>NC_068360.1:69271962-69527631 GCF_020536995.1 Dreissena polymorpha
ATTAACATATATATAGTTAATTTCTTTGCATGTTTACCGAAATTATAGCCGACATCGGCAGTTAGGAAATTTTGTGACACACTTTAAACAATCAAACTCATGATAGGTCGTTTTTTCATATGATATTTCCCTGGTTGATTACCAGTGTATTGTGCAGTTTGATACCCCGCCGGGACTACAGTAGGTGCTAATACACACGTGTATCGTGTTCAATACCCGATCCATGCTACAACGTGTAAGAACGGGAATTTCGGTAATTCTACTTTTTAAGCTTGCGCACCTCTAATGGGCACATATCCAAATAATATTAATTAATTATTTTCCTAATCAGCATCATTTCAACTAAACTACATGCAAATTTTGTAGGTAGGCTTTCCAGCTTAAAAAAAATAAACCGATTTTTTCAAAACCACCCTCACGCTCGGCTTTTGTCCAGTTTATTTTCACCCCTGGGGTATATAAAAGTTCCATAATTCATTCATTTCCAAATATGGGCATGCAGTTGGTGTGTACAGATCAGTAAAGGTGGTTAAAGTTTAAACAAGATGAAATAAGTATTCTTTAACAGACATTTATTTGTTTAAAAATTTTAATCTATGGATAGCGCCATGAATGTAAGTGATTTCAGCCAAGTAAAAATTGGTCGTTAAAACAAAGTGTCATAAAATTCAAAATAGTATCATTTAAGTTATATTTTAACTAAGTTTTTTATAGAAACACTATATACAGCAAAAAAACAAAAAATAGACAGATTTACCGTTTACTTTTTGAAATAAAAATAAAAAATGCAACATGCATCATTCGTATTTTCAGCAGTAAATTAATCAATTTAGCCATAACGTTGTTTTAATTTTAAAATTGAAGGAGTGCATACAATTTTCAACATATTTAACAATAGACATAGCTTATGTGCTATATTAAATCAACTTACGTTAGAAAAGAAATAAAACGCGTCGGCAAAAAAGTATGCGATGTCGGCAGAATCGAACCTGCGCGGAAAATCCCAAAGATTTCTTATTCATCGCCTTACCCACTCGCCACGACAACTTCACATCTGTGTACCCTTAAATTAGATATATATAAGTAAACAGTTAAAAAAGCTCGCTCGATCTTTGAAGAAATCGCGAAATCGTATTTTTCAGATGATAATTGGATCAAAGTCAATATTTATAGTGAAAATAATGTAATCTAAATGAATAGTTAAACATATATTCAAATTCGAAGTTTGAAAAAAATAAAATGCATCTCTCGGAATAAGCGATCATTGAAGATCGGCAATGGCTTATGTATGAAGTGAAAGGACAGTTGAAAGTTTCCATTTTGCACGTTAATGATTCTGATAATATGGTACAAAGGCAGCAGTCCTAGTAGTATTGTGTTGACCGGAGAGTAGCGTGATCTGTGTCGGTGTTGGGCGCTCTGAGGGCGCAATCCAGCTACATAGGTACATAGAACCTCTTGTGCTATAGTCCATGGATCGGGTTCGGCAGACAGGGAACATGTAAATTTTTATATGTATGTTTTATATCTTAACTTACCTAACGTATATTTATCCTGATTACTTATTACTGAGGTTTGAGTTAGTCGCAATGATTGTAGATACGTTGTACTATATTTAGTAAGTATTTGGAGGACGAGTGGCACGGGCACGCGCTTTATTATCACTTATGCAAGGAACGCGTTTTGTTTATATACGTATTTTTGATATTCCGATAGGCTTAAGGAGGTAGGTAACTTATTCAAGTAAATCGCGATATTTTTTGCGATGCCTTTTTATAACTCTTATTTAATTAATTACATACGAATATACAGCTAAATTTAAGATGATTTTACCAGAAAAAAAATTCGGAGAAAGATATATGAGATTTGATATTCCATAGAATGCGAGTCTTCATATATATTTTCTATTGCAGGGGAGGTAATTAAAAAAATTAAAGTCTCCGAATTGGTCTTTGTTGTATCTATTTACGTTTATTTTCAAGCTCATGGCGATTTAAAAAATTAATTATTAATTAGTATGTGCTCACATGGATATTGGGTACGGATATATCGTGTTCATATAACTGTTACTACATCCATTTCAATCATCATTCAGGTCGGGCTACACAAATCACGTGAAGAGGCCAGTAGGACCTGTAAACAAACTCTCATACAAACTCTTCACTCATCGTGGCGCTCTCGCATGTCTGAGGCGATATATAATACTGTATTCGCTGGTATTTTCGTTGATATGTTTGATTGCTTAGGACGCAATGAATTTAGTGTATTTATATTTAATCGAAGTGAGCTCATTGTTGTTTCTGGCGGTATTCAATTTCTGGTAATAGTTTCGCGATTAAAGACGTCGGTTCTCGGTTAGGTGTGGAATGTTCTTATTTGTTAATGTGCCAAGTGCTTAAAGGCGGTTATCGCACTTTATTAGTCGGCGTTTCAAGAGAATGGGTAATAAATGCAAATCAGTAGGTGCTTAGAAGACTTAAGTACGGCAAGAACCACAACTCACTCTGCTAGGAACGATTACTACTGCCTGTCTGCAGCAGACGACAAATGATTCTGCTCTAGCAGTGAATGTATATACCAGCTTGTAAACGCCATTGGCCAGTCAAGTGTTTATCATTAAATATGCACATATTGGCTGCTTTCATGGAAACGAGGCTTAATGCACGTCAAGTAAGATTAGCCTGTGCACAATGATAAGCATATGCAATGCGAACAAGCTAATCAAGGACGACAACAGCGAACAACTTCAGTGCCTTCAGCGCTTTGATTTATAATATACATTATGTCCTATGTTATATGGCGTATAGCTACTAATATATATGTGTATAAAATATGTTAACCGTCTTTATTTTTTAAATAAATGAAATCATACTGAAACTCTACGAATTGAGGATTTACATGTTTTTATGAGCTGTCAAAGATTATTACGAACAACAATTATTATCTTTTTTAATGCAGACACTTTAAAAGACTGTGGGTGCGGACCCAGGATCCTGCGATAAATCAAACGGAAAGGTACTTTAGGTACTTAAGCTACGTTGAAGAAACTCGGACATTGTTGACGCCCTGTCTTCAATAAATACTGTTTTTGAGTGAGGTAAAACTTACAAATGTATTTGTTAGCCAATTGACGTGTATCGTGGTATTTTGAAATTATTTTTAAAATAACTGGGCTAAGCATTGGTTTCGGTAGAAAAGTACTGCAACAATTTCGCTAGATTTGAACACATTTTAACACTCCGCATTATGATATTTTGATTCAATTTTTCATATTTATACCAAGTGAGTTTTCATTTGACCGCCTTGCGGATACAGATCCATTAGCATGTGCTTGTGTATTATAATAACAATTAATGAGTTAATTACTACTTACAGTATCGTTATTTTCATCAACATCATCGTTATCATCGTTATCATCGTTATCATCATCATCATCATCATCATCAACATAATCATCATCTCATCATTATCATTATCATCGTCATCATCATTATCATCATCATCATCATCATCATCATCATCATCATCATCATCATCATCGTCATCATCATCGTCATCGTCATCATCATCATCATCATCATCATCATCGTCGTCGTCGTCGTCGTCGCCCTCGTCCTCGTCCTCGTCCTGCTCCTCCGCCTCCACCGCATCATCAGCAGCAGCATCGTCATCAGCAACAGCAGCAGCATTATCGTCACTATCACCAACAACATCGTTATGGTCGTCATCGTCGTGATCATCATCATCAGTGTCATCATCATCATCATCATCGTCATTGTTATCGTCGTTGTTCTCCTCCTCGTCGTCGTCATCGTCATCATCGTCGTCATCGTCATTCTCATCATGAACAATTTCAACAACCGTAAAACCTATCGCTCAGCTCATTTTTGCAGTGAATTCGGATGTTATATCAAATCTTTTTGATTAATAGAGTTTGCTGCTTAATGTATTAATAACTAAATAATAATATTGATAATATTGAAAATAAATGGTTTCAATTTTATTTATCCGTTTAAGATGCAGTATTTGACCAAGTCAATTTGTCGCTAAAAGTATTCATTACACATTCAATCCAAAAAGCGTTACGAGTTGCTATTGAAACTATAATCGCATTCCGATAAAAATGGTGTCTGTATTAGGGCCTGTTTAATTTCTACGCTTCATTGCAATTCATAAAAATATTTTTAAGGGTACCGGTATATCTAGACACACTCTGTTATCCAAACAATCCTTGTGATCATAAACAAATAAACAATGAAATATAAATAAAATTAGATGATAAAAAATGGTATCTTCCTTTTTGCTGTTGCTAGTTATCAAAAGAGTAGCAAAACTTTTAAATATAAATTATATTCAATTCATAGCACGCTTAAAGATGTGAAGTTTATCTAAATCTATAAGCACAAACATATTTATGTTTGTTAATACAAAGCTGTAGCAGTTTTCTGATTGCGCTTGAAAAGATGTGATTGTTGTTGTTGCATTAATAGTATCATTAGTTTGTATTTCCAGATTAGGAATTCCACCATACATTTTGTTTTTAATCAGATGTCTTATAATTGGCATTGCAATATTTCAATAACGAGTAATCAACACAATTGACTTTATGTATTTTTAATTGTTTATCCATATTATCATTAACACTTGAGGGAAAAATAAGCTGTGTCAGTTTTTATTTTTTATTTTACTTATGGTTCAGACAACTCTGCTTTTACTCTATGCCGTAATAATTATAAGTTTCCGTTTACTTAAAGATATTGTTTTTCGTGTTGGAAAATTTAAATACGAAAAATATTTAGAGACAAGTGTGTTATGTTTGTTTGTCAATTATTTAATTGAAGTAGAAATAATACATCAGTGTACATAATTTTATTGTGTTGTTCCCTTCGTTCTTTACTTTAAAAATACAACTTAACAGCTTTGCAATCAATTGAAATAATATATAAAAAGTAAAAACAATAAACGTTTGGCTTTCTTAATACGATATCATTTCAAACGCTGTTGGAAGGAACCATTGCTTATTAGAGGTTTACAAGGTAATTTACCCAAGTACGCAAATGTAATGGTCGATTGCCCTTAGGCATGATTCTGTTTTATTACTTTAATCCGGTTGTAAAAATGCATGACCGAAGGGTCATCAGATAAGCAAAAACAGGGCCAAAATCTGATAAAATAGCGCTGTTCAACTGACTGTACGAAAATCCGTATGTCCGAAAATTTAGAATCATGAAAACATAAATATTTTGGCTTAAAAAGAAATTGTAAGAAAATTTAGAATGTAAGAGAAAATACGGTGGTTTTATGGTGTTTAAATCGATTAGAAATAGCAAAACCTAAAGACATTATCTCAAGTGTGATTTTCAAAAGATTTTATATGAATGTACACACACGGTAAAACTAGTCTATGAAAATGCAATACCTTCATTGGTTCTCATGTTTTTAATATTTATTAAACATAGGTATTTGTGAACACTTGTTGTTATATAATATTGAAATGTACACGCATACTGAACATAAAATCATTAGCATAACGGCTAAGTTGGTTTTTACTAAGATTGCAATAGTGTTTATTTTATTATTATGAATCTTATGAGGATAATTTTGAAAGTATGACACAGAGTATCTGAAGAAGATATATACATAATCACATATGTTGTTGTTGTTGTGATTATTGTTTCAATATTTTTATGAGTATCATACATTCAATGACGAATAGCTATTAATTTGTCATACAAACACCATAATTATTATTGGATTGCGGAGATTAAACAAATCGATTCCCTAGTAACTGATATAACTGATACATTTTTGAGCGACAATTTGAAACTAAATCTAGTATTATTTAAATTTGATTATTTTAATTGCAGACTTTTTTTATTAACCCCAATTAATGTGTACGCAACGTTTCTTTTATTTAAATCGCTGAGTACGAAGCATCAAGCTATTTTTTAATTAATTGACAGTGATCTTTAATGTATGTCATACTATAAATTGAAATCAATCTTAATTAAAGCTTGAGTGGTTGGTTTGTAATAAGTTTGGTAAATGTTGCTGTAGGATATGTATGCACAATAAATACTAACGCTCTGGCATATTGTGATGGTGATATGATTATATATTGCACAATGAATATGTGATGATGTTCTTGTGATAATATTGAGGCTATAATTAGTTTTTGAATTAAGCTAGCTAATTTCAAATAAGATACAAACACATCCCAATCCTAAAATTATCAGTAAGTTATAGTATTGTTTGCCTCTAGGCGCATAATTAATTGAAGGCATAGTTTATCTGTTAATCCTCGCCCCATGTGGTGTCCCAGTGGGTACACGGATATTAATACACGATGTATTGGTCCACAATTAAATCTCTTATAAAAACATGTCTCTCAGGTGACTGAAAAATGGCTGTGTAGATACAACAAATACTACTACAACGGAGACTAAGATAACACATGTTACAATTAATTTGTCTTCCTTGCGTTCTTCTTATACGATAAACACTTCTAAAACAAAAAAGCAAAAAGCCGCTACTGCTACTGCTTCGGCTACTCTTACTGCTACTGCTGCCGCTGCCGCTGCCACTGCCACTGCCGTTGCCACTGCCGCTGCCACTGCCGCTGCCACTGCCGCTGCCAGTGCTGCTGCTGCTGCTACTGATAGTGCTACTGCTACTGCCACTGCTACTGCCACTGCCACTGCCGCTGCTGCTGCTACTGATAGTGCTACTGCTACTGCTGCTGCTGCTGCTGCTTCTGCTGCTGTTGCTACTGCTACTGTTACTGCTACTGATACGGCTACTGATACGGCTACTGCTACTGCTACTTCTGCTGCTACTTCTACTGCTACTGCTAGTGCTACTGCTGCTGCTACTGCTACTGATTCTGCTACTGCTACTGCTGCTGCTGCTGCTACTGCTGCTGCTGCTACTGCTACTAATGATAATAATTCTCCTTCTACTTCTCTTTCTACTATTGCTAGCGATGCTTCATAATTTATTTTTAAATGTATCATTTTGTTAAAACAGGAAAGAACTGTTATATATATTTTCTTAAAGGTGTAAAGAATCTAAACTTTTCTGCGATTAAAGTTTTATTTAACTGGATTAGTATAGGCCACATAACAGACGCTATTGTACTGATTTGTACTAAACACCATTTTGTCATAATCAACAGTTTTAACATGCCGCAGTTTCCTTGGAAGTTAACCTTTGATTGGAGTTATGTATAAAACATTAACAAGGTATTTGTTGACAGTTTGTCCTGTCACAATTATATATTAGTTGAGCCAAACGTGTGATAAAGATCCCTTTTGGGGTGGCGATAAATACTTTTTATATTGTTCAACAGTGGGAGACTGAGAAAACATATGTTACAATTAATTTGTCTACTTTGCCTGCTTCTTCTTTATATATTTTTCTTGCTAATCGTTTAAGTTTAGTTTTAGTTAAGTAGGTATATCAATTAACATTTTTTGATAGATATTTATTTGGATAGTAATAGTATGTTTTATTTGACTTGACATCATTGAACCGGTTTATTCATTGATAAGATCGGGATCTCCACAGGTGTTTAATCTCGATTGTTAGGTGGGGAGAAGGGTCCGAATGATAATGTTGTCGTCGGCTTACGAATCACATTTCACAAGTTTTAGACAAATATGCATACGTTATAAACCTAATTTAAGTATTACATAGATAATAACTTATCTTTATTTTGATGAACTACGTTTAAGGTATAAAACTATAATTATCTATGTGTTGTGTGCCGCATACATACCATCTTGCTTTTTTAAATTTGATCACAACGGTCCGAAGTCATAAACATTCATTATGCATGGTTGCTAAAGCACAGTGTATACTAACTAACCTATGTTTATTGTTGTTTGCTAGGGTTATTATTATTTTTTTTATTTGGGGGGGGGGGGGGGGGGGCTTTTATAGAAGATTTCAACTAGTCCTTCAATTAACGAAAAAAAAATATTGGTATAGGAAATATAAAAGAGTAATCGACAGCTTCATTCATGCTGTTCTATTATGGTGTTTTAACGCATATAATTATGTATGGTTGATGAAGCACATTGTATGCTACCGATGTTTATTGTTGTTTGATAATGATGTTAAGTTGGTGTTGCTGTTGTTGTTAATGATGATGAGGAGGAGGAGGAGGAAGAAGAAGAAGAAGAAGAAGAAGAAGAAGATGATGATGATGGTGGTAGTGGTAGTAGTGACGACGACGACGATGATGATGATTTTGATTATGATAATGAGATTTGAATCAAATTAATGCGCAAAGATTTTTCTTTTTAGCGGCCAAGTGCAGATATCTGCGCTCGGCCGCTGTAAGGGTTATGTAATATTTGCAATCTACATAGGAGTCAATAGCAGATACCAAGCACCATATGCTTATGAGAAACAAAAGCAAAATATTGGCAATCGCTGAAATCTCGAATATGACTTAATCATTTTATTAAATGAAAACCGGTAACTATTTTAAACGGTTATTATATTGCAACAACTTAGCGTTGTTTATCCAAAAGACCATTGTTATAATAACAGGGACGTCAATAGGCCAAACTATTCAGGAAATATGATTTGAGTCGTCAAGGATAGATTTTGAGATCAATGTACGTCCGATGAGATTTAAAGGGAGTTGGAGGCGTAGGGACAGATTCGTTCGAGTACGCGATCATTTGAGAACAAATAATGTTGAAGCTTTATCGGAATTCCGGAAATTTGCGATCGGTACCGATTTTTCCTGGTTCTTTTTTATTGATTCTGATAAGTTAGCGGCCGGCACGGACATGAATATTAACTGACGAAAACTTCTTCGCTACTTTCCGAAAATCTTCGACATGTTGCAAATATCCGTAATATTCCGCATTGTACTCACCAGAAATTGCAACTAGAAAGACTACAATAAATCAATTAGCTACGGCTCGGGCGGGGATTTACCTTTTATCCCTGTAAGGGACCTAATGCCCCAGACTACCGGCTATGTTTTCCGGAATTCGAACTTGATACACTTGATATCCCTGAATTAAATATTTATATCCGCAATTTTGATCTCTAGAGTGCTGACTGTTAGTATTGTATTTGACTGGAATGACTGTCGATTATGTGTTTTTAAGATTAAAACAAGCTTACGAAGAACTTTGTGTTTGCTTTTTTGTAAGCTTTCTTTTTTAAAATGTATTGTCCGCCACGGACGCAACAATTGACCAAATGTACCAGATTGTGGTCTCTTTAAAGTGCTATGTTTTTACTGCCGTGATATCTTTAACAAACTACACATTATTGATCGTGGACGTTTTATACTCTTATTGAATTTGTTTCCCCAAAATATGCTCTTCTATTAGTAGATGTTTAGGTGACGATGTTCTAATTATAGATCTTACACGGCCAAGAAACACTAGATAGGTCTTTGCAAAGAGAGCTGTTGGATATCGTGAATGCGTTCAATGTGGCCTGTTTATTTCAGAAAGCTATGTGCAATGTTTTATGGGGATTTCTATCAAATCGCCAATTGCAAAATTTGATTTAATTCATTCGGACCTACAAGCGGGAAACTTCTTCATTAAAATTCAATGGGCTTTTAAGAAGTTCGTTGAAAGGCCAAATTTGACGTTAAACAGCAACGCCGAAAAAATTGCTACTCAGTCTTATTTATCACTTTTTTTGTAAGATTTACCAGTAGACGTTCTTCAGTGAAATTAAGCAAACACACAGTGCCGACAAATATGGAAGGGTATTTAGGTAAAAATTACATCTTTCTTTGTGACTGTGTCATGATTCTTGATGGTACTTTCAATTAGTATGTAGACACCTTTTCATGCTTGATGACACTTACATCTTGCCTGATGTCCAATGTCTATTTACATTCTGCTTAATGGTATCATGCATGTGTACAGATGCAACTTTTTTTGTTCGTTAATTGCATGCTGCATATGTGTATGTTAGTTTGTGCAGAGAGACTTGTGCAATAAACGCAGTGCATAATGGAATCAAATATTAATGCGTTTAATAAATTAACGCGATGGTAAGATGTGAGTTTCACCCAAGCACAAAGCAACATACTATCATGCATGATACAATGATGTCAATTGACAGTCATTCCGAAATGCTACGGAGGACTACGGAAATTTACGGCGTATAACGGAAATTTTATGTTATAGGAGAAGTTGCGCACCTTTGTAAGATATTTGCTACTGAACCGAAATTAACCGCGTGTTTGTAGACTTAACTTTTTTTTGGTTAATGACTAACCATAATTTTTGTACAGTAATTTACCTTCAATAACCAAAAAAAGTCTATGGATATATTTCAATATATGCTACTAATGCATGTATGCAGAGCTCCAGATAAGACGCTTAAAGTCGTAAAAAATTGAATTAAATTTAGTAATAAAGTAGACTTAAATTCTGTGCGTACGGTTACACATTGGAAAAATAAAATAAGAATTCAAAATGTGTGATCATTCGTAAAACTCAATATCAATGCATATAATGTAAACATTTTATCAATGAGTTCCCACTCGTCTAGGCCCTCATTACAATTATGAAATCAACAGCACTTTAACGTTATTATGAATAACAGACCATCTTTACAACAGTCGAAAAGCCGAACGTTTTCCATTATCTGGTCCTTTTATCGCAAAAAGTCTGCTGTAACCCGGCAATTGTCATGAGCTCTTCTTAGACTATAAACCTAAATGCGGATGTGCCAAAAATTATATTTACCTGAAAAAAAAGAATTAATAATAGACTTTAAGGCTGGATTATTATAGAGTGTAAACCAAGATTTTGCTGAAAAAGTTATCTGGAACTTTGCATGTATGTTGAGAGGAAATCGATTACATAATTTCAAATTTACTAGAGTACTTTAGATTGCACCACATAAAATGCTATAAAACTATAATATTGAAGTGCACATATAAACTTTATTATAGATGGGTAGGTATTTCGTGTCAATCTCTTTCACATATGAAAGAGCTGTTGGTCATGCTGCTTTAAGTACATATAGATGCATGCCACAATTTAGATTAAGCAAAATAAAACACTAGATATTTGCCAAGAGTCAAATATATACGAGCAGTAAGAGCGTAATCGTGCACAGCGAGACTTACTCATGTAGAATTGAAACTCTTATTGCTTTCTTTCGAAATAATTTCATGTGTCCGATCTAATATGCAATATGCCCGGTGTTTTTTTGCGGATTAATGTTCCGTTTTAGATCCATAATTAACGAATGCCTCAATATTTTCAAAAATTAACACCGGAATAATGTTCACCGACATTTTTTCATACAGATTGGATATAAATATTATAGAGCTTAACAAAAATACATTAAGCCCTGTTCTCCCGGCACACGTGCTGGACACACAGGTGGTTAGCGTGTGGCTATGATAATAATTAGTGAAAACATCTTTTTGAATGATATATAATCATATTAAAACGAAAAATCAAATTTTCTATAAAAACAAATCACTATCGTTTTATATATAACAAGGTATCCAACTCGAAATCATCCGAAAACGGGGTGCATCGTTTTTTTAGCAGCCATTACTAAATTAATTTTGCAGCGATTTTCATGACCCGGTCTTATTCAACGCAGAAATGAATTTCCTTTTAGGAAATGTATATATATATTGTTATATTTCTACACATGCTGGGTCAAATTTTAAGAAATAAAGCTATACATACTTCGCTTGACCCAGTTGTGATCGATCAGACCGTATTTATGAATGAAATCTCCAGTTGTAAAGACGCAACTCCGCATTGGAGCAATGAAATCACTCTTGTGTTTAAAATGTCAGTTGGTTGAAATGTATGTAAACAAAGGTTTGAAAATGCGCTGGACAGTTAGTTTTGATGCATTATTCTACGGCAAGCACGGTAAGAATGTTTTTTTTTCATACGTTTTATTGAATTATGGTATCGAGGTTCGTGAACTTTGCAGGGAAAATGCCCTTTTCCCCGTGAAGATTTCAGTCATGAATACTGTCTGATCGATCACAGCTGGGTCACGCGAGTTGTGTATCGTGTTATTTCTTAAAAGTTGACCCAGTATTTGTAAAAATATTGCAAGACATATACATTTCCAGAAAGGAAATTTATTTCTGCGTTGAATAAGACCAAGATCGTGAAAATCGCTGCAAAATTGATGAAGTAATGGCTGTTTAAAACGATGCATCCCGTTTTCGGATGATTTCGAGTTGGATACCTTGTTGAATATATATTTAACTTATTTTTTTTAAGAAAAGTTGATTTTTCGTTATAATATGATTACGTATCATTCCAAAATATGTTTTCACTAATTAGTATTATAGCCACACGCTGACCACCTGTAGCTGGACACTTTTAAAAAACACTATACAAATTCAAGTACTTATGCACTTAATTGATTGTAAACAATGACGGTTGAAATCCGTGCGTGGGAATTTTTCTGGTAACCAAGAGCGACGTCAACGTTCATGACAAACCTGTTTATATGACATTTATTTATTGTTTTTTTCCAACTTGATTGAAAATTATGTTTTATGATATTTTAATACATGTAGATGAAGTAGTTGTTTTCTCAACGAGGAGTACAATAGTTGTACAGTACTAGACACGAGTACTTGTAACTTTCAGGTTTCTCTTTATACCACAGACAATATATAGTCATAAAATGATAAATATGTGTTTATAGAAATTGAAATTATAGCATGGTAAACAGACTAGAGAAATCTGAAAGTTTCACGCACAGGTCTGTGGCAATGGGGGTTTGGGCTACTTTATAAATATGAGGTCGATATGCAATGCACATCTGTAGATTACGTCTACTATAATTATTTGGACTAGGGAAGGGCCACAATTCCAACACATCAGCCCCGTTATGTTCTGAATAAAATACATGTATAATTTCTTGAGTGCCAATTGCATCTTACAAATATCAAAAACATTCACGGCAGTCAATTCATTGTGTAAACAGACTGGTCTTCATGGCAATAATGAACGTATTTAGTTTAATGGAGATTATATAACGAAAGGATCTAATTCAGCTTATTCAGTTTACTAGTCAAAATAATTCGGATGTTTTCGCTTTTTTTCCGAAAAGTAATTTATTCAACATACGGGAAATAAACGCGCGCCACCTGTTGTCATAATTTAGTAACTTGCATTCTGCTTACTGCCTGTTGCTAACTGCCGTTGTTAATGACGCTTAGTGGCAAAACCGATTATGAATGGTTTCAGGAATAATGAACACACAAACATTGGATAGTCACCAAGCATGTTGAAACAATCATCAAGTATAACCGATTGAGAACAAGCATGTTGGAACTGTCATGAAGCATGTTAGAATAAACATCACGCATAATGTAAATATTCATCATGAATGATGTAATGTTGCAGCAATCATCAAGTATAAACGAATAGACAACAAGCATGTTGGAATTGTCATAAAGCAAATTAGAATAAGCATCAGTCATAATGTATATATTCACCACGAATGATGTAACTTTTACCTAAATATCCTTCCATAGACATGTGTTGTTACTAAAATAGGCATAGAGATTTCTGCATTGGGAGTGACCTAATCATACTGTGCTTTAGCAGTATTACGGAATACCGTTAGTGCCATCGTGGTTACACATTAAAATCCAGAGGGCTTGAACGCGAGAACGCGATAGTACGATGGCGACAATGTGACAATACGATGATGACAGGGTGACAATACGATGGCGACAATGCGATAGTACGATGGCGACAATGCGAGAACGCGATAATACGATGACGACAATCAGACAGTGCGATGACGACAGTGCGACAATACGATGGCGACAGTGAGATAGTACGGTGGCGACAATACTACAGTTCGAAAGTGCGATAATACGATGACGACAGTGCGAAAATACGATGACGACAGTGCGACAATACGATGGCGATAGCCGACAGTGCGATAGTACGATGGTGCCAATGCGATTACGCGATAGTATGATGGCGGCAATTCGAAAATGCGATGGCGACAGTGCGACAATACGATGGCGACAATGCGATAGAACGATGGCGACATTGCGATGATACCACGGCGACAGTACGATATGACTATCGCATTGTCGCCCCCGTACTATCGCACTGCCGCCATTGTATTGTCGCACTGTCGCATTGTCGTCATCGTACTAGCGCGTTTTCGCAATCGTACGAACGCATTGTCGCCATCGTATTGTCGCACTGTCGTCATCGTACTTTCGCGTTCTCGCATTCTCGCCCTCTGGATTTTAATGAGTAACCACGGTGGCCCTAACGGTATTTTGTACAGTAAAGTGCGTAAAATCTGGTTTGGAATAACAATTTATATGCTGAAAACAGATGTTGAAAACCCGACTTTGTTTTATAAGTAGTAGTCTAAATATACAATGAGTTTTCCGAGCATTAAATAAACATATTAAAATAAAATTCATGTTCGTATCGGTTGAAGTTCTTGTTAATAGTAGAAGCAAAGAACACAATAAAACGCTGATTGGGCTTACTAATTTGTGGCAAGAACAAACACATCGCGCTATTATATATAACATATAACGCGCATCCGCAAAGTTCGAGCGCCCGTCTCGGTGCCGTCGTTTCCGGTGAAAGTTTCGCACAGGAGCTACCGAGTTTGGATATGAGACCACGAATCATGGCTTGACTTTATATATCAGTCAGCGTAGAACCTGACCAGACTGCGCGGTTTGACAAGCTAGGATGGACCAACTTTGGCCGCATATGACATAAGACCCATTTTCGCATGACGCGGGTCATCTGACCTTTATAATGTGTATATAGCTTTGAATGGAATTTGCACATAGTTTTTGGCATGGACTTATTGTTATGTTAATGTGTTGCACGCTTTCAAAAGCAGAGGGCATATATAAGATCAATTATACTACGGAGTTCATTTTCTGTTGCAAAATGAAATGCAATAAAGATTGTTACTCAGCGGTGTGTACAGTATGACAGCGTAGTCTGTCTGCGATGCATTTATACTGGTTCTAAGCTGGCATACTCACCAATTGGACTCAACCATCTGCTCGAACAAGAAATGATAAGTTCTACTAGCATAAACCTTTAATTGTAACTCATTTTAAAAATATTCATGTTATTTATATTATTCAATTTATTATTCAAAATTATAATTATTATTTCCTTAATTGTTGTTTTTCGCATTAAGAAACTTATTCGGCTTACGAAACTGAAAAATCCCATTGGAAAAAAATCCCATGAGAGAAAAAAAAAATCCCATGGGATTTTTTTTTCAATTAAAACACGACTAAACGCATTAAAATATCGTAGTTGTTCATCATTTCATAAAATATGATGTTTCTGAAAGTTTCATGAATAAATCTCTCAAAATAAGAAAAAAATCCCATGGGATTTTTTTCTCCCATTTTAAAATGGGATTTTTTTATTACTATATATTTTTATATATAATTGGCATAAAACCAATATACAGTCCTTAAATAACGTTAAAATACTTGCAAACGCAAATAAAACACGTTTTTTAAAATGTTCAAAATCCCATGGGATTTTTCTCCCATTTGCAAATTATGGGAGAAAAAAATCCCATGGGAGAAAAAATCCCATGGGAAAATCGAAAATCCCATGGGAAAATGCAAAAATCCCATGGGAACCCCAACTTTGCTTATAAATTTCATAGTGAAGAAAACGCGTTTTTTGAGTGAAAATAACCAATTATTAATCAACGATAAGACTTTTATCGCATACTATGTCTCAAAGTAGCAAATCTTTAAGAAAAAGGGTACTTAAGTTTGCGAAATTTCGGTTTCGCAAAGTTTTTCCGGTGGCCGTTTTGTTAAAACCTGGATTTTCTTTCGGATATTTATCTTGTCATGATATGTCAGCAAAACATGTGGCGTTCCTATGTGAAAGGTAAAAACTACAAGTGCACGTAAAATCGGATAAAATGTC
Organism: Dreissena polymorpha; assembly: GCF_020536995.1. Taxonomy (NCBI): domain Eukaryota; kingdom Metazoa; phylum Mollusca; class Bivalvia; order Myida; family Dreissenidae; genus Dreissena; species Dreissena polymorpha. Next base: position 69,287,907 of record NC_068360.1, read on the forward strand.
ATTTCTCGGAGGCATACATTATATCACGTAACATACATTAATTTGGATAATTGATGTTTTTTGTTTATAGCTTCATCAATATCATCGGTATGTTCCTAGTGCTCGTATTTTACATTTTCAGCATGTCAAGAGGTCCGGCTTTCACGAACAGTGAGGTGCATTCCAGCTTTCATATGAACAGCGCGGGCTGGTTAAATGACAGTCCCAATATGACTGCAATACTGTTGAACACGGCTCACATTGAACTAAACGAACAAAAAGTGACGTATTTGTAAATGAATACTATATATTGCTAAATAAAAGATTCTGTATTCGACAAATAATGCATAGCCCCTTGAAAACGAATGTGTTTAATTCTCAGAAACCCAATAAATACTGCCATAGACTATTTCGTGTAACACTTATTTGTCGTTATTGTTAAACCGTTGGCATAGATGTGGCTTACAACGCGGCTTCATATAAGTTGTCATTATACTGACTTGTAATTAGTTTAGTTGTGCATGTCATGTTAGTATGCTAATTGTTTTGCATGCGTCATAAGGACCCTGATTGCGTTTGTATAGATCGTCTAAATGTTTTGGCGGTAGTTCACAAATCATATGTTCCAGTAATTTATGTATTCATGCGAACTGTACTACTTTACTTATCTGCTTCCTTTTGTTGCATATAAGTATTTATTGAGAGCATTTACGCAAATATAAGTTAAACAATACTATCAGTTTTCGTCAACGTTTTGATCTATATGAAACTTATACAAGCGTACTTGCAGAAAACATTGTGTGTTGGAAAAATTGAAACTGATGTTTGTTCAGGAAAAACAGCTAGTCTTGTTGTGATAAGATTACTTCAATTATATGTTTATTTGAATAAAATATGTATCCGATGTCCGTCTGGTAACAAGAGATTCGATGCTTTTCATTAATTTAAAACGAAGGGTTTGGAAATGTCGGAATTAAATTAACAACGAGCATCATGATATTTTGAGATACCGGTCAAATTTACAATCGAAGTTCAAAGAACTCTTTTGTATACGCATTTAGTACGAACATTTTGTAAACATTTAAGACATTGTAAATATATATGTACGACTACCAATAAGATGTTGCAACAATACTTGCATGGGGCATGTGAACTTCGCCCTTTCGTTGTCATAATACAACAACACAAAACAATATTTATTTCAGGGATGAAACCTAGAATAAAACTTCTAGCCTACGTTAGTGAACATTTAAATTCAGCTGGCTGAAAAGATTGTATTTAATATTTGATTTGAGAACGTACACTATTATTTCAAATTAATTAAGAGTGTGAAGTCTGAAAATGTTAGTGTTTATTTATAATATGGTTGAATGAAAAACTTTGTATCGATATGTTTCTAAAATATAAACCATGCTTATAAATTATTACAAATTGGAACAAGTTTACCTATGTAATAGGTAGTGTGATAAAGGTCTTATAATAATATCTAATGTTTGCGAATAACAAATAATTAACCTGTTTTTATTAATTATCTAATAAATATTAATAGTGTGACTGTCGTTGTATTTTTATATAAAAATGCCTTCAATAAAAATAAAAAATGAGTTTACTCAAGCGTCTGATGATTCCGTTTCTTGTCAAGGAAAATATGTGTTCAATATCGAATATATGGTTTATATGACCACACATTAAATGTAATAAGATCTCATGAAACTAACATAATGAACGCGGAATACAAAATGTGCAACATGTGTTGTTCAATGTTAGCCCTTAACGATATTGTTGATTATACCTGCTGTATTGCATTATTGAGATTGATGACAATATGTATATGGTTAACAGATAACAGAAAAGCCGGATAACTAGTTTTGGATAACAATGATATTGTAAAAATGTTTACGTTGCCTTAAACTGTTTATTTATCTAGCTAAGGTATGCTATTAGATATTTTGTCATTAACTACTACCTTTCGATAAGAATTAAGCTTTTTCACGTGGTAAAAATAGAAAAAATATCAAATAAACCTAAAAATAAGTCTCAAGTAGCAATAGCTTTTAAAATGCATATTGACAGTAAAATAACCTGTTTCTGTTCTGTAGTAATATATATTCGTATTTTGCTAATCCGTATTTTACTGAGAGCTAATTGCAAAGATTGGATGACGTTAAGTAAAAAAAATGACATAAGCCTGCATACGAATAACTACTATGATTAATTCAGTTTTGCTCAGAACCCATCTACGTTTTTTTATTATTGTTGTGTACCTCTTCAGCCTTCCGACGCAACGTCAAGTTTCAGAAGATGCATAAATAGGCTCTTTTCAATATATTTAGTTATTCTTTCGTCACAAAGGAAGACACATACCAGCCCCCCCCCCCCCCTCCCCTCCTGCTTCATTTTAACATCCACCAGTACGACAAATGCCGATTTCGGTGGAGAATAGGATCAATTGCGAGTCGCATCTGGGCATTACCATAAATGCATAACTAGAGACGCTACAATTTCGCAAGTACGGTCATCTTATGGTTCAGCAAAGAAGTCTGTGGATAATTCGATAAAGTGTTCAACAAGTCAACTGAAATGAATGAATAATGTGTTAGATGATTTGTCATCGCATATTGATGGAAACACCTGGACAAGGATAAAGCACAGTATTCATGTTTCTTTGTAGGGGATAAAACTCTTCAGTCGACATAAGTATCGCGCGAGTCATCTTTATCTTCCTTTATAAAGCTAACTTGACGTTTTTTTAAATACAAGCATTACATGTAAATTGGTTTACACCCAAAGTAAAATTCCCCACATCACCCTTAATAATAACCAGCTGATGATTGCAAATATGTGTACCATGGTAATCATTTTGGAGTTTTGTTATTCCGACATTAAAGGCTCATAAAAGGTGACGATCCGTAATTATTACCGATTTTGAAATATTGTTTGCATATTTTATTTATAAAGGTTATCAAAAAAATATAATATAAACATGCTATTGGACATTACCATAAAAATATTAGCAATAAAACTTGTTTTGAGCTCAAAATACAGTGTCCTTCAACTAAATTGTGTTTACAAACAATTTTAAGATGGTTTAAATACCACCACACTTGAATTCGGAATGTCCCATTTTGTAAACGGGTATTATCCGCACATTTATTTGTTGTGTAATGGAAAGTTTTCCAGTCATTGTTTATTTATATATTAAATTATTGTCTTGTTCAATTAGGGCATTTTCCATAAACAAATGAAACATTTTGCAAGTTTAAACATATGTTTGTATGCAGAAATCTGCAAATGTAACTGATTTTACCAACAGCTATTATTTGATAAACTGTTCCGGTTCATTTGAACAGCAGTAATGTAGAGTAGATGTGTAGTAAAGTTGTAAACATTTCTTCAAATTATGAAACGGGTATATCTTCCATAATTCTTTACAACGTTGCACCTAAGCTGTGTTATTATCATTTTTTATGCAAGGGTAACTGAAATCCGGTAAAAATTAGACCAGTTTATATGCATAATAATTCCATTTGTCACATTTTATGAGCCTTTAAATGAGTATAAGTTAGACTGGTACAAAGGCTATGACTTAACAAGGACAAGTATACATATTTTGTGTGAAACGCCATTAAAAATATTGACAGCTTTGATATACACAAAGCCATCAGTTTGAGATCAGATGAGCATATTTTTTTTTCTGGCGATCGAGAACGATCTCATAACGAAGTTGTGCAAGGTTTTACGAACTATTACGACATATCACGAATGTATGCCTATTGCATTAAAGGCAAATGTTCATGAAACCTGATTGCAACCATTGAATTACATTCAGAAAAAGTCATACAAATACAAATGAATCATTACAAAGAATAACAAGGATATGCATACAAACCATCTTAATTCTTTAGTAAAATATGTTGTACCTGTTCAGCTTTGCAAAGACATGAAACATTTAAGAAACATAATGCAGAACGGGAAGGATTATTTCGAAATTATAAGTTTTTTCCTTCGTAAGAATGGGGCACACTTACATAACTGTATTTGTAAAAAACAAGAACACCAGTCCGTAAATGTGAGACTGCATTCAGTACAGGTCGGTGTGGATGAAGTACCCTACTATGTATAAAGCAACAGAATAGAAGAGATGCCTAGAAAATGGACGATCGCAACCTTGCGGATAAAATGACTATAAATGTAAGGGGTAACAACACAACAAATGAGCATACTCTACACAAAATTCAAATGGGAAAATTGTTAAACCTGCTTTTAATCACCGTTAACTCTCCAACGACAAATATGCCATAGCAAGACAGGATTATGTCATTATATATATCGAACATAAATGGAAGAATTAGTGTTGCATTCATATCATGCAACCATTATTATATATTAAATACCAACGTTATAGTATAGTTTGTCGCAGTTTACCCTTCAACGCAACACGCCGTAATAAAGCATGTTAAATGAAGAAAATGTGGCGTTACTTCGACCGTATCTGAATGTCCCCGATTGGCGGCGAGATAAAATTGCCGAACGCTTAGGTCGGCTCTGCAAACATGCGTTATCGGGCGCACCCTATAGCTTTATGGTGCATGTTTGTGCTTGAAACCACACGTATAAGGAGCCATAGTGCTTGCGCGACACAATCCATCCTCACGTATAACAATAACTATTCGTCAAACTTTGTAATCATTCGTACCAATACTGTATAAATTTTGAAAGAACAAAGTTAGTTTTCGCGACCTACAAGATGTTCAGGCATAATTGTTACATTTTGTCACACTTGGTAATTATTGTTTGTTTTTCGTTAAAGCGGTCAACACACGTTTTAGGTAAATAAGCAAATGTAATACGTTCACTGATTCGCTTATGTGTGTGGGGGGGAATCGGCTTTTATGCGCGCGCGTTTTCTTGACGTTTTCTTGACATCTCAATATAGTTTATTCATAAGCGATGTTTCTAATTATTCGAGCTGTACTGACAATAATGGTAATTACATAAAATTAATCCAACTAAAAAAGAATGTCATTGCCAAGATTTGGTTAACTTGCTTACTTTGCGATTATTTTCGAAACGAATAGCGAATGTGCCGCTGCAATTTTTACACGAACAAGCATTTGTGTACATATCTCCATAATTGACAAGTCATTTATTAACACATTGCAAACCGTTCAAAAGTGGGTTTTTTGTAAGACACTATGCCATATGTGCACGAAGGGCATCGAAGCTTAGTTAAGGTGACCTCACTCTCGAGCCCATGTCATCCCAACAGCGATGAATATTAGTACTATCTCATGATTCAGCACCCGTCAAAATCGACGCATTTAAGTTTTTTGACAGGCGTTGTTTTATTCAAGTATGCGTCAACCATTTTCAGCGGGCTACAATGTTTAACAAACCTAAAAAAAAATTGCATGAAAGTCGATGTCAATAAACTTCGAAAGTCAAGTTTCCGTTTTCATGGGAGGGTTTCCACTGACGGAACGAGACTGCATTCTTGTAGCAGCACTTGCGATTACTTTTTCAGCAAAACAGTCCAACCTTACGTGAGAAGCATTATAACAACTCAGGCCTTAAACATTTAAACAAGAATAAGTAAATGTTGTGTATTTCATTACCCAATACTCTCTAACTGGTAATGCAATAAGTATTTTGAATTCAATAATAACTTCAGGAGATATAATAAAAGGTTAATATTCAGTATTCCAACGAGTCATGCGTATAGTATGACATAAATTTTCATAAAAAATGTACATGCAAATGTTTTTGTCTAAATGATTGTATTGTCTTTGTCCAGCTTGCTCTCAGATCTATGGTAAACTTTCAAGATGAGGCATATACTAAGTCAAACAATAAATAATCCCTCAAACGTTTATTATCTTCTACAATGCAGTATTTACTCGGTCAAATCAGTTTTGTATCTAAAAATGCACCAAGCAAATACACAATTAGTTGTGTATCTAAAAAAGCAACACGGTAATAGTTATTAATACTGCCATGGTATAATTATCTGAAATATGTGTGACATCTGTGTCCCGGTTAAAATAACTAGCAACACGTATTTTGTGTGTCGATATAACAGCCTTAACCACAAAATATACACACCATTATTTCATGCATGCTTCGGAGCTGGCTTCAAAGGGCTTACTGTGAAGGTTAATATTGAATTACTGTTTTGGTTTACCTATGCGATCATAATGTTTAAGGCGTTTAACATGCACATCGAATAATGACTGCGGTTAGGTGTCTGTGAGAACCTCTTGATCTAATTGTCAGACTAATGTGGTTCGCAAATTTACCTTTATTGCCGCGTAAGCGTTATCATCCTCTCGTAGAAGAGCACTGCTTTAAGGTGAATTAAAACTCTTAGTACCATTTAATATTTTAATATTCGTGAATACAAACAGCCACTTAATATCAACTAGAAGTGGCCACACGCCCTACCAGCGTGGCATAACACGCTTTATCCTCTTCTAGCAGAAATTGTTCAACTTCAATTGATATTTGATTTGTGTGACCATATTATGATAAATAAATGTGTGTGTCATTAATATGTTTTAGGGTGTCAATTGCTGGAAACAATTTGAAACGCCTAATTTGACATCCGTTTAGCATGTGATATCCGATGCGCGCCTTTATGGGGGTATTTTTAACAGTAAGTGACTCCTGTCAAGGGATATATATAGAGGGATGAATTGCTCCTAATGAGACAGATGTTAGCGCGTGCGCTCGTCCCCTTGCATCATTCCTTGTTCGAAAAAGATCAGAGTTACTTGAATCTTCTATCTGGCATAATGTAAATTGTATTTGTTTTTCCGTGTACAGAATTTCATTAATACGGAAGTGTCAATGGTTTAGTTTAAACAGTATTTATTATCATGAAAATATAAGCATGACATGTGATTTACATTCATACAATAATGGATAAGAAAACAACTTACTGAAAACGTATATGAATTCTTCTCCCTATGGTTTAAATAAACCATACAATAAAATAAGCACACGCTATTGTGTATTATTGTCAGATGAATGCTTTAAATGTATTATGAATTAGTCTTTCACATGAATATGCGCTTAAGTATAATGACTCAAATCACAAAACAAAATAATCATAGTCATTCAATAACTTGTTTGCAAGTATGTAGAAAATAACTCGTGTTAAACCCAAACTTTCCGTCGGTAAGCCTAGCATCATCGAGTTATATAGTTTCCCTTCAGATAAAATACAATGTTGATATCCAACAAACATGTTCAACAATAAATTATGTATTTGCTTAATTCCGAGAGCTTCATTCTACCTTTTTGTAATATGACTGATCTTAGATTATTTTAGCGGACAAACAAGCTTTGACATAAGGTCACAACAAATTGAAAATTTGTTCTATGGATTTTAGCCCCCCAAAAATGGAGCGAGCGAGCGAAATAAAAATAAATTAATTTTTATTATATATTTTTGTAAATCACAGGCGATCGAAAAGCGAAAAATAAAAAAATAAAGATATTGTCTCTGTAAAATGATATATTTTGCCAATTAAATGTACGATATCTGCAAAATACCAATACAAGATCATTAAGTAGTAATAACTGTGTTTATGTCTTATCCAATGTTTGTAAAAATAAATAAATAATCTCCAAAAGCTGTTCTGCTTACTCACACCAGGTAGTGACTACTTAAATTTAAGATGGTATACTGTAGCTTTAAATATTAAAGTTATATTAGAACCTCAGCTTTCTGTGAATGATGGTTAAATAACATGAAACAATAAAAAATACAATAAACATCAAGCATAAGCAGTAATTTTTTCTTCGCATTATATTTTACAGACTGTGCCTTTTTGATTGGGTAAAAAGTGCGTTAAGCCATAACATTGGGAAAATTTAAACATTTTTATTATGATTATAAATAGCAGTTATCAGTATGCCCATTGCTAATAATTGCATGTTTAACTGATTTTTAAAATGTATATTATAAAGTGCAAGATAATTAAACTGCTGTATGACCAATTGAATTTATTTTAAAAGTTTAGCTTATTGTTTTTTTTTATTTGGCGCGATTTGGGGGATTTTTTTTAACTTTTTGACCATAAGAAAACAGCCTTTTTTTCCTTTTTGCAATTTGAACATCGTAGGTTATGATATTATACAATACTCGATGCATTACTTTTGTTAGTTTAGCACTGAGAAGTTTAAGTTTTGTAAACTAAAACATTATTACTTCCTAATGCAAGCAAAATAAAAAATTGGTAGTACAGGTTTTGTATTTTAATATATAAAAGTAAATCAAATCCAAGTAAAGTATTTGAGGTCCGGAAAGTTTCTTCACTTTCGCACTTATGTTAACTTCATATTTTGGGGGCATAATGTACACCTTGAACATAGCCATCAACAGTTTGAACTAGTAGATTTGAGGCGATTTCAATTTATATAATACTCGACATATTTTTTTTTGTCCAGTTCAACGGCGACAATCAGTTGCATTTTAATGTTTGCTATTTTAACTTAATCAATACTAACACGTTTATTGCATACTTTTACCAAACGTACGCATACCGGCGACATTTTACATCCTGCTGTAGATGCCGCTGAAATAAATAAATTACTAAAATCATCTGCAATGCTGTCGCCGGCATAAGTCAGCCCTTCTTGGATAATGACAAGCAACACATTTGGTGGTTTCGTTGACTATATTGTTTGCAGACTGATGATAGTATTATGATCTGTTATGATCTGCAACAATGCACAAATCTTAATATAACATTATAAACATAATTACAGGATAAAATGGTAAAATAGATAAGCCGATAAACAATACAAAGGATACAAACGATATGACATTCGGTAATTGTATCATATCAATAATAATAATAATTATAATAATAATAATAATCATCATATTCATAATCATAGACAAAATAATCATCATAATAATCATAAAGACTTATAACAACTTTAAACGAGTTTAACTGCAGAAATATATATTTATTCCTGCATACAACTTTCGCACGAAAACGGCGTCCAATCGTCAGTGTAAATCTGGCGTATTTGAAAGTGGCGGCAAGGATTAGGTATCCCGTGCATAAACCGGTGTTACTATAATTAGTTAGAAAGGCTACACCTAACTATTTATCAATGACTAACTAACTGCAATAACTAACTAATAACTAACTACATATATGTGGCATTTTGACGAAACAAGATTATTAAATTCTCACCTTATGACATAATCCCCCTATTTAAAAAAGGTCGTCTCGACATTTAAATGAGTTTAAGTGGATTAAACGATATGATTTAATTGTATAGATTATCAAAAATAACAAGACACACGCGTAAAGTGTGTCGATTTCATCATTTTATTCACAACGTATTAATATATACAACATATATTTAAGAACAATGAATCGACAACATTGAATAATAAATATTGCGTTACATCTATGTACATTGTTCATGTAACACATACAATGTATTCAATGTGGAAAACATCGATCACTGTCTTTGCACAATAAAATATTACTAAATCAGTCATTTCCGGTCACTCACTTACAAAATTAGTTGCTGCAAATTCATCGCTAGTGAACCGTTTTGGTGTGCGGTGGATCCGCTTTGATCTGCGTAATATTGGTGTTGAGTCGGATCTATCGTCGTCGTCGGCCAGGGAAATATTCCGTCTCCTCTGTGGGACAACGTATTATAGAGTAGTGCCGGTGGCACTAGCCTCTGTTTCCGGTAAAACTTAGTTCTGCACACCTAGAGGACGAATGAGATTTCGATGGAATCGTCGGATTCGCCCCGCTCTTGGGTTATCTTTCTTGACGTCATAGACTGGGATGTCAACATTGGGTTGACAAACCACAATATAAGGTTCATTTTCCCATCCATCGGCAATCTTCTGTTTCCCACGCAACGTAACATTTCGTACTAAAACTAAGTCGCCAGGGATTAGTTTTGCTGCGCGTACCTTCACATCATACTTCCGCTTGTTTTTTGTCTGCCGTTGTAGACGCAATTTCTTTGACCTTATGATATGAAGTTGTAAGACGTTGACGTATTTTAAACGTATATTCATTTGCATATCTGGCATTAATATCGTCGCAATGGAGACCCAAGAGAGCGTCAATGGCGAGTCTTGGATAACGACCGAAGATAAGGAAATATGGTGAATAGCCTGCACTGTCATGTATAGTGGCGATGTGCGCATATACCATTGGTCCCAAATAATCTTTCCAATTACTCTTTTTGTCTTCTTCCAACGTACCTAACATCTCCAAGAGTGTTTGGTTAAACATTTCAACCATAACATTTCCCATATCATGATATGGTGTGGTGCGTGACTGGTTTATTCCTCCTAAATTACACAGTTCTGATTTTAAATCTGACATGAAGTTAGCTCGCCTATCACTGTGGATGCGTCCCGGAAATCCTTAATGCACTATGAATTTATCAAACAACACACGCGCCGTTGTCTTGGGTGTTTGATTGGTAGTAGGATATGCCTGTGCATATCTCGTAAAATGGTCCGTAATCACAAAAATGTGCTCAAACCCACACTTTGAGCGTGCTAGACTGAGGTAGTCTAAACAGATCGTTTCCATCTGAGCAGATGTTGTTATATTTACTAGGGATACTGATTGAGGAATTGCTTTACGCCTGATACATCTATCACAAGCTGCAACCTAGCACGGATAAAGGTTTCCATTAAAGGCCAATAAAACATTTGTTTAAACAGGGATGTTGTTCGATCTCTACCTTGGTGCCCTAGATCATCATGAAGTGCGCGAAACACTTCATCCCTCAGCGCTTCTGGTAATATAAGCTGCTTGATTTCCGAATATGGAGTCTCGATATAATACCCGTTGATGTAGTTCCAATTTATTCCAATCTCTGTTATATCTAGCACCAGCTGAAGTAGTGCCCGAAGCACGCAAAGCTGTCGGCCTGGTGCCTTGCTGAATGCATTTAATCAGTTCAGAGATGACGGGATCAGTATGTTGAGCTTGATGCCAATATTTGGAACCTAATGCATATGATTGCATCACTTCCTCGGGTATTGTAGTGGAACAGTCCACTTCTGACAATGTTTCAGGGTTAACAGTACTGAAACAAAGCGGAGTATCTTCTTCACTTGCGGTCACACCAGAAGATAAAGCAGTGATGGTTCCATGGTCAACCGTAAGACGACCTAGTCCGTCGGCGTCGGCATTTTGACGTCCCGCTCAGTAGCGCGGTGTAAAATTGTAGTACGCAGGGGCTGCTATCCACTTCTGTCGTGTGGCGTCTAATTTAGCTGTCGTCCTTACATACGTGAGTAGGTTGTAATCAGTTACAACCTCAAATGTAGCACCATATACATAGTCGTGGAATTTCTCTGTAACCGACCATTTCAATGCGAGAGTTTCCAGTTTGTGTGCTGGTTAACTCTTTTCGGCCGGTTTAAGGGAACGACTAGCATAGGCGACAACCTGTCTTTTCCATCTTGATGTTGGTAAAGCACAGCACCTAAGCCTTTTGAAGAAGCGTCCGTGTGAAGAATAATTGGAAGTTCATAATTTGCATAGGCGAGTACAGGCGGATTTACTAGCTGTTATTTTAAGTTCGCAAAAGTTTTCTATTGCTCCTCTCCTTATACGGATTTCGCCTTCTTGGTAGATAAAGTTTGTTTGCGATATTTGCTATTAGACTGACCAATCAGCAGGCCATTCAAAGGTCGAGCGATGTTTGAGAACCCTTTATAAATCGCCGATAATAACCTACAAATCCGAGGAACTTCCTAACCTCTTTCACGTTAGGAAGTGTAGGCCTATTTCGGACGGCTTCTGTCTTTTCCGGTTCTGCACTTATCCCATCTGCAAAAACAACATGACCGAGGTAATATAATTCTTTATTTTGATGGCTTTATTTTCAATTAAACGATGCTATCTTCGTAAACACTTGGTCCAGTCGTGAAATATGGGAAATTATATCATTGGAGAAAATAATGATGTCATCTAAGTATATCAAACAGTCTCTTAGATTCAAATATCCCATGCATCGTTTCATTAGACGTTGAAAAGTTGCCTGGGCATTGCACAATCCAAATGGAAAGCGGTTTCACTCATAAAAAACCGAGACCACCGACCCGGAAAGCCGTCTTTTCTTTGTCCTCTTCCTCTAGTTCAACTTGCCAATAGCCAGCTTTAAGGTCTAGTTTTGAGAAATATTTAGATCCAGAAAGTAAGTGTATTGTATCCTTAATCCTGGGTATAACATAGCTATCTTTCTTGGTTCTCTCATTAAGCTTTCGAAAATCAATACAAAATCTGATTTTACCATTCTTCTTACGAACTATAACACAATTGGAGGACCATGGGCTATTTGATTCACGCATTGCACCCAGGTCAAGCATTTCTTTTAGATGTTCTCTAACCTTTCCTTTCCAAATGCACAGTTTGAAGTCAACAATTACCATCTCTGGTGATCTGATCGTACTGTATATGGCGGAGGATTGATTGCATACCTACGCAGTGACCTTGCTGGGGACAGAAAAACAAACTTTGATTTCAAGGTGATTGAATCTTTAAGTATAGAACTTGTTTTAAATAATACCAAATGGCTTATAATTGGAATATACAGACCCCCATCAACAAATGATTCTGAATGTTGTAAAGATCTATGCAATGTTATCGACAAAATTACAATCAAATATGATAATTTTGCAATTATAGGTGATATAAATTATAATGTTATGAAGCCTGATAAATGTGTCTATTTAATGCAGTTCTGTGATATTTTTGATGTAACTAATATGATTAAAAACCATACAGGTTTTCTAAAAAGCTCAGACCAAGCCTTATTGATGTTGTTTTAATGAACCAGGAATATACCTGCTGTAATATTTTAAACTTTAACTGTGGTTTGAGTGGTATACACAATATGATAGGTTTTCAACTAAAATATGATGTACCAAACTTTTCCAATAAATGGATAAAATACAGAAGCTTTAAAATCATGGACTATGCATGTTTTCTTACAGATGTCAATACATATGATTTCAACCATATGTTGGATGATTCAAATTTAAATATGGCATCTGAATTTTTTCAACAAAGTATTTTTTGAACTGTTTTGATAAGCATGCGCCTATTAAAACTAAATAACAAGTAAATAAACCTGTTCCTTTTATGAACTCTAATTTAAGAAAAGCTATTTACCATAAAAAGATGATATTTAATAAGTTTAAAAAATATCCAACTGACAGAAATTGGGACATATACAGACAGGCAAGGAATTATGTGACTAAGTTAAGGAGGAAATCAGTTAAAACCTATTTTGTGGAAAGATGTATTGGTGGTTGTAAAAATAAAGATGTTTGGAGCACAACTAAACCTTTTATAACAAATAAGGGTACCATTGTAAAGAAAAATACCATAATTGAAGAAAATAATGTTTTAGTAACAGATCAAAAAGAACATTGCTGAAATTTTTAATGAATATTATGTTAATGTTGCTAGCTCAATAGGAGATAATTCTATTACTATTGATAACAATCATTCAAGTATTAAAAAATCGACAATATCATGAACAATTGTAACTGAACATTAACATTTACAAATATTGATGAATCTTTTGTTACGAAACAAATTAGGAAAATGAATAGTAAAATAGCTACATGTTATGATGGACTTTCAGTTAAAACAAAGCTATTGAAAACTCACAGTGTCCTTCAAATTGTAAAATAGCACAAGTAGCTCCAATATTTAAAAAGAAAAGCACCTTAGATAAAGCCAATTACAGACCTCTTAGCCTTTTACCTGTAATGTCCAAAGTCTTTGAGAGAGCCATGAATAATTTTAATAACATTTTAATCCTCTTGTAAGTGCTTTTGGACCAGGATATGGATGTAACACAACTTTACTAACAAGAGTTCCGCGGTCGGAGATGACCGCATTGAAGCCGGATTTTTTATTTAAATGACAGGAAAGTACCTTTCGTGTTTTTGTCAATGCAATACTTAAATTACTGAAATATTGTTCAAAGGTCAAAATGAAATGTAAGTACTTTTCAAGGCATGAGCAAACCTTGTGTTATGTTTTGAATGCATGCATATACATGAACAACAAGTTTGAAGACTCTAGGTACAAGCATACCAAAGTTATAACATGGAATAAGAACTTTAACATTTTTACCTACCAAAGTTATAAGAACTTTAACATTTTTACATTCAAGGTCACAGTGACCTTGACCTTAGAATGAATGACCTTGAAATGACCAGTGGTCATCTAAGTGTGCTTGCAAACCTTCATGTCAAGTTTGAAGACTCTATGTCCAAGCATACCAAAGTTATAACAATTTTAACATTTTAACATTTAAGGTCACAGTGACCTTGACCTTCAAATGAATGACATTGAAATGACCAGTGGTCATCTTCTAGTACTGGCCAATCTTTATTTCAAGTTTGAAGACTCTAGGTACAAGCATACCAAAGTTATAACATGAAATAAGAACTTTAACATTTTTACATTCAAGGTCACAGTGACCTTGACCTTCAAATGAATGACCTTGAAATGTCCAGTGGTTACTTACTAGTTCTGGCCAACCTTCATGTCAAGTTTCAAGACTCTAGGTCCAAGCATACCAAAGTTATAACAACTTTAACATTTTTATATTGAAGGTCACAGTGACCTTCACCTTCAAATGAATGACCTTGAAATGACCAGTGGTCATCTGTTAATCCTGGCCAACCTTCATGTCAAGTTTGAAGACTCTAGGTCCAAGCATACCAAAGTTATACCATGAAATAAGAACTTTAACATTTTTACATTCAAGGTCACAGTGACCTTGACCTTCAAATGAATGACCTTGAAATGACCAGTGGTTACTAACTAGTTATGGCCAACCTTCATGTCAAGTTTCAAGACTCTAGGTCCAAGCATACCAAAGTTATAACAACTTTAACATTTTTTATATTGAAGGTCACAGTGACCTTGACCTTCAAATGAATGACCTTGAAATGACCAGTGGTCATCTGTTAATCCTGGCCAACCTTCATGTCAAGTTTGAAGACTCTAGGTCCAAGCATACCAAAGTTATACCATGAAATAAGAACTTTAACATTTTCGAGCACGCCGCCACCCCGCCCGCCCGCCCGCCCGACAACATCAATCTATAAGCCGAGATTTTTTCGAAAAAAATCCGGCTAAAAATCATTGAATATTGGGTTGCATATCTTGATAAAAACCATTATGTTGCAGCTATATTGATGGATCTCTCAAAGGCGTTCGACTGTTTACCGCATGATCTATTAGTTCTGAAATTAAAACACTATGGTCTGGATGAAAAGTCCTTATCTTCAATTGATAATTATCTAACACAAAGTAAATAATGTGTCAAAATTGGTGATGTCCGTAGTTCTTTCCAAGAGACACTGAAGGGAATTCCTCAGGGTTCTATTCTAGGTCCTGTCCTTTTTAATATTTTTATAAATGATAAATTTAAATTTGTAAATAATCAAACCTTTATAACTATGCAGATGATAATACACTCTCTTTTAGTAGTACATCACATGAACATATTGTCAATTTTCTTGGAAATGATAGCTTAAGTCTCATTAAATGGTTTCATGAAAATAAAATGCAAGCAAACTCTGAGAAATTTTAGGCAATGTCCCTTGGGAAGAAAACTCATAACTTAGATCTTATTTTCCAATTTAATGATGCGAACATAAAATGCGCAGATGAAGTTGTTCTTCTTGGTGTTACATTAGATTTTAATCTTAGTTTTAACTCTCACATAAGTAACATCTGTAGAAAGCCATCAAGGCAACTAAATGTAATGAAGCGAGTTGGTCATACTTTAAATAAGCTTTGTAAAATCACAATGGATCAATCTTTTATTTTATCAAACTTTAATTATTGCCCACTTATCTTGCACTTAACAAATGAAACAAATACAAAGAAAATGGAAAAAAATCAAGAAAGAGCTCTAAAATTCATTAACAATGATTTTACTTCAGATTATGATGCTCTTCTCACAAGGTCTGGTCTTCCATCCCTTATAATAAGGCGCTTAAGAATAATTGCCCAAGATTTTTGTTAAATTTATAATAAGGATGGTCCTTCTTACTTACATGATTTTGTTGAAATTAAAGAACATTCTTATACTTATAGGTATTCATATACAGTTAGGCTACCTAAGCCAAGAACAACCAGGTATGGTATAAACTCTTTCAGATACACAGCTGCAAAACTCTGGAATAATTTACCAAATCATTTAAGGCAAATTTTATCCTTCAACTCATTTAAATCCATGCTTGGCTACTGGAATGGATCAGTTTGCTCTTGTCCATCTTGCGTAAATAACTACATATATTTTTAATTTAACATTTTGTAGCATGTGACACTGAAAGGGTTTTAATCGAATCCCACGTCCTTGTGTCTGCTATTGTCACCCCTTAGATATGTTTCCCTGCATGATCTCCACTCTTTGCCTTAGTTTTGTAAACTTAAGTGCTTATGCTCCCTGTTTTGATACCTTATGTTTAATATTATGTTTTGCTTCTCATGTGTTTAACATATTTGTGTATGTGTATGCAATCAATGTAAATTAATCAGGTTCCCTATTTTATAAAGACTATAATGTTAATTTGAGCCGTATATTGTTTAAAAAGTCATAGAGTTCTTAGATTTAATGTTTTATTTGTACTCTTAAATTTCTACAACATCGTTTAAGCTGTGAATTTGTTTAATAATATTATATAGCTTTTGAATTTTATGTTCTATGTTATTGTTTTTAGCTGTTATTGTTCTTATGTTTTAGCTTGCTAAATGTATGTTCCTATATGTATTGTGGTGTCTGGTTATGTTAAATGTGCTTTAGGTTCCTTTGTGTTTCTTTTTGTACTGCTTTTCATTTTAATGTTTAACGTTTCATGTGTGTATGCATTGTACGATATTTATTTATTCATTACTAAGCTCCGTAGTATTAACTTTGTCTGATATTTTAAGTGCATGTAAACAATAGTCTTTTATAGTAATTTTAAGTTACCTCTAGTCTTTTAAAGCAATATTTAATTCAAACTCATATTCCCTGTTGTTCTAAACTACAGGGTTCTTTTAACTATGTTTTATAATATGTGTTATATATCATGTTTGTTTCCATGCCATGTAACGTGTAAGTCGGCTTTAAAGCTCTACAGAGCTTGTGTTATCGTTTGATTACCCGACTTTATAAATAAATATTACTTGACTTGACCTCGTTATAAACAGCTGGTGGTATTTTCCTATAGGGTTCTTTAACTAGTTCATTGTTTGTAAGTTTCATTGTATGTTTCATTTCTGACGTATGACCAAGATCAAGTGGGGACTTCGGGAATATTGCGGTGTGTTTTTCAAACAATTGGTACACCTTGTTTTACTGTTCTTCTGACAAATCAGTATCTTCCAAATCAATTCCATATTTATCTTTCATATTGGTCTTATTGTACTTGTAAGCGAGATCATGTGACTTTGTCTCCAAAAAAAACGGACGCATTTGTGACATGTTCGAAAATGGGAGCTTCTCTCGACACTGTAATTTCTTCAAGTTTACATTAATTCTGCTTTGCCCTAATTTTGATTGGTTTAACTGTTACGTTACAAATCCGAACTGGTATTCTGGCTGTTCTTCCTGGCTTATCAACTTGTACAACCCTTGGAAAGATTATAGCGCTGTGGCTATGCATATCATCTACTGGTTCTGTTACTGCTGTCTTTACATTTCTTGGTTTTCTAAAGAAGCCGGTTACTGTTCTTCTTTCTCCGGGATGGAGAGTAATTGGTCTGGTAGCTGTCACTCGTCCAACATGTTGATAGTCATGAACCCTACTTGCCAAACATTTGTTCCTTATACCTTATTCGTCTCCTAAATAAACAACAAACACAACGATATAAATTGAAAATGCAGCTTGTGTTTTGTATTTTGGTATCTATGCGTACGACCAGATGAACGAAAAGTACGGGCAAAACTAGCTAAAAATTGATTGACAAGTTTTCTATAAACCAAACAAAAAGCAAACGATTATACACCAAGTGATTTAGAGACAATCAGTCTAGAATTCATATCATCTTTCACATATCCATCTTTTGCACTTTCACTAGTCCATCGAACATGTCTTTTAAACAGTCTATCTCTTACACCGCTGTTTGCAGCAGATATAGCTCCTCCTGATCTCAAAGAGTGCAATCCAAAGCTAGAAATATCTGACACATGCGGTTGAAAAGCCTTAAAAAAGTGCTCGCGTAAGCTTGTATAAGACATAGCTTTCATGACTTTTCTTGGTTTAAAACCTGTTTTAGTCTTAGACAAATTGCAAAAAATATAATCGTCTCCCTTCAAATTTGCCCATTCAATGTACTTCTGTAGATTTGTGTAATGACACAATACAGTTCCCGATTTAGCAATTGGTATCCATGACCCATCTCTATACTTGTCAGTTTTACTAGACTCAACAAAAACTAAAATATATGTATCCTCAAACACAATGTCAGATACGTGTAATTGTAATAATTCTGCACTGCGCATAAACCCCGCATAGCCTAATAAACTGGCGACAATAATTCGTTGAGACATTACATCTTTATCTTTGTAAATACGTTTATACATAGCTAATAATATTTCCACCGTTATGGGTTCCTTTTATTAGTTTGAGGTTGACAAAATTCTTTTTGCTGACTCTACTACATTAACTACTTTTTTAGAATCAGTAGGAGAATCTAAACCATATACGTCATGCATCCATTTAAACCCGTAAAATTCAGATATAACAGGTGCGGGGGATTTTGCACTTTGTAAAAGAGACACTAAATACAACGCCACCGGAAAAGCCTTGGCGGGCAAAATGTCATTACTCCCTAACTGATTGCACAAAGCCAAATTTCTCCATCGAATAAATGCTCCTTCATATTTAGAACATGTACTTTATGCTCTTGATTTGCGCAAGATGCCCGGGTGCAGCTCCACCCTGTCCGCCAAGACCTCCGGTAACGCCTCAATTTCACCCGCATGGATCTGAAAAAACATATGTAAAACCCACACAAAATAAATACAGATTCTCTTTTACTAACCGATGTACATAATCAATTACAGATCATTCTCAGACAAGCGTCTAACTGATCTTCAACTACAGACAAGCGTCTTAATCGCTCTTTAATCACAGACAAGGGTCTGAAATGATATTTAATCACAGACAATCGTCTAACATATATTTAATCAAAGACAAGCGTCTAAAAATGATATTTAATCATAGACAAGCGTCTTACTTATATTTAATTCCAGACAATCGTCTTACTGATAATTAATCACAGACAGGCTTACTACTGATATTTAATCAAAGACAAGCGTCTTACTGATATTTAATCACAGACAAGCGTTTAACTGATATTTAATCTATGACAAGCGTCTCAAATGATATTTAATCATAGACAAGCGTCTTACTGATATTTAATTCCAGAAAAGCGTCTTAGCTTCATTTGATCACAGACAAACATTTCAATGATGTTTAATCCACTACAAGCGTGTTGATGATATTGAGAAAACGACAAAAAAATCGTTTTCTAACAAGAGTCCTGACAGCCCTGTGGCTTAATAAATACAAAAATATGCATTATCAAGTATTTGCCAACTGCATTGTGATAATATCACAACCTATTCACTTCCTGAAATCCATGAAACAAGCAAGCATGTCAAATTTAAAATTTATGTTGCCGAACATTGCCTTTCCACTTTGACATGGAACATAAAATCGCCTTTCAGATGGCAAATGAATAACATCCAATATCTCAGTAATAAAATGACCATTTGGACATAACAATGGCCAAAATACCGCAGAGATCCATTGCGGAACAACTAATACACCGCGTGCTCTATCAACCATCATTTTGTTCACAACTCTTGATATAACAGAAATAGGAGGCACAAATAATCCTAATTTAAATGACCATCTAGCAGTAAATGCATCTAGTCCTACCGAACCAGGGTTCCAAAATTTGGAATAAAAACGATCTTATTTTCTGTTGAAATGCGATGCAAACCAATCCATGGTTGGCACACCAAACGTTTCGACTATTAACGCCAATAACTTGTTTGATATCCCCAATCATCAATGTCCTCTATCTTTGACAAATAGTCTGCCTGTTCATTGTCCGTTCGAGGGACCCACGAAACCTCTAATATCATGTTAGTGGCTAAACTTAAATTTAAAACATCCATTGCCAAATCTTGCAAATATCTTTTTCTGGAACCTTTTTTAACGATGGCCACAACAGACTGATTATTAGAGAACCATTTAATGTGCTGATTAACAAGCAAGTGTTTGAGAGAACATAGTATTCTAAACACAGCTGTTAATTTTCTCCATGTCGAAGACTTTTGTGCCTTATCAGGTGACCACATTCCATGCGAAACACCATTGATCGCATCCACTTCATAACCACCGTAACCTGCGTGACTAGCGTCAGAGTACACAACTTTTGAACATTTATGTGAATCAAATATATCCTTCTTATTCAATTTGGAAATATTTTCCTGCCAAAACTGAAGTTCATTTACACTTTCTTCTGTTATTCTTATCTTAGAATTCTAAGAAATGGCTGAATTTATATCAAAAGTCAAGTACCTGGTCTTGATTTGAGCGATATTTCCAATAACAATTGACATTGATATGATTTGACCAACAAAACATGCCTTTTTTCTCACAGAAATAGATCTAAGTTATGTAGATTCTTCAATCAATGAGGAGCATGTACATAATGCCTTATTTTTCCTATGCTCGGCAATCTGAATCTCACCTTTGAAAGAATCAAGCACAGCTCCCAAAACTGCACGACTTGAACTGGTATCCAAATGCATTTGTCTGCTTTGGAAATAAAACCTGAACTGAGTAAATCTTGTTTTACTTGAGTGCCTAAAACAAAAGTGTTTTTATATGAATCTGAACAACCAACTCCGTCATCAAGAAACATAAGTACGGATTTACCCTCGCTGTGCCATTTTTTTATCAAACAACTTCCGGGACCGGTTGCACTCGCACTACTGGGTCCGCCGCTGTTGTATGGTCTGCTACCTCAAAAAAGACCACCGCGACCACCGCCAGAGAACACGCGCATGGGAGCAGCAGCATACGGGTGGAAACGTGATAACGTCATAACAGACGACTTGCCTTTTGTTGCGTTTTCTTCTTCTTTACGGCTTTATTGTCAGCTCGATTAATCTTTGATTCGTCCTCGCTGTCGCTAGCCACAATGTTGAACTCATACAGCTTCACTGTATCCCAGCCACCCTCGGACGTGTCCGCTATGCGTATCAGTTTGTTTCGTTTCTTGATGTTGGTTAACGTTTCCGCTATTAATTCTCTACAAAAGCCAGTTTTTCCGTGTTCAATGCTCCAGTCAATTTGTTTTAGATTGTCTGCAATGTCCTCATTGAACTCGAATTGTACTCGGTTTCCTTTAAAACGCCGGGTAACGTCATTTTCTTTCTTGAAACGTTTGACCTCTTCTTGTGCACTAAATGCCGACCCCCGAATCTCTTCCTTCATGTTTTTAAATTCACTAAACAGTATATTTAATTTGACGTGAATATCATCGTTTGAATTTTCATCCGACATGTTTCCCAATACACAGGTGATTGTAGTCAATTCAAATTTACGTGTTCTCTGGTTCGTATCGCAAAGCCGAGTGGCTATTCCACGAGCATATTTGCCCGCCAAAACAATGCACTGAGCGACCCCTACGGGAGACTTTCTTATAAAAAGGAAAATAATTTTTCTCTAATTCGCTGCGCTCAAACTAGGAAAATTATATTTCACTGTTGTGTTCTCAGCAGCTGGTTTTAACTCTCGTAATATATTCTGTCCCAATAACACATGAGCTGTACCGTGGTATTCAACCACTGGTACGACAAGCAATATGATAGGCATAGCCTCTGTGGTAAATGCTGTTTCTATATTCGCAATGATGTATCTTTTATATGGAATTTCGCGGCCGTTTTCACTTTTCACCAATTAGTTGAATTCTTCCATAGAATGCATATCTGGTATTGGAGACATCATGTTGTAAAACACTTCAGTTATAGTACTGACCTGTGATCCACTATCAATTTACGCAGTAATGTCGTGTCCATTGATTCTAATTTGATATAAATTAGCGTCTCCTATCATTTTCTGTAAAATATCTTCAGGTGTGTATGGTTTGGGATTGGGTTCAATACTGTTTTTTCTGCTCTAATCTAACCCCTTGATCAGAGCTTCTTCGAGTTTAAAGGAGTCTGGTGTGTATCTTTTATGTTGTGTATCTGTCTGAATATTACCTCTTCTCGGTTCATATGTACAATTGCCAAGGTGAAATCTTTGTGTTGGCGGTATCCAATCTTTATCTGCTCTTTAAAGTTAATCAGGTTGACAGTTTTTTTATCACATCATTTAATCCAAGTATTTAATTAAATAAATTCAATTAACTAAATTTAGTTAATTAAATTTAATTAAATTTAACTTAATTATGGTGTTAATTTAGTTTAATATAGTTTAATTTTATTGTATTTAAGTTAATTTAATTTAACTCACTTCATTAATTCAATGGAATTCAATTCAATTTAAGTTAAATAATCCAATGATGTTATCTTATTGCAATTACTATGTTTCCTTTTTAAGTTCTTTTCTTTTCAAATTTTATTGAATTAAAATTTTAATTTAAATTTTGGTCTATACGTAAATGAATATAAACATTTATTTTTATTTCATTTTTTAGAAGAAAAATATTGTATTAACTTTCTCCTGTGTAAAGTTAATTTATTTAAACCTAATTTAAACTTCTTATTTAGCTTTATGACTGTCCGCTTAAAAAAAAGTTTAAAAGTATTTATTTTTCCTACATACATGGAAATTCCTTGTTATCCCGCAATGTCTGTACTACTACTTGTCAATGTTTTGCTAACCGCTAATTGTTGTATGCGATACACAGCGTCCGATTAACAACACTCGCACATATTAATTAGCAGTTCGTATACACTTTATTGTAACATTTTCTTTTCAAATTTTACAATTCTTTACGCTCATCGCACACTGTTCAAAATTGTATAGTACACAGTGCACTATAACGGTAAAACGAAAATCCGCTTTCTGTGACAGTGTTCCCCGATAGTTTGAACGTTAAGCCGATTTAATAATCAATGAAACGGCATTTTCTACCGAAATCATTGATAGCATATGTTAGATATGTATTCACAAGTAAATTGCTATTGTAAACGAACAATTTATTCAAATCATTTTAAAATGATTGAAATTTTCCAAAATATATATATCTTCGAAAAATCTATATCTTCGAAATACCGCTTTTCTTTTTACTATGCACCAACTTTTGTACAACTACCGAACCTTAACTATTCTATATACGGATTAGTGAATACGAATTGATTGTGTGATGAGCCGTTAGTTTTCATGCAGGGACACTTAATATCTTAGTATTAGTGCAGTGGCCTTAGAGTCCTTCCTTTGTTCAATAAAAAATATGTACAACAAGACTATTGCCAAGAAATATAAGTCCCCTTACTGTGAAACTCCACCATTTGCAGCAATATTTCTAGTATATTTGTTGCCATAGCAACCATAATTCTTGACCTAGGAACAAAATGAAATGACCAGGCTAATCAGGGATGACACTTTCCGCTTTTTATGGTATTTTTTGTTTCAAGGAAGTCCCTCCTTACCGAAAATCAAGTTTAGGCGGAAAGTGTCGTCCAGACCCTGATTAGCCAGTGTGGAATGCACAGGCTAATCTGGGATGACACTCTACTCACATGCATTAAGCCCAGTTTTCTCAGAACGTGAATGAAATAATAACTTATTGTACTTGTGTCTTGTATTCGTTGAATTGAACGTCAATATATTAATAAAAAAATTTTTGTTTTCAACCTATTAATTAAAATAAGGTATTGGTTTTACTCCGTTTTTAGTTTCGTTATAGCTGACATAGATTAAAATATTTCGTCATAAGTTAATAAATAAAATTATAAATACATTTATGTTTTTATATATTTTATATATAAATTTTGTAGGTGTGTGTTGCCAGTAATGGTTGAAGATATGCCAAACAAATTGTGCCTCTCTATACAGACAGATTTCAGGTCTCAATTTCGACTTCAAAGGTCAACATATCACTGATATCAGGTTTGTCAGCTATTGGTTTGTATTATTCTGATCCACATTGCAGCAAGAATAACTGGATAACTTAACTTTTCAATACATATAGCTATTACATGTGATTTAAATTAATCATGTTTCTAAATCATTCACTTAATGCGGCTAATTCTCTACTTGAAAGTGTTGTATGTTGGAAGTTTTTTGTGACAAAAACTTGGAGTAGATCTATTTTACTCCCAAACTTCCTTTAAGAAAGCGCAGCCGCTGTAGAGTGATGGAAAATCTACTTCTTTAAAGTATTTATAAGTGAATAGACCCTTTTCACAATAAGCCAAAAGCGCTTAGTCAAATGACTTGCAGAATTCCAGAATGAGGCTTAACGTGTAGAGATTTCTAATAGTGCATCGCAATATCGCTCTGCTTTTGATCATTTGGCGACTTAATGATATTGCCAACACAAGTTGACTTTGTCAGAAATAGCCGTTAATTACTTAATATATACTTTCCATTTTAAGTGCCAATATATGAAATACATTTTCTTGATTTAAGTACTTGTTTGTATTCAATTTTTTAGCGAGGCTGTTTTCGGAGAAAACCCTAGCTATTGTCATAGCCTGCTCGCTGTCCGCCGGCGTCGTGCTAAAACCTTAACATAAAATCAAATTGCTTCCACCTACAACGATGAAACTTTATATGTAGATGCACCTTGATGAGTACTACACGTCACACCCATTTTGGGTCACTAGGTCAAAGGTCAAGGTCACTGTGAGCTCACAGCTTTCGCAGCCGCGCGTGGCACCTGTTATGCGGTGCTCTTGTTTGCACAAATTCTGACACTCCAGGTATGGCTTTCAATACTTAGTGTGTGTAAATTTACAGTCTAAAACATATTGGATTATCTGACACTCTTTGTTTTCGCATTATTAGGGCGATCAATCAATTATTTTTTTTATTGATAGATCTTGCGCTTAAATGCCCCTGTATTCAGCACAAACCCATAACCTCGTTATGATCAGATACTGTGCAGACAAATACTAAATAACAACGTGATGTCATAAACCACAGGTTGCAGATATCTGGTTTTTTTTAAAAATTAATTAATGGCACCTCCATGTGACCATGTCTTCTCATGGTTGTAGCATTGGGTAGTCATTTCTTGGAAAAATTTAACGCCAAATACTTAATTGTTGCTTTTATTGAACATAAAAGACATTGTCAACATTGAAAGTCATTTTTCCAAACAGATTGTCAGAAAATAACACTGTATAGATATTAGCCAGTTTTATCATAATTATAAAGTGCTTTATACCTATGTATTTTTAATACTTCAAAAATGTAATGCTAAACAAAAACGTATTTAGCGAGTACCCGAAAAATAACACTTCCTCTTTACCTAGTCTTATACAGAGTGTACAGTAGCGTACGGAACAAAGTAATAAAAACACGCTTTTTTTGTTCGATCACAACGTAAGGGGTTAAATAATGTTCCCGAAATATACAAACATTAAGGATGTATGGTATTTATTATTTAAGGATTTATACCGTATAAAATGCTGTATATTTATGACACATAATCACTTATATAGAGATTCCAATATACATAAATTTGCACCACGTTCGTTTTTTTATTCTTATGTATTTAATGATTCTTCAATATTGTCATTCACTGTAAAAGAAAACTATATTAATGTATAAGAAAATGAACATAACCTTTAAATAGTGTCATTTTCTTCTATTTTATAGGGCTTTGTCTTATTGTGGATTCAACTCTTACAGGTTCTATCATTCATGAAATTGTACACACACTAATACACCCATACCTTGGAGAATCGTAGTTATATAATTCTTTGTATTGTATAATACCAGGGCTCAACATTAACGGTTGTCCTACTGCCCCTGGCAAGTAAATGTTGGGTCCGGGCAGGTTACTTTATAATTTAGTTGTCCGCCCGGGCAAGTGCAAAAAAGAACAAAGCATTTAATTTAGACTTTAATTAGACTTTAATTGCTGTAATCATTTTGTTAAATGTGCAAAAATAAAAAAGGTTTTATGGTGTATCATTTTGATCTTTATTAAAAAATTTGAGGTTAACAGTTCATGTGATATTTCATGTTTGGGCAAATGGCTTTACGTTCAGGGCAAGTAGATTTTCTAAGGTCTTGCCCGGCAGGGCAAGTTGGCTTTTAGGTTAATGTTGAGCCCTGAATACTGCTAATTAATGACTTTGATTTGTGCAATAATGGATGTTTAGTCTTTAGACCACATTTACTCTGATTCTTATGGGTAACGCATATTTTTAAATAAGATTGAACTAAATTTATTCATATGCACTAATAGTACTAAATATTATGTCGTTGAATTATTATTTAGATGTTATCAATTTATTGACCAAACACATGTCTGTATGCATATGTTTGACTTTTAAAATATTGTAACCAGTGTCAGTACGCATTTAAATCTTGATATTCAACGCAATTTGCATAGCAAAAGAAAAAACAGTTACTCGTTCAGCCTCATTCTGAAATTCGACGCGTCACGTGATATCTAAAATTAATATCAGTGTAAATATTGTGAAACCGGTCTATTCTTCATTTATGATATATTTGATGAATCAAGTTTATTTTTGTTAAATGTCTGTTAAATATTGTGTAATTAATATTATATAAAAGTTATCTATAGGGAATTGGTATTTTAAATGTATGCATGAACAAATCTTTTATTTTGTAGGAATCCTGTGAAACTGTGACCCCATGTATGGTACGTGAGCGCACAATGTCTGTTGACAAAAGGATATTGGCAACTTGTGGATGCTTGGTATCCAAGAATCCTACAGGAGCGTGGCTGACCGATTTGGAACAAACAAAGGTAAATTTTATGTGAAGAAGTCATGACTATAGCGAATATGGTTAGTTTTTAGCTCCACTGGCCAAAAGCTATCAAATTAGGTATGTAGTGACATCTAATGGTCCTCTACCAAATTTGTTCAAATTTTATCCCTGGGGTCAAATTTGACCCTGCCCCGGGAGTCACACAATTGAACATATATGCCTATTTTGTGAAAACTTAAAAAAAAATCTTGTCCATAACCATTAGGCCTAGGGCTACACAATTTGGTATGTAGTGACATTGTATAGTCCTCTACTTAATTTGTTCAAATTATGCCCCAGGGGTCAAATTTGACCCTGCCCAGGGGGTCACAAAACTGAACATACGCTTATATGGGGCTTATTTTGTGAAAACTTTAAAAATCTTTCTTTCCATAACAATTGGGCATAGGGCTACCAAATTTGGTATGTAGTGACATCTAATAAACCTCTACCAAATTTGTTCAAATAATGCCACTGGGGTCAACTTTGACCCTGCCCCGGGGGGTCACAAAATAGTGGAATCTTTAAAAATCTTCTTGTCGAAAACCATTCGGACTATGGTTACCAAATTTGGTATGCAGTAACATCTTATAGTCCTCTACCAAGTTTGTTCAAATTATGCCTTTTGCGTCAACTTTGACCCTGACCCGCGGGTCACAAAATTGAACATTATATACGCTTATATCTTGCTTATTTTGTGAAAACTATTCTTGTCCTTAACTCTATGACCCAGGGCTACCACATTTTGTATGTAGTGAGATATTGTAGTCCTCTACAAAATTTGCTCAAATTATGCCCCTGGGACTAAATTTGACCAAGCCCAGGGGGTCACAAAAGTGTACATGTGCTTAAATAGTGCCTATATTTAAGTATTTGCACATGCCAAGAATATTTGTTTCAGCCTTTTTTTCAGCAGTGGAGCGATACAGGGCCATTATGGCCCTCTTGTTTGTTAGGCTCGCAGGAAGTGGCCCTAGTCTTCATACATAAATAAAAAGCTGAAGGAGTATTTAAGAAAAATACTGTAATTAAGTCTGCAATCTGTTACATTAACAATCAAATGAGACAAAACTTAGAAGCTTCACTTTATTTACTCAATACTTTGTCAGGCTGGCGTAGTGGATATGGTGTCCGCCTAGTGATGGGAACGTTTTTGTTTCAACCCTGTTTATGAGAAACCCTCAACGCGCTATCTTCATATATTCCATGTACTGATTATTCCCAAAAAACGGGCCCTAGAATGTCTCAATAAGCCTAAGGATTTCAATGCAGTCAAGCATAAATAAAATTGCTAAACTCTAGCATGAATTACACATATACTGTTTTTATTTCAGGGACTTTACATCTCACAGTCATTTCAACATGTAGAGTCTTGTCAACATTGATGGATCAGTACATCAGATTTCCAGAATCTCGTCATGAGCTGAAGACCATTGCCGATGGATTTCATCAACTATGTGGAATGCCTGGCGTTGTAGGGGCTGTTGATGGATCCCACGGTGCATGTCCTGCTCCAATATTCCAGCATAGGTCCTTGTTTATCAACAGTTTAGTTGTTCAAGCAGTCTGTGACAGTAACTTGAAATGTTTGGACATATACTCTGGATGGCAAAGTTCTGTGCATGATGCCCATGTATGTATGAACAGCCCAGTAGCGCATTAAATTGAAAATCTTCGGAATGAGTACCATGTTCTCGAGGATTCAGCATGCCACCTGACAAGAAATCTGCTTGTTCTGTATCGAGGCCATGAACATTTGTACCATTTGCGAGAGAAATTCAACAAGTGCCATTCATCTAAGAGTTGATGTGGAACGGGCAATTGGTCTCTTGAAATGCAAATTCAGGCGGCCAAAATACTTAAACATGCTAGTAGAGCTAGAAATGTTGCTAGCGATCTTTGCTTGTTGTGTCCACAACTTCATTCTGCTGCGAGAGTCAGACACAGAGCCTAAAGTGACACATTTGATCAGATATATATATGCCCCCGAAGCAGTTGAAAATGGTCAGGCCAATCGAGAAGCAGAGGAGAATTGGCGTGCTATTGCCCTGGAACTGTGATGGGTTGACAAGTGATATGAATTCCCTACTGCGATATTTGTGCCTGTGTTCATGCTTAATAGTTGATAAATAATTGGAAGTCATAACCTGATGGTGTTGGTGGGACTATGAATTTTGTTAAGGTAAAAAGTGTGGAAAATATAATTAAAAGTCAAAGAGTTCTGCTATTGTTAAGCATGCTTTATTGATTTGTATTGTTTGAAAGATAGCATTATTAACAGAATAAAATGTCCATAATTTGAATATTATATTGTTTTCAGCAACATTTTATTTGATATAGTACAAAATGCTGTATCATGTTATATCATGATCAGTTTTGTGAACAATCACATTTCTATGTATATTTGATATTCGTCAATGGATGTTACACGCGTTAGCCCTACCATTAGCCCATACAGGTATTGCTTAAGAGTTTTGCCACCTTCTAGAGAAAAATACTTCTCAGGAACAATTGCTTTTGGAAAAGTCTATGGCTAGTAAAATTTGGATTGATTTGGGTTACCCAAGGTAACCAATTTATGTTTGATGAATTTGCAATAAAAAGCTTTGACAGAATTTTCCAACATAATGTCACAGAGTCGAAAAAAAGTGTATGGAATAAAGTGGAAGTTGATTTAATGTGTAATACACATGCATATGCTACTTTGATTCAAAGTTTGTGTTTTCCCTAAAACTGCAAACATAGTAAGCTTTATGGTATTGCAACTAAATAAAAGATTCAGATTTAAATTGTATTATTTGAATGCACTGTCTAATACATATGAGCCTCGCTCTGTGAAAAAGGGGTTTAATTCATGTGCGTTCCAGATTAGCCTGGGCAAACCGCACAGGCTAATCAGGGACGATACTTAACGCACATGCATTAAACCCCTTTTTCACAGAGCAAGGCTCATATATGTTCAATAAACCAAAGATAATAAAAAACAAAATGAGACATTTAACCCTGTACCACTCAAAAACACACTAAGACGCATTTGAGAATAAATTTAATACCTTTCTTACTAGATTAAAGTTTTAAAGGCTTTGTTTCTAACCCAAAGTTACTGATGAGCAGCATACAGCATAAAACCTGAACAGATTGCGAGTTACTTGCAGGCTGTTCTGGTTTTATGATGTTTGAATGTAGCCATTTTAAAACTGCTCCAGAGCAGGAAAAGGTTAATAATAACACAACAGCAATTATACTTAAGTTATTTTAAGACTTCATACTAATGCAAGTAACTTGCAACTGTCTAACCAAAATCGGAGATGGTGGAAGGCAAAATTAATGGCTGTGCACCTTAAATTATCTATTCATACTCAAACAATATAATGTTGATCTACAGTATCTTGTACAGCATGCATCTAATACTACAGCCAAATTTGCTTACAAATAATATTACAAGAAACACGAGTCATTAAAAACTTTACTTTATTGCATCAACCATTTAGCAGGAATAAAATATAAAGAGAAAAATTATGGCAATTTTTTCATCTTAACATACAAGTCTTGATATACAATCCCATAGCATATAAAAACGACAGTTTACTATTTCTCTGTTCTATATGTCAGCAAAAAGACAAGATGGTATTCACTGTGCAATAAAACACAAGCAATCCTATTACAATTGCTTTTAATTATATGAACTGTACCTTCACTAACATTCAAGAATTTTAATATAAATACATGATGAAAGATGAGCTTTTTCTTGTCTTAAAAAAACATGATACTTTGCAATGACCAAACAATACAACTCAACATACAAATTATCCAACAAAATATATTTTGATGACACAATATTTTTATTCAACAATAGGAAAAGCTTAAGGTTGTAACGTATAACACTAAAGTCACAGTGTCAATCTAAGCAAAGAGTAAAGTCATAAAGAGATGTCCACAACGTATGATGTGCAAGCTGGCTCTGACTCAGATTTCCACATCAGATGATGTGCAAGCTGGTTATTACAAGGATGTGAACAACCGATAACGTGCAAGCTCTAAAACAGATATCCACAACAGAGATTGTCCTTGCTGGCTCTGACTAATGTCCACAAGTAAATAAACTGCAAGCTATAACTGACTGATGTCCTAAACATAGGACGTGCAAGCTGGCTCTAACACGGATGTTCACAACAGAGGATGTGCAAGCTAGCACTAACACCGATGTCCACAATAGAGGACGTGCAAGCTGGCTCTAACACGGATGTCCACAACAGATGACGTGCAAGCTGGCTCTGACTTGGTTGTCCACAATAGAGGGCGTGCAAGCTGGCTCTAACACGGATGTCCACAACAGATGACGTGCAAGCTGGCTCTGACTTGGTTGTCCACAATAGAGGACGTGCAAGCTGGCTCTAACACGGATGTCCACAACAGATGACGTGCAAGCTGGCTCTGACTTGGTTGTCCACAATAGAGGACGTGCAAGCTGGCTCTAACACGGATGTCCACAACAGATGACGTGCAAGCTGGCTCTGACTTGGTTGTCCACAACAGATGACGTGCAAGCTGGCTCTGACTTGGTTGTCCACAACAGATGACGTGCAAGCTGGCTCTGACTTGGTTGTCCACAATAGATGACGTGCAAGCTGGCTCTGACTTGGTTGTCCACAACAGATGACGTGCAAGCTGGCTCTGACTTGGTTGTCCACAACAGATGAATGCAAGCTGGCTCTGACTTGGTTGTCCACAACAGATGACTTGCAAGCTGGCTCTGACTTGGTTTTCCACAACAGATGACGTGCAAGCTGGCTGTGACTTGGTTGTCCACAACAGATGACGTGCAAGCTGGCTCTGACTTGGTTGTCCACAACAGATGACGTGCAAGATGGCTCTGACTTTGTTGTCCGCAACAGATGACGGGCAAGCTGGCTCTGACTTGGTTGTCCACAACAGATGACGTGCAAGCTGGCTCTGACTTGGTTGTCCACAACAGATGACGTGCAAGCTGGCTCTGACTTGGTTGTCCACAACAGATGACGTGCAAGCTGGCTCTGACTTGGTTGTCCACAACAGATGACGTGCAAGCTGGCTCTGACTTGGTTGTCCACAACAGATGACGTGCAAGCTGGCTCTGACTTGGTTGTCCACAACAGATGTCAGATGGGCAAGCTGGCTCTGCATCAGGTATGTACACAGAAGATGATGTTCAAGTTGGGAACACTGCTACAGCTATAAAATACAAAAACCGTTTTTCATACTATCATATTATTTTACTACATGTGTTTCTTCCACAATACAGAACATTATACTCATTATTTGCATTTTGCTATTGATATCTGAAGGTTTACCAGATGCTTTGTTTGAAGATAGTTCATACCAGAAATTGGCCGGAAAACACTTAAGACATAATGTGCATTCTGCTTTAAGAAATATAGCTCAGAATTCACTGGTTAAATCAAATTGTTTGGACTTAATTAGCGTGCCATGCAGACAAAATGTCGAGTTTTGAAACTGTGTCGTATCTGGTGTGAATCTTGAGTTATTTTATTTCGTCAGTATATCAGACGTGTACACCTGTTATATGTTTACTGTAAGAGTTTAGAATGTCTTGACAGTCATTGTGTTTGTAATACATTGTGTTATCTTTCAGATTTGTATGACAGTTAAATATAATAATCAATAATCTTGTTCTGCATGCCGGTCAAATTGTTCCGTGGTAAACACCTACCCATTGTGGTCAACTCGTACCTGTTTTTTAGTCACATTGTACCTACCCGAACTAAACCCGTACTCGATATACAGAAATAGGTGTAGGATGGCAAGCTTATAAGTCAAACTCAAAGAGACAATTTTTATTTTCCTCTTGATGTTTCCACTTAAATTATCTAAGCATTGCTCACGCAAGTTGTCTGCTGCTGATATGTTTAAGCAGGGAAAGTGTTGATGAAAATTGACACTTGTGGTTGATGTCTTTCAAGGATTTGACATTTGTGACAAAATAAGACAAATGAAACAAGTTGAATAGTTTGAATGAGGTTCGAGTTGACAACAAGAGCACCGTATAACGGGTGCCACGCTCGGCTATGGGTGCTTGTCAGATTATTATTTTTAGCGGTCACAATGACCTTGACCTAGTGACCCCAAAATAGGTGTAGCGTGTAGAACTCATCAACATGCATCTACATATGAAGTTTCAAAGTTGTGGGTGGAAGCACCTTGATTTTAGAGCCAATGTTAAAGTTTTATAGTAGAGGTCACAGTGACATTGACCTTTTACCTAGTGACCCAAAGATAGGTGTGGCGTGTAGAACTAATCAAGGTGCATCTACATATGAAGTTTCAAAGTTGTCGGTGGAAGCACTTTGATTTTAGAGCCTATGTTAAAGTTTTATATTAGAGGTCACAGTGACCTTGACCTTTGACCTAGTGAACCAAAAATGGGTGTGGCGTGTAGAACTCAAGGTGTATCTACATATGAAATTTCAAAGTTGTAGGTGGAGCAGTTTGATTTTAGAGCCAATGCTAAGGTTTTAGCACAACGCATACGGCGGACGACGGACGACGAGCTGGCTATGACAATACCTCGGGTTTTCTCCGAAAACGCCGAGCTAAAAATGGGTACGAGTTGACCAAGGTACGAGTTGCCTTTGGGATGAATTGCCTGTAAAGCATTATTCTTTTTCTTTTTAATTGAAGATGTATACGGTGCTGGACTAGAGCACACGACTGCCATAACAATAACTTGGCTCTCTACTAACTGAGCTTAAGGGAAGATGTTTCTTACCCACAAACACTATATTTCATTATTTGACGACATATGACGTGTTTATGCGGGTGTTTATGTTTTATCAGAGACGTTTGCATATCGACAAACCCTGAAAACAACACTCGATACTCTTGAGCTGTTTTAATTGCATTAAAATTCATAATTCATGTATGCTTAATACTAACCTCATGGTTAATGTCATCAAAACCGATCACTCTTTCGCCCTTACAAGGTTTTGTGTTAATGTGAAACAACCGTCATCACGATGACTGCATGACTGCTGGATAAGACGCGAGTTTTGATTAGTTCTTTCTAGGTGTCGGAACCAATCAAATTTTATCGCGTAACCACATAGCAACCCGAATTTCGTGCAGTAATTCAATGCTTAGAAAAATCGCGCGGAGTAATGAATCTTCCGCGCGATTTTTGATTAGCAACCCGCAATTTACATAGCAACCCGACTTTTGTACAGAAGTTCAATGTCTAATTATTCCGACGGAAGATGAAAGTTCCGCGCGATTTTTTGACCCCGCTTTTTGTACGTTGTTTAATCGACAATTGTTCCGAGGAAGATACGAAAGTTCCGCGCGATTTTTGCACAGTTCGCGAAGATGAGGAATGAACGTTCCGCGCAATTTTTGAACCCGCTTTTTTCTATGATGGTTTGCACTATTCCGCGAAAATATGGATTCCCGAGATTCTTACATGAAAGTTCCGCGAAAAATGAAAATCCCGATATTTACTATATAAGTATATGTATTTTAGCGGGGGTCCCCTTTGGCTTTCCATACATAATGGATTCAAATATTTAAACAAGCAGGTGCTTACATATAATACAAGCACATGTCACTACGCAATTGAAAAGTGTTGAGCACGACGTTTCGAGCAAACTACAAAATTTAACATGAAAGTTTCGTCAGCCTTTTGCAAATTTCAACATGACAAAATCTGAAAACAACCCGAAAGTATTTCAACCAACAATCACTGCTATTTATACAACTACAAGGGGTCATGGTATCAGTAAATGCCAGAATCACGACGCACGGCGAACTAGAACTTTGTCTATTAGTTTATCAAATAATGGCTAATTCGCACATTTAATGGACTTCAATGGTGAATGAATTGCATTCCTAACAAAAATGACCTTTAAAAATATCCAATAGTTTGTTTGGTGGGGCTTCCACCGAAATCTTAAATTATTAGAGGGACAAGTCATTTTGCGGATTCAACCTTAAACTACTGCACAAGTTGCATCATAATATTATTTTCATTGTATTCGACACTAATCACGTTTAAATATAAATTATTTTATATTGAATTTATATTCAAATTATTCGTCGATTATAAATAGGAAATTGTGTTTTTTACTTGTAATAATCATAACAGATTGTTCTTAGAATAAAATGCACAATTTATCAGATCGCATGCAGTGTATTACGCTTTTCTAGGATACTAATATAAAAACAACTGTATTCTAAAATTAACCAACCATGATAATGTAAGCAATCTTTTCATTTCATTCATTTAAGAAGAAAGACTATACATATTTCCCACAAAAGAACAAAAATATACAAATTAAGAAACACAATAGAATGACATTTATGTGTGTGATATTTAAAGCAAGAATTTGGTATTTCGGACGTAATGGAATATTGCTACCGGTATAAGTAAGTCATAGCTTGCTTTTATTATCAATAACAAGTTTGAAGATTCAATACAATGAATCACTGATATTAAATGAGTCGCGTTCTGAGAAAACTGGACTTAATGCATGTACGTAAAGTGTCGTCCCAGATTAGCATGTGCAGTCCGCACAGGCTAATCAGCGAAAACACTTTCCGCTTAAACGTGATTTTCTGGAAGGAGGGACTTCCTTGAAACTAAAAATACCATAAAGGCGGAAATTATCGTCCCTGATTAGCCTGTGCGGACTGCACAGGCTAATCTGGGACGACACTTTACGCACATGCATTAAGCCCAGTTGTCTCAGAAAGCGGCTTAAATGTAACATGAAAGGAATTCACCGTATCTAAAACCGGATACCACAAATGCATCAAAAGATTAAATCTCGTCTTAATTGTTAAAAATAGCAATCATCCGTACTTCGATTGGCGATAGGTAAATTTAACATAACCAATGAACATTCTTTATATGTTTAATATTGAATTACAAACTTCCTTTCTTAAAATGGGTTTATAGTAGGACGACGTTTTGGAAATATGATGTTCACAACATCCAAACTACGCGACGCGATGTATATATTTTATTTTGACACCTGGTGGCACGAATGAATAAGTATGTCCTATATATATTTACTTAGTCACCATCGACATTTGAATATGTTTAATTTCATTATTTCTTTAAAAAAAAATTAATTGTTGAGAGAATCAAACACTTACAAAGTTCGATTGTACCTTCGCAAAAGGAATATTCCGCGAGCTACTTGTGTGCGGCTTTTAACAGGCCTGACCTTTCGTGATACCGTAGTTAAAACATAATGAAAACAATAAACACTTTCATTAAGTCTCTAGGAATCCATCAGAACAAGACAATTGCGCATAACATTATTGAAACACGATACAACCTGAATGAATGAATGAGTAATGTCTGGGAATGCTTAGCTAAATTTACGATATAATTTACAATAAACTGATTTTGTTTTAAAGGAGCTTTTTTACGTTTTGGTAAATAGACAAAATTAAAAAAATGTTTCACCCATAGGTGCACGGCAACATTCTTGCTGCGGGCGCAAATTAAAAATAAAAATATTGTTATTCCGTTTTTAGATTTTAAGGTGCGGCAAATACGACGAACATTGAATCAATTTGTTGTGGTCTAACGGTTTCATTAAAATGTTATGTTATCCACAATGCGAACTGCGCTAAACATCAGAACACACGTAGTTTCGTCCTTGAAAAGAAGTTTGTTCAATTATTATAAACCCATTCGTTTATGTATCACGCGCACGCAACTTCTCTTAGGAAGGACTAGAATTTAATTGTGTACGCCCTACTATATTGACAAAAGGTAAAATCATTATCCATAAAGCCAACAGAACAAGTTTGATATCAGCGATAAGAAAGTGGAAGAAAACATTTAAATTTGATACAATCTTTTATCAACAAAATTAGTATTTGTTTACTTCATGTATTCGTATTTTGAAATAAGACTTGTGTTGGTGTGTTTAGGCTTCTTTAACCGACCTTGACAAGTAATATAGTTAAGTCAGTACAATTACTTTTCAAATAAAACTACGCTTTTATTTTAGGTACGGTGCTGAACTATGAAGTTCGAGTGTGTGCTATTTCAAAGTGAAACAATTGGCTGCATTGCGTTTGATGTGTTTTGCAATTACAAAGTTTAAACAGCTATTTAGAGTAATATGGCATAAAGATGCGACCAACTGTCTCCGGGAAGCTTGCTTTGAAGTGTACATGGAGATAAATATCACTCATCCGCAACCAAATCTATATCACAGGTGTAAGGCTATTTTGCACCGTGTGTTTGTTGGTCATTTATCTCAGGAATTTTCAATGGCTGTATTGTTCCTGGAAATTAATAGCGAACCTGTTTCTTCTGGACAATTGCAGCAAATATGTAACAACATACGAATTTGGCTCCACAATTTTGGAAACCCTAGACTTTTACGTGAAGAATGTAAAGGTTTGTATAGTTTCGATATCATTTTCTTCATTCTTGAATGTTTCACCGCTATTTATTCAAGCAAACATTATAACCTCAAATGTATGTACTAGTGAAAACGACCGAGATCCAAAAAATATACAATATACGGCTTTCGAAAACTGTAGCAGCGTTTTTACTATATTAATTAACCAACACACATGCATAAACAAGTTAAATGATACATATTGCAAACTGATGCTTTATGATAGGCCTCAGCTGCAATATAAGTATATTATTTATTTCAGAGAAGATGCAGTCGCTTTACTTCAATCTACGAGTAGTTCCTCTTCCATGTACGTTTTTTTCTCGTGTATTTGCCATTTAAAATAATTTGGATTGCCTTTATGGTTCTATCTTGAAGCAGACCATCATAGTTAATACTGTCCGACACTGTGATGTAGCTTTACCAATCTGCATATTAATGTTTGTGTTTGGTTATCTAGTACATCCCAGCTAGATTTGTAATCTACAAACTCACTATAGCTTTAAAAAGGGAAACATGAAACAAGTTTTTCAGGTTGTTTGGCTCCAAATGTCAAACATTATTATCTTGATGTCTTGCAATCTTCGAGAGCACAACATATTTGTCAATAATATTGCTTTTGCAACTGTGTGGTTTTTACAATATCTTGTTATCTTGTGTGAGCATTCGTCAGCGCTTTTTACTTAAATATTTTTCAAGTACTATCCGAAACGGCACTATGTCCTACAAGTGATATTCGTGTTACCCCATCTTATAAAATAAATGATACTTGCTATCTTCACAATTAAGTTTTCATTTGGAATCAAACAACTAGTGTGTTGTTCATTTTATTGTGTCAAAAATGTAATTCTTTCGGCCGATGTGTCGGATAATAATTATAGTTATTTCCTGCTTCAAGATATAGTTTCAGTCACAATTAAGTATTCCTTTGGAATCAAACAACTAGTGTATTGTTCATTTGATTGTGTCAAAAATGTAACTCTTTCGGTGGATGGGTCGGTTAATAAAGAAAGTTAGTTCGTGCTTCAAGATTTAGTTTTAGTAAATTGTAATGCTTGAACGTTTTTTAATATTACAAATGTGACCTGTAGGTAACATTTGTGCATTTAAGGATTTAAATATATATTTGAATAATAGTTCGCTATGACAATAGTATGTTTAGCGATTAACACCAATGCTCCTTGGTGAATATTCACAATCAATATAAACAATCATGCTTTTGATGGCAACTGGGCATCTTTTCAATATATAGGTCGATTTTAATATCGCTTTCACACCAATTATCAGATGATGTGTCTCGTACTTTTGTATAGATCACAAATAAAAGACCAAGAACATAGTTCGAGGTTAAAATGTATTAAGTTGCGTTTCGACTCAATAATTTGTTAATGTATGTGGTATTGTTTTAATGTTTGTAACATTCTTTATTGCAAGACGACCAGTCACCATTAACTATCAAGTTTGTTTGTTTTTAATTTAAAGGGGCCGTCAAACATATTGTTTAATTGACACAATTTTAAAAAGTTGTTTCAGATTTGCACATTTTCGTTTTTGTTATGATATTTTTGAGGAAATAGTAATACTGACCATTTACCATGCTCTTAAATATTCATTGTATGCATCTTTTGACGATTTGAAAACTTGAAAATTATAAAGCGTCGTGCGACGCAAAACGATTGAATAATTTGGAAAGTTCTGTTGTTGTAGTTATATTTCGGAAAACTACGAGGATTGCTTATATAGGTTAAAAATACATCCGCTCTAAATATGTGCACGGATGGTCGAGTGGTCTTGGCGGAATACTTTTAACTCCTGGACTCCAGGGGTCAGTGGTTCGAGCCCTGTGGAGGGTTACTTTTTTCCTTTTTAAAAAAATATTATTCTTATTTTTTTATTGGAAATTTTTAGGTCAAATGTTAAAATTTATCAATATAAAGCATTTAATGACATGCTTCAATACATGCCAAATTCTGTCGGACGGCCCCTTTAAGGTGCATGTAAAACTTGAACATGTCAAGTACAATTCCATACATCTTCAGTGAAAGAATGCAGTCACATTCAACAATAAAATGTGCATGTCCTATCACTCTTATATAAACATTTTTATAAAGCATTATTTCGGATTATTTAAATTAAGGACCAGATAATACGCCATGCATAGTTCTTACGTACGTTATGAAAGGTAAAGATTACAAATCAAGGTCGAATCTGCTGCAAGTTTATTTCTCTAGTCTAGAGCATATATAACATACTGTGAAAATCGTAATTTTTAAAACACGTATTCACCTGATACAGCGTTTGTATTTGTATTTCATTCGTGCACACTTGGAACATTTTTAGCATATCATGAGGTTCGGCATTCAAGAACAGTGAGGTGTATTTCAGCTATCACATGAACAGTGTGCATGTGTTGACCGTTGTAATATGACTTAAATGCTGTTGAAAACGGTGCAAATCTAGCTTAACACGCGAAAAGTGACGTATGTGTAAATGTATTCTTAATATTTCTCATGTAACATTGTTTATAACAAATTCGCAGTGTCTTTAACAACGGTTATATTAAGTGCGCATAAACCAAATAAATACTGCCAAGCACTATTTTGTAGAATACGTTGTTGTGGTTATTTTTTCATACTTACCATAGATGTTGTGTACGAATATATTTAATTGTATTTGTCATTATACTGATTTGCCATTAGTTTAATTTAGCAGATCATACTATTATTCGCATTTCTTACAAGCGCAATAAGGAGCTTTATTATGTTTATTTATAGTGTTACAATATGTGCAGGATTTGTTCCATTATCATCTTTTCCGGTAATTTGTGTATATATTAAAACTGTAACTATTGGTGTTGTTGTTTTTCTCCCGTGTCAATGATTGTATTCATACCGTTATATATGTAAATACAATCAATACACAAAAACGTGTTCACGCAGAGACTTAATAAATCATATATACTGTGTTTGAATATGTAATAACTCTCTCTATATAAACTGAATAAACTGTTTACTCCCTTTCACATGTTTACCTTTGTTTCCCCTTCATAAATACATTTGTTTGTACAACATAATTCTTAACCGGAACATTTCAGTATAACATCTACAGTTTAACTATGGTTACAGTTTTTAAACAACATACAAACCAAGTATGTTACATTTTCTTTGTGCAATTATAATTGACAATTTGAACAAAATTAATATTTACACAAAAAGTTCATTTTTACAACAAAATCCATGTAATTTTGTGTCAAATATGCAAGCTACAAAAAATTTATCATTTTATACACATGTTGCAAGTTTCATAAAATAATGAGAGTTGCTAGGTTAACAGCAGTTATTTGTCATAAATGACATAACATGTATGTATTACATATACCATTAACAATGCTCTGTTTAAAACAACTATTTTTGTCATTAACGCATCTTTGAATTACATAATAGTATTATAACTGTGCAAAAATACTCTATTTTATTCATGTATTGTGTTTGCATATATATTCAAAGACGATCTTATGCTAGTCCTAGGTCCATGAAAATTTGGGATTATTTCTTTCCTTCTGCATTCAAAACGTAAATATGTAATTGGTTCTCCTGCAAAAGGACCATGTATTAATGTCCATCAAGCTCACTTAGGAAAGGAGTGAGTTTGTTACCAATAGCATGTGGATAATCCTAGTTTGTAACCATTTAATATATGTATCTTAAACATAGGTCGAAAGTAAAACAAAAAATCAAACACTTGTTTAATCAAGTTATATATATCAGATAAGTCTTTGAAAGACGAAACGTAAAAATAATACAACAAGCATGTATATATGCAACACCATTCATACAAAGCATACATAGTTCCTATTTAAAGCCTTTGAAAATAACACCTCGTTTTTAAATAACGACGATTATATTGAAAAAAATCATTGAACTTGTGGAGGCCCTATCCTGTGATTTGTCAATAGATGGCATGCTTGTTTTCAAGTGAATTTGAAAACGCAAAAATACATTAATGTTTAATAAACAAACCGAACCGACATGAAACGGAAACGGGTAGGAACCACCTGACATGCCCCCAAAATCAATCCTATAAGGATGCTGCATTTAAACTTAATCAACTGGATTCAGGCAATTTGTCTCTTTTATCGCGAGCAAACGAATAATCGGACGGAAGGCGGACGGATACGTTGACACTGATTAAGGCGGATAAAATTATCCGGAACATTTTTATTCCCCATACCCCCAGCCTCAATAACATATAATTCTAACCGACGGACAAAGCTCAACCTACTCAAATGTTTGTCTAGGCTCATAGAAAACCAATTGTGGTAATCTAAATCATAAAACCGTGAAATTATATCAAACCGACATGAAACGGAAACGGGTAGGAACCACCTGACATGCCCCCAAAATCAATCCTATAAGGATGCTGCATTTAAACTTAATCAACTGGATTCAGGCAATTTGTCTCTTTTATCGCGAGCAAACGAATAATCGGACGGAAGGCGGACGGATACGTTGACACTGATTAAGGCGGATAAAATTATCCAGAACATTTTTATTCCCCATACCCACAGCCTCAATAACATATAATTCTAACCGACGGACAAAGCTCAACCTACTCAAATGTTTGTCTAGGCTCATAGAAAACCAATTGTGGTAATCTAAATCATAAAACCGTGAAATTATATCAAAAGTAAACTTTCACATACATGTACATGAAAAACATGTAGCCTGACATGTACCAGCTTAATATGTTTGTAATGTATTAAAATAGTGTAGCTGAAATGATATCATGAGTACTTATGTGCTTAAACATCAGATATAACGATATTGGAAGTTAAATCGACGTAAATTGTACATTTAATAAACATAAATCATTAAACTACAATCTTACTTATAAATATGAAAGCATTTCAATTGTTCGCACAATGAATAAAATGAAAAGTCTAGTAAACACTCAGAATGGGAATTTTTAAGCTCTGTTTTGAAACACAAATACATATTAAACGGTACTTTTTATGAAAACAACAATATTTTAACCGAAATCTGAATGGATCAACTATTTGTTCAATGGAATGACCATTCAGTCTGGGTCGATACATAAAATCAATTATAAAGCATAGTATCAAAAGTATATAATCAACTATTGAATCAACCATGCGATATGAATCAGAATGAATACTGATATCTCAAACATTACGATATAGGAACATTGAAGACACAATAAGCTTCAATTATTTATTCGATCAAAATGTTCCGTTTCTGAAACGTGATCATTGTCCTCATAAATTCCACAATTGGTTCACTGACTCACCTTTGACATACTGATGTCAGTCAGAAACTGTTTTTTATGCACATCACAATTAAAGTAAATGCTCCTACAATAGAAATAAGAATTTAAAGTATTTATTATGTTTACTATTGTTGGTAGTAGATAAAATATAAATTCAACAAAAATATACAATGATACAATTTTTATCTGTCTATGATAGTCATTCGGCACTGTAAAAATGTACGGACAAAGAGATAGGTGGCCTGACGGCAAGTTCCATAAAGAAATATGGCCCTAAGGCTCTGAAAATATTAATTTGCATCCGAAATTGATTTGCATGTCCAGTACTATTTAGCTGATGTGTTATGGACAGTATCGAACACATAAGGATGTTCCTTGCATATGATAACAGCAACCAAATTTTACATATAATTTCACACTATATTTGTTTAATGAAAACCCCAAAATTCAATATCAGCAAAAAGCATACATAGATTACTATATTTTAAATAAAACAATGTATCACTAACAATTTAAAACAAAATGTAAATACTAGCATATCATGTATCATATGTGTGGCATCACTACTATTGTATAATATCACTTTGTTCTTGAACATTAACATATAGACATTGTATGTTTTACATTAAATAAACAAAATAAAAACACATAGATCGTTGTTGAATACATTTTGCTGTACTATTATTGATTGAAACTCGGGGTACAGACCAACTCCGTTGCTTTTGAAGCAAACTTAATCCGGGATCATTCATATATTGTTAAAAAGAAAGCAATATAATATTTATCAAATTTATTAATGAAATTACTTAACAGAATATATATATTGTATAGATAATATATCGGGCCTACTCTTATACAGAAAACATCGCGGCTAAATGACTGACTGTATGCAATATATTATTTATAACTCCAATAGATCCTTTCATCTAAATAGTGATATCATTATATTTTGATGTGTCTTTAATATAATTATGTTTAATACTTCAAGAACAGAAATATGCGTATACGTGTTTGTATATTGTAAGCACATACTTATTTTTTATGAACTATGCATTGTTTTTCTAAACCATAAGTTTTGTGTATAGCTTATTTCAAACAATATTGATATTTTTCATTTTTTTATAACGAATATATGTAGCATATGTTCTGCTATGACGTAAATCTATTTAACACGGGCAAGTGAAGACGTAATATAAGAAGTGCGTCTGATACGTATTAATCTTTTAACGGATTAACAGAGCGAAATAAGATATGAATATTCGAATAAGTGTGTGAGGTTATATGGGAACTGTTTACCAAATTTAGTTTTCACATTTTAACTTACAAACTGAGATCGTTGGCTTTATCATCGGGCAGATTCTAGCCGTAACACTATGGCTGTCATATGTGTATGTGTACATAATGCTGGAGTTATCTTTATTGGAGGGTTAAACATCGAAACACAGACCAGTATTTGAAGTGACTCTGATCGCAACATTATCCGTTTCGAATTTAGTATTACAAAAATAAATTCGACCCGAAAGCGCACACTCTCATTTGATTAATATTAAGGCGCACACTTTTAAAACGTATTTCATAAGAAACGTCATGATTTTAAAAATTATTCGGCCTTGGTAAGGCTTGAAAATTGTTTAATGTCTACATATTCTGGTGAGTGGTGACTGCTTCGTTTAATGTTGCTGTTAAACAGTGGACGTTACACTGCATAATGACTTACATAAGCTATTTTGAATATATAAACGGCGCATTGTAGTAGAGCAAGCCATATAGTTCATATGTTTACTGACTTTTGTTAAGAAAATATTAGTTATATTATACATGCGCCCTTAAAATTGCAAGTCTTCCGAAGAGTACATTCTTATTCGGTATGAAACAAATGTTATTCATCTCTAGTGTTAAATATTGCATCAAGTCAACATCAACCTTTGTATATATGGATTTTTCAAACTGTGACAAAAGTTCGTGAGTAGTGTTTTAAATGTATTAATTTCGGATATACTTCGGGTAGACACACATTTTTATAATTGAAGGGACATTTGTTGGTAATTTTAGGTGATTTTATAAGCATTGTATTCGCAGTAAAGCTTAAATAAAGCAAACCCGGTTCGTCTTCGGACCATTGCTGCAAGCAGAAAATTTACTGAGATAACCCCGTCACAATGCTAGA
This sequence comes from Dreissena polymorpha, assembly GCF_020536995.1. Taxonomy (NCBI): domain Eukaryota; kingdom Metazoa; phylum Mollusca; class Bivalvia; order Myida; family Dreissenidae; genus Dreissena; species Dreissena polymorpha. Next base: position 69,332,764 of record NC_068360.1, read on the forward strand.
ATGGTCGACATTCATTTTGAAAGTGTCTTAAAAAATGATGGTTACAATTATAACATTTCCCAAAGAAAATTATCGTTTAATGTGTATACGGTCATTTAAAAATACATAATAAGTTTACGAAACAAAACTTCCATTGGCATTTCATTCTTACTGTAAGATAATATTTTGCACACAAGACATTCAGTTTACCTAATATACTTTACTTTTGTCTTCAAGCGATCCAAATGTAGTAGTGCAGCTGGTGTGTCATACAATAGGGCTACATGTGAAGCCCAGTTTTGAAGGGCATATTTTATAACTTGCTTTTCCCACATGAATATAATACTAGGCAGCAATTTAATTAACTTAAATAGGAGCTTTCACGTTCAACTACGTCAAATATTGTATTTAATATATCAGTTAATGCTTATTGAAATAATATACTCATGCGCTCGGGATGATATGCGCGCGGGATGATAGTATAGTGATATTTTCTCTTCGTTTGACATTGTAAAATGCTGTATATGGCATTAGTTTCTTATTTAAAAGCTGAACAGCATCGAGTTTAATGCTATACTGAATCTAGTATAACCAGTTCGTGATAACATTATATGACATTTTTAGTATAAGAATGACATAATTAGCTTTCGATGTATGCATGAGTTCTACGGCGTCATTACGCCGAAATAATTTGAAACGCCCAATATGATATACGATTTCACAAGTGTCGTGTAATATTCGATTCGAACATTTATGAAGGTATTTTAAAAAATAAATGGCACTTGTGAAGAGTTATTTTGTAGGGATGGTCTGCACGTACATGTAAGACCGAGCTCAAGAATAGCATGGCTTATATTGTTAGCGCGTGCGCTCGAGGCCTTGAATCAAACTCATATCGAAACAGATCGGAGAAACTATCTACTAGAGGTATTATACAACTATTTTCTTTAACAGAATAATGTTATGTTCGTGTTGAACCACACCGTTATTAACGTAAATTATATTTGTTTTACAGAATACAAAATTTCATTAATACGGAAGTGTCGATAGAGAATATAAACCATACAAGTACATGAGCAAAAGCTCGTGTGTATTATTGTCATGGATTTGAATGTCTAATGAATTCGTCTTTCACTTGAATACGTGCTTAATTACAATGACTCAAATCCTCAAACAAAATAATCATAATCACCCAATAACATGTTTGTAATTATTTAAACTCAAAACTGTTAAACCAAAACTGTTCGTGGGTTAACCTAGCCTCATGTATAGTTTTCCTTTAAATAAAATAAAATGAAATTGTCAAACAAACATGTTAAACCATAAATTATTTATTTGTACACTATTCCGAGAGCTGCATTCTACCTGTGTTAATATAAAAGATCTTAGATAAATTAAGCGCACACACAAGCTTCGACCAAAAGGTTTATCCACAATTCAAACAGCGCTTAACATATACATCGCACTCACAAGTTGAAAACATGTGCACATAATAAGCATTACTTTTTAATATCTTACACGGATCGATGCACACCACACTGTATAATCAAAACACAAGTTGTTTCATCCTTGAACAGAAGTGTGATGAATTATTATAAAACCCATCCGTTTATGTATCACGCGCAAGCACAATCTCATAGGTACATGTATATGACTAGAATATACTTCGTTTAGCCCCACCATATCCGCAGAAGATAAAATCATACTCCAGAAAGCCCAAAGAAAAAGTTTGATACAAGCGATTAGAAAGTGGAATAAAATATTTAAATAAATACAATCGTCAAAAAACAACATTATTATTCATTGACTTCATTGATTTGTATTTTTATATAAGACTAGAGTTCGGACGTTTAGGCTTCTTTAACTGACCTCGCTAATTTAGGGCTTTATTATTTTACTGAGATATTTTGAAGCGTGTTCGCAAATTAAAATATCTTAAAGAAAATGTTTATATTTAACTTTTCAATTTAATAAATTCATTTTTATCAAAAGGATATGATGTTAACGTACTTAAAAACACGTTATTGTTTGTTTTCGATTCAATACATCTTTTTTCTCTTAGAATTTAGAATCATTAATTGAATTATCATTTTATACGTTTGATTCTTAAATATTTAATCATCTAAGCTGGTTTTATTGGTAATTCAGTTTTACAGTACCGCCCCTTTAATATTTTTTATTTTTATGTTACAGCGCTGCCCCTGGATTTTGTTCACGTAATCGTATCTTCGCTTATCAATTACGTCATACGATACTCTTTCTCTGTTCCTGGCTACATTGATTTTTGTGATGTCATCGCTTTTATATTGCTTCATACGACATAATTTAATTGTTTTAATCTACATGCATAGGTCATTGGGTTAAAAGCGTTCAATTTTAATTATGTTTTATCTCTGACAGGCGTTTCTTGTTTGATTTATTTTTTTAGCAGTCACATAAACAACCAAGCTATGTTATATGGATCTTTTACACCCAGTATTGCTGCTTCTTCCTGTATTTGTGCGATGATGATCTGAAATATTAACTTCATGACGCTATATTCCTAAATATTTTTCTATAAAGAAGGAATGTAGTTGACACTTGTTGAAGTTTCATTTCATCGTTCCTCAAAAAGTTGTTTCTCTGTTGCTCTGGTATCTTTCCTACCATTGAGTAATTGAATGGTAATTAAATTGAATGCGTTTTAATTCCCTTTTTATTGTTTAATTTGAGTTACAATGCTATGAAGTTAAATTTTATTTACACTTAAATGTATAATGAATACTGCTGGGCCAAGTGTGAGGTTGAGCGCTTTAAAACCGGTTTAAACCCCCAATGCTTTGCAATGACCGTTGCAAGTCGGTGACTCCAGCTTTATTCTTATATGTGTTTATGGTGTTTTGTATTGTGCAGTTTTGTACTGTTTGGGCAATCAGTCACTTTCCTTAAATGAAGGACCAATTAATTTTATATAATAAGAATTCAATACTGCTCCAGCAGCTGGAGTTTCACTTCTGTATAATGTATATCCTTGAATATAGTTGAAAAGTCAAAACAATCGTTTGTTGTGTTTTTCAAATAAAACTACGTCTTTATTTTAGGTCCAGTGCTGAACTATGAAGTTCGAGTGTGTGCGGTTTCAAAGTGAAACAATTGGCTGCATTGCGTTGATGTGTTTTGCAATTACAAAGTTTTAACAGTTATTTAAAGTATGGCATAGAGATGCGACCAACTGTCTCCGGGAAGCTTGCATTGAAGTGTTCATGGAGAAAAATGACACTCACCCGCAACCAAATCTGTATCACAGGTGTAAGGCTATTTTGCACCGTGTGTTCGTCGGTCATTCATCTCATGAATTTTCAATGGCTGTAATGTTCCTGGAAATAAATAGCGAACCTGTTTCTTCTGGACAATTGCAGCAAATATGTAACAACATACGAATGTGGCTTCACATGTTTGGAAACCCAGAACTTTCACGTGAAGAATTCAAGGGTTTGTATAGTTTTGATATCATATTCTTAATTATTGAATGTTTCGCCACTATTTATGCGAGCAAACATTATCCCCTCAAATGGTGTTTATCTACTAGAGAAAACAGCACGAACGTGATCCACAAAATATATAATATACGGCTTTCGAAAACTGTTGCCACGTTCCTATTGCATTCATCAACACAAATGCACACACAAGTTAAATAACTCATCTTGCAAACTGATGTTTTATGATAGGTCTCAGCTGCAATCTGCTTTCATTATTTATTTCAGAGAAGATAAAGTCGCATTACTTCAATCTACGAGTAATTCATCTTCCACGGACGTTTTTTCTCTGTATTTGCCATTTAAAATAATTGGGATATATGTGATTTCCTTTATGGTCTATCTTTAAGCAGACCATCATAGTTTATACTGTCCGACACTGTAATGTACCTTTACCAATCTGCATATAAATGTGTGTGTTTGGTTAACAAGTGTATATCAGCTAGGTTTGTAATCGACAAAATCACTATAGTTTTAAATATGGAAAAATAAAAAAGGTATTTCAGGTTGTCCGACATTATTTTCTTGATGTTTTGCAACCCTCGGGAGCACGACATTTTATATCGATATGATTGCTTTTGCAAACTGTGTAGGTTTCACACTATAGTTATATTGTATAAGTATTTATTTGTCAGCGCTTTTTACTTCAATATTTTTCAAGTACTATACGAAACGACACTATGTCATACAAGTGATCTACGTGTTACCCCATCTTATGAAATAAATAATATTTGCTAAATTTACAGTGTCACATTGAAGTATTCATTTGTAATCACACAACTAGTGTGTTGTTGATTTGATTGTATCTAAAACGTAATTCTTTCGGTGGATGTGTTGGTTAATAAATATAGTTATTTCGTGCTTCAAGATTTAGTTTCAGTAAATTGAAATGCATGTACGTGTTTTAATACCACTAATGTGACCTGCAGGTAACGTTTCATGCATTTAAGGATTTAGATATTTATTTGAATTCTAGTTCGCTATGCCCATACTATGTTTAGCGTTTAACACCAATGCTCCTCGGTGAATATTGAATGCCACAATCAATATAAACAATCATGCTTTTGGATGGCCACTGGGCATCTTGTCAATGAATAGATTGATTTTAATATTTATTTGACCCCAATTACCAGACAATGTGTCTTGTTTTTGTCAATAGATCATAAATAAAAGTGCCAGAATACAGTACGAGGTTAAAGTGTATAACGTTGCGTTTCTACTCTATATTGTGTTAGAGTATTTGTATTGCGTAAAACACATTAACATTCATAACAAGACGACCAGTCACCATTAACTCCTATGTTTTCTTTTAGTTCAATGTGCAAATACACCTTGAACTTGTCAAGTAGAATTCGATAAATCTTCAGTAAAAGGATGAAGTCACATTCAACAATTAAATGTGCATGCCCTATACCTCTTATATACATATTTTTATAAAGTATTATTTCGGATTATTTATTCCTAGGACCAGATAATATACACTGCATAGTTCTTACGTACTTTGTGAAAGGTAAACTTAAAATTACAATTCAATGTCGAATCGGCTGAAAGTTTATTTCTGGCTCAGCATTTGTGGGGGTTATATTTGGAATTTATTGGTCGTTTTTCTATTCCCGTCCCCATTCAGTCGGTTTGATATTATTAACCATTCCTATCAATACCATGGTTTGATAGTGTACGCTTTGGCAATGAATTTTGTTTCAATGGTTTTGCTCAGGTGTGAAGAATATTTCGGCAGTATCCACCCTCTTTGTGAAAATATTATGGCGTAGCATTTTTAAGGTATCATTTGACTTGCAACCAAACAGATAAACCATCAAGTCTTTGCCAAGATTATATATTTTTCTCTTGAAATTTTTTTGGAAGAAGGAATTAACTACAATGTAGTATATGAATTCATGATAGGGGCAGGTTTAATGAATTTTCGCAAGATTGCCTTTTTTTACGATGAGGAAAATCCTTTTAGTAGAATCACAGCCTGAGAATGCATGCACAAACAGCAACTAATTTCACACTTCGTTTCTTCAAGTTCTTTCAAAAGATTATATTAAGTGTTACACGCTTTGTGTTTCGTTAACTGTTTGTTTTCATCACAGTGAAATAAGATGGTGTTATTGTCCCTTTCAAAGTAATGAAGTGGCAAGATGAGAACATGGTTAAACTAAAAAATGTATGGGAGGTTCTGTCATCGCAGCTTGAAGGGTATGGCAAAGTATTCATGTTTTAACTGTCATGTATTCGTGTCGCTTTTTAATATGGTTTTGTTAATTGTAAGGGATACAACTCTTTAGTCGACATAAGTTTTGCGCGAGTCATATTTATCTTCCTTCTATAACGCAATGCTAAGTTTAAGGGTTATTTAAATGCACGCATTACATGTAAAGTGGTTTACACCACGGATAAAATACCGCACATTCACCCCCAAAAATAACCATGTGTCTCCTGGTAATGATTTTTGTTTTGTTATTCCGAAATTAAATGGGTGTACGTTATACTGGTACATATTTTATGGCTTAACAAAGACATGTTTACATACTTTGTGTGAAACGCCATTACAATCTATTGACACTTTAGATATACACAAAGCCATCAGTTTTGAGATCAGATGTACATACATTCAGACAATCGTGAACGATCCCATAATGAGTCTGTGCGAGGGTTGACGAACTATTGCGACATATAATGAATATATGCATATTGTATTGAACCCAAATTTTAATGAAAGCTTATTACACACATTGAATGTCGTACAGAAAAAGTCATACAAATGCCAATGAATCATTACAAAGATTAATAAAGATATGCATACAAATCATCTAAATTCTTTGGTTAAATCTGGTGTACCTGTTCAGCTTTGCAAAGACATGACACATTTAATAAACAAAATGCAGAACGATAATGCTTGTTTCGAAATGATTAATTATTGCTTTGTCAGAAAGGGGGACACATACATTGCTGGTATTTGTAACAGACATGAACATCAGTCACATTGAGACTCCATTCAGTACAGTTCGATGGGGATGGAGTACCCCACAATGTATAAAGTTACATAATAGAAGAAATACCCAGAAGATATAAGAGAGCTTATAACCTGGCAGATGCAATTCCTATCGATATAAGGGGTAAAAAAACAACACATAAGCAATTTATACAGTAAATAAAAAGAGGGAAGATAGTTTAAGCTGCTTTTAATCACTGTCAACTCTCAAATGAAAAATATGCCATGTCAAGACAGGATGATGTCATGATAATATCGAATATAACTGGAAAGACATTAAAAATTAGTATTTCATTTGTGTCATGCAACCATAGTTATATATTCAATGTCAACGTTAAAGTGTAGTTTGTCGCAGTCTACCCTCAAACGCATCACGTCGTAATAAAGCATGTTTAATGAAAAAAATAGGCATAACTTCGAGCACATCTGAATGTCCCCGATGGGCGGCGAGATAAAATTGCCGAACGCTTAGGACGGCTCCGCAAACATGCGTTATCAGGCGCAACTTCGAGCTTGATGTTGCATGTATCTGCTATAACCACAAGTAAAAAGAACCATAGTGCTTGGGCGACAAAATGCATTCGCACGTATAACAATAACTATTCGTCAAACTTGGTAATCATTCGTATCAAATACTTTTGTTTTAATTTTGAAAGAACAAAGTTTGTTTTCGCGAAATAACAAATGTTCAGGCATAATTATAACATTGTAGCATTTCGTCACAATTGGTAATTATTGTATGCTTTTCTTTAAAACAATCAACACATTTTTTAGATAAACTGCGCAACATTTCATTAATGTAATACGTTCACTAATTCGCTTTTCTTGACAACTTAATACAGTTGGATCATTAGCGATGTTTCTATTCATTAGAGCTGTTCTGAAAATAATGGAAATGTAATAAAATTAACGTAATTAAAAAGGAATGTCATTGCCAAGATTTGATTAACGTGCGTACTTTGCGATTATTTTCGAAACGAGTAGCAAACATTCCGCTGCAATATATACACGAATAAGTATTTGTTTGCATATCTCAATATTAATCATCCTTACATATCCAAAAGTATTATTGCGTCCCCACAAAATATCAAACCCTAAGGAGGCTCGTGATTGTTATATGTCGCAATAAAATTTGTATGTGCGGAATGTTATGTGTTGAAAAAAGCAATTATATTATAGCTAATTTGACAGAACAAGGCGCAATTGCTCAGTATCGCTGGGATCACTTCGCGAATGCAGCACCTTCAAAACGCATACGCTCCACAAAAGCAACACGTACGAAAATGCAGTAGAGACTGATTTGCTCCAATCTTAGCTGTTATCGGAATGTTTACCAAGTGCATTTCGCGATTTATGTCGTTAGTAACACCTTCATTTCTACCTTTTCCCTATTTAAAGAATTTCAACTCGTATGATCGCATAATAATTTAACAACATAGTTAGGTAGAGTTTTAAACACTAATAAACCTATTACTTTGAACTTTGATGAAAATTACTGTTATGTCTTATTGTTATTGATTAAGCAATGACATACGAACTATTTATGTAATTACTGTTATTTGTGGGGGTTGCTGATAAACCCATTGTATATAAACCATTAATACAAATAATGTTATTTGTGAAGATTATTGATGAATCCATGTGTTACAAACCATTCATATAATTATTGTTGGAAACGAAGGAACAACGTTTTGGAAACGTTTCAACTCGTATGATCTCATAATATTTTAACAACATAGTTAGGTAGAGTGTTAAACACGAATAAACCTTTTACTTTGAACTTTGATGAAAATTACAGTTATGTCTTATTGTTATTGATAAAGCAATGCCATACGAACTATTTATGTAATTACTGTTATTTGTTGGGGTTGCTGATAAACCCATGTTATATAAACCATTTGTACAAATAATGTTATTTGTGAAGATTATTGATGAATCAATGTGTTACAAACCATTCATATAATTATTGTTGGAAACGAAGGAACAAAGTTTTGGAAACGTTTCGTGTCAAAACAAACACTTATAAAATAAATTATTAGTGTATAATTTATAAAATACTTCACCACCTAAGACAAACGTACAAGATTTCGAGCACAACATGAAAAAAAACTCATATTATCATATATTTATTATTCAATATCATCTTTATTTACGTTGTGTAAATTTTATTACGTCATTAATTAACACATTGAAAACTATTCCAAAGTATTCATTTAAAAAAACAGTAGGCTATATGTGACCGAAGAACAACGAAGCTTCATTAAGGTCACTCCACTCGCGAGCCCCTGTCATCCGAATAGCAATGAATATTAGTAGTAGACTCGGCAACGTCAAAATCGTAAAAATCGACGCATTTAAATTATAGGATTTTGACAGGCTTGGTTTTGTTCATGTCCGAGTCAAACATTTTAAACGGGCCATAATGTTTTACACAATTGTATAAAAGGCGATGTTCAGAAACCTCGTAAGTCAAGTCTACGTTTTCATGGATTGGTTTACACTGACAGAACGAGACTACATTCTTATAGCAGCATTTTCTGTTATATTTATTGCAAAAAACAACAACAATCTGACTTCACGTTGCATGCAAAACAACAACTCAGGCCCTAAAAGGTTAAACAAGAATAAGTAAATAATGTGTATTTTATAACCCAATACTCTAAAGCATGTGGCTCAATAAGTATCGTGACTACAATTAAAATTTAAGGTGATATTTTAAACATGTAATATTCAGTATAACAACGATTCATGCATGTAATATGGAGTAGGTTTTCATGAGAACATGTACATGCAAATATTATTATGTTAATGCTTGTATTGTCTTTTTTTAACTTGCTCTTAGATCTATAGTTACACTTTAGGATGAAGCATTAACTTAGTTAAAGAATAAATAATACATCAAAGATTTCGTATTGTCTAAGAAGCAGTAACAACTCGGTTAAATCAATTGTGTATCTTAAATTTTCTCAAGCCAATACTTATTAAAACTGTCATGATATAATTATCAGAAATATTTGTGACATCTGTGTCCCGATGAAGATAACTAGCAACACGTAGTGTTGTGTGTCGATATAACAGCCTTACACATCTATTAACATGAACAAACCATTTGTATTGCCGTATTTCAGTTAATTGTCGTAAGTAGACAGGTATCAATGAAACATTAAAACAAGTGTTTGTATAGACAGGCGTCTCTTTTCATAAGCCTACTTCTCATGTCATCCATATCTTTTCGTGAAATTTACATCATACATGAGAACCTCTTGATGCTATTATCACACTGTTTAAGAAACACATTGCAGAACTGTGGTTCGCTACTATAAATTGATAAAACCATAAACAATACAACGAAGAAGAGAACTAACTTTAAGTGATTCAGAGGTGATAAATATCATTTCATATCAATAGACGTGAATACAAACATCCACTTAATCGCTTATATAAGTGGCCTATCAGCGAGGCATATAACTCGGAATCCTCTTTCCGCAGAAAATGTTTAACTTAAATTAATATTTGTATTGTGTGACACTAGTATGGTCACTTTTATTGGAAAGCAAACGGGCAACTGCTCGGAATGAAATACTTATTACATAGGATTTAAATCATTTAAATACGGTATGTAAACATAGCTTTTCATTTTACTTGTATGATTTTGCGTCTATGTGTAAAGAGGCTTTTTAACATATATAGCTTCCTAATGGAGGCGATAAAATTATCGCCTAAAGATTCGAAAAATGCTCTATCATGCGCAATATACATACTACGTGTTCAATATTGAGCTGTACATCGCTTTTAGAAACAGAAACAAATGTTTTGGGCCCCGAACGAATAATGACGTATACAAGTTACATTTTGTCGCACATGGTTATTGTTTATACCAAAATGTTCACTGTGCGTTATTTTTCAAAGAAAAACACAGATCTTTCGATATTAATGCGCAGATGTTGACAAATTTGACACATATCTAAAAATGAGTTACATTGATTTGCCTTTATCTGTGTAAACCAAATCACGTCTTCGTCGCTTATTTTGCAATCTTCACTTATTGTTATATCGTAGCGTGATAAGCAATGTTGTGGCGATGCCTGGCGTTTGAGTTGATATAACAAACAATTGCTGGGATAAGATCAAAGTGATTATATTGCGATTATGTTTGAAACAGCATTTGCGTTTGAACATCTCCAGACTTGATAACAAGATCTTTCAGGATAAACCTTCAAATTAGTATTGCATCTACGCCGAATTATCGAGAAATGTGACTGCTCTAAGACGTTATGTGTAATCCTAATGCCCTTAATGTTGTTGAAAAAAAATCATATCGATGCTAGTCTTTTTTCTAACTTAAGCACGCCGCGAACAAATCAATTGCACTTGATGTAGTTTCATTTAGTTTCTCATGAAACACTTCCCTCCAAAAAGGCAACACATACAAGATGCATTTGTTAATAATTTTCCTTATCTGTCTTAACCTTATATGTTACCGGAACGTTTACTCACTGTATTTAAGATATATTTCGCTACTAATACATGTATACCTCGTTTTGTTTTTTTCAACTCGAACATGATTATTTCGATCTCGTAATTATTTAAAGACAATACGATATAATGTTGATACTCAAACAAACATTGTACTTGTAACTGTAATGACAGTACTGTTATATGTTGGAGTTTAAATAAACCTGTTCACAGATTTGTGCATGTATTGAAGTTTGACCTTAAATGCTTACTATTGATAATGCAAACATTGAATCTAAAAACCGCAAGTAAAACAAAGTATACAATTTAAGAAATAAAATAGTAACCCTCAACTGGGCTCGAACTACTGACCCCTGGAGTAAAAGTCTATCACCTAGACCATTTGCCAGTAGAGATGTATTGTATACTTAATATAAGCAATCCTCGAAGTGTCACAAAAAATAACAACAGCAACAAAACTATCCAAATTATTCAATCGTTTTGCGTTGCAACGCTTTATAATGTTCAGGTGTTTAAATCGCCAACATATGCATATAATAGATATTTAAGAGCATGGAACATTTTTAATATTACAATTGCCTCATAAATACCATAGCTACAACGACAATTTGCGAATCTGAAACATTGTAGAGGGTTATTGATATATTCCAGTTTTACGTACAATAATATGATAAATGTTGGTAATTGGGACACGAAGATTTGAACACTTGATGTTGCAAACACAAAACGTCTTATGTAGTTAATTGATATTCTATAGGAACATTTCAACACTGAAGACAAATGTTTATGATTTGGTCACAAAATAATTAACAGACACATAATCACATATTGAATTCACAATAATATTTAGTTGCATTGTACAAGTTTAATTGTCTTATTAATTAATGTTTGAAAGTGTTAAGTATTGCTAAAACGGAACATAATTTGGAATGGGCGGCGTAGAATTGAAACTGTCGAAAACGACAAACACGTTTTCTGACAGGATTGATATCGTCTATGTCCGAGTCTCAATTGTTTACGAGCCATTTCGTTTAACACATATGCACGCGTTACATCAAGCGTCTATGCAATGTTATATTGAATGGTTTACACTGACAGGGCTAGATTGCCCTCATGCATAAGCATTTTCATTTCTTTTTCAGAAAAATGCAAATGTCCGGCTGCACGTGAAATGCATTGCAGTTGTAGATAACCTTAAAGGTTAAAGTAGGATAAGTAAACGTTGCATTTCATAACTCACTACGTCATAATAGTCAAATCCACACGTTTTTGAATTACAATTATTCTGTTCGGATATATACTCAACTGTTTGCATTTAGCATTAAAATGCGTTTAGCATGTAATATGTTATGTGTTGTTTTTTTATGAAACACTGCTTTTTACAGCTTTTATCGTACTTTTCTTATCTGCAAGTATGTCTTTAGTTGCATCTTTCGGATAAAGAATCCACTCTTTTAAAAAATAAATGATACGGATTATTGTATTTTACTTTTAAAGAAGTTATTAATAGTTTTTACCTAGTCAAAGCAGTTTTGTATTTAAAAATCCAATATTTATATAATTATAAAACATATGCAATCCGAGTGTACTTTAGAAAAACGTATGTTTTTCGGTAACACCAAATATAACAAACATACTCTGATATACATGCTTTGAAGCTTGAATTTATTGGTACCAGCGGTAGCTGATATTGAATTGTGGATTACCAGCGCGATCATCGTGTTTATGAACTAAACTATTATTACTTCTCACCATGGACCCTTCACAGATAGACAAACTATTTAGTCAACCCTTAACATGCGCCAAACGTGTCTATTGTAACTTCAAATCTAAACTAATATAAGTTAAACAGTATGCTTAATTTGAGACTTAGTTCACTCAGCTGTAATACGTGAACTGGTATACATTAAACATGAGAAAGATATTGTCGCTGTTAACGAATATCCCTCGAAAAATGGTTTAGTCAGGTATTTGAGAGATTAAAGTCATTTGATGTAATGATCACACTTATCATCAAACGCACTTCAATTCAGTTTTATTTTAACGTACATATGTTGCATATGTTGCACCGCGATCATTATGATTAAATATCACTGATTGCATTTCTCAAAAGAATTAAGTACCAGCAATGGTTATATCCAAGAATGAACTTGTGACCAAGAGGCCAAGTGGTGTCTTACACCCAAACAAAAAACATCTTTAGCAAATTGTACCAAAATTGTCAATAAATTTGTAATACATCTGAGAAATCCAATTCATTAGCCTCTTTTATTACCAATTCATTTAATGAATAAGCAATAAATTGGTTTCTTCAGTGAAAGCCCTAACCCTATTTGTTGCCAACTCATTATTTAGGCCCGATTTCTGTGCAATTTATTTGAGAAAGACAATACATTGAGTACTCTTTATTGCCAATCCATTGTAACAGAAAAATGTTTAGTACTATTTATTGTTAATTCACTATTAATACATAAAAAAAAACAAGCACTATTTATTGCCAATTCATTAAAGATAAAACAATAGAGCATTATTTATTGCCAATTCATTATAAATAGAAATAAATCGAGTACTGTTTATTGCATATTCATTATAGATACAAAAAGTGAGCAATATTTATTGCCTATTCTTTATACTTCAATATATGTCTTGCACTTATGTAATGCATAATCATTATATTTGCGCACTGAAAATCATTTCCTGCTAATTTCAAACGTTATTTGTAAGTAGCAATAATTGGTAGATTTTATTTAAAATTACAAAGCCATAAAAAGCTGGTTTCTGGCAATGTTAACATGATTAATTTATACAATAAGGCCTGATAACAAGTCTTGTTTATCAGAAGACCATTAAGGTCATGGATGCTACCTTCCTCAGTGCAGACGACTTAGCGAACACGAAAGCAAAATTTGTTTTTCTATGAAAATCAACATTTCTTTGTTTTTTTATCCTTTTAAAAATGTATTGTCAAACAACAAAACACAGTAAATGAGAAATAAACACATTCGTCTAGCAATGTGTATACATTTTTAACAATACCTGCCTTAAAGTACATACAATTAATAATAATTCATGACATAAAATGAAAATAATCATATTTAATGACACAAAATGAAATAATCTTCAATAGTATTTTCTTTACATCATTCAGTAAATGATAAGAAGGCAGTAATGGTTATTGGGCAGGGATTTCACTAGACTAGAAAAGCAAAGTGCTAAAATTGGCTCATAGTCACAAACTTAAATGAGTACGACACATATTTAAACTTTTAAATTAGCTAAATTTAATGAAAATGACTCTAACCATATTAAAAGCATGCTTCTATTACAAACACAAAGTCAAAGCGTCATTATGAGAGTCAAATGAAAGCCCTGTTTGGCCAAATAACCACAACAGAATTGGCAATTGAATTGGTTCATGTTTAAATTACAAATTTCTTTCAAACTTATTTGGATCTGCTGCAAAACAGATGCGCTTGTCTACATCAATACAAACACACATCTCTAAAATGTCACAGGCATCCACAATGCATTTCCTTTTGGAAGATTTGAAATACTGAAATTGTGTTGAGTCAATGTTCAGAAAATTTGTGGACAATAAGTCCAGGTCACTGTTAATACATTCAAGGAAAAAATTGACTTCATCTGCCTCCAAGATTTCAATGCATGCAAATAATTTTACGGATTCATCTTTACTATTTCTACCATACCACAGTACAAACCCATAACATATGCTGCCATTCAAACTAAACTTAACTGAATAAGAATTTCTCTTTTGCACTCTTATATATGACTTACTATGGAAAACTACCCCATTGATTTTCAATCTTTTATAAAATAGTATATTAACATCAACATTTTCACAATGAATGAATCCTCTTAACATAACTTCCGTTACAATGTCCAGTTGTTTCTTAAAAGGCTTCCCCATGGTAGTAATGTCTTCATAATGCTGAAATCCATTATTTTTTGTGAACGACTTGACAAAAGTTTATGGCATATCAGTAGACTTGACAGCATTACAACTAGATGGGAGTAGTTGGTATATACTCACAGCGTTTATTATTTGTAAGTCTATATATTGAGTACCATGAAACTTTATAAGTAAGTCTCCATTTGCTCCTTCAAAGGCAAAACAAGAGTAGCTCCATAATGGACCAAGTTCTTTGACCATTGCAGGCAGATGAAGCAAAGAATGAGCACTAAGGGTCAAACATTTTTCACTATATAAATATGGTAGCATGAAAACAAAATACTGTAATAATCTTTCTGCCTGTTAAATACTTGATTGGTTTAAAAGAAAAATACATTGTACATGTGCATAGTAGTGATACAGGCATTTCATTTGCAAAACATCTTGTAAACATGGAATTGAATAATAAAAAAACATGCCCTATGTTCTGATGCTTTCCAAAATTTTATAAGTTCAGAAATAGCTCTAGGCGTCCTAGTTATGAAATGAGGCACTTTGATTTTAGACAACCTGTCATCAACTATCTTAACATCTTTATGAATAGACAAAGTCTCCTGTGAGTTTCCAGAAATAAACCCTAGTTTCATGAACATTCTATTTAGTCCTAAATTGATAATGTGCATATAATCCTTTGCCACACTTGTAACACAATCAAATAGTGGACAAAACATTAACACAGATGATGCCTTTATTCCATTTACATGCTTGACAGTTGCATTAATTGCTCGTCTAGAATCAGAAAAAAACTCTTCATGTTTCCTTTCTGGTCCAATGGGGTTTTCTTGGTTTTGGGAATTATTCTGACATTACCTCCTTTTGCTGTTCTGTGATTGACTCCTGACTGGTAGCACTTAATACATGAATATTCTCCAGTATGTGACATCATATTTAGCACTGCACTCATTGCAGGGAGATCACAAAACATACAGTGCAGATATCCTCTAATGTGCAGATTGTGGAATCCAACACCATCTTTTAGGATATTCAATGAATCCATCATTGAAGTTAAATATGAATTCATAATTAGTTTGGTTGGACCAAACCAGCTAGCAGCATGAACTCTCTGTTTGTTCTCATTCTGAAGGGCAACTCATTAACCATCAGGAAAATTGGCCAAAAAGAAGTGTTTGAAGATTTGAAAATCGGCACTCCATATGTGTCAAATACAAATGACAAATTTGTTAATGACTGGGTACTGTCAGGAAACAGTTTCCTATACTGATCACCATCATATATATCCTTAATATTTCCAGCTTTCTTTTTCTTTCTCCTTGAGTGGTTTTTGATCCCATCCAGAAAGTCATTTCTCTAACACAAGTTTTTCAGTTGAGTGATGATGTCTAGTTCAATAAAATGAGCTCTGTTATTCTTAGTTAAATTTTCATTGCATAAGGGATTCGAACAAATATTTTCGTTTTCATTACATGTCTGGTCACATCCTAAACAATAAAAATGTTTTTGTTTAATCCAGCTGTTGAAAAGTCTTTGTTTAAAGCCTTTTTGAATCTATGAACACTGTTGAATACTGGATGGGAAACCATTAAATGCAAATTAATAAGTGTCAGTAGATCTCCTAACTGACTTGATGTTAAACAATGAGCAATGGTATACATCCATATAATGAGAATGCTTGATTTAAGTGTCATGGTGTGTCCGGGACCCAGAGGTTGATTTAGTAATTTGGTTTCCTCAGTTTCGACATCACTATTTACTTCGGAATCTGAACTTTCAGTTGCGTCAAGTAACTCATCGATCAATCTATTAACAAGACTGTCATCAGGACTATAAATCACACCATCAGTTTCTGCAGAATCATCTCCTCTCTTCTTATATCCATCATCATCTGAATGGTTTTTCACTGAATTTTGAAATTCATCAGCTTCTGCCTCAATTAAAAGATTATGAGTATTGATTGAAGACGCTGTTTTAACTTTAAGATTGTCATTTAAGTCTGATGAAGTACAAGAGGCTGCAGTTCCAGCAATGTCAATTTTTTGTGCATTTTAGAATCAGTGTTCACAGAAAAGTTAGTAAATTTTGCATGTTGGTCTAATGTTTTTTCTGTGTTGTGAGGAATGTGATCATATGTGTTTTCATTAAACCCTTTAGTTTTTTCACTCTTCTTTTGTAAGACTTTGGACGAACTTGATTTCTTATGTTAACATGCATGATCTTTTCCTCTGCAAAATGGAAATGTTTATTCATAATAAAAACCAGGCACATATATCGAGCATGCTAACATAATTTAAGCAGTATATTCAGTTGTGGTAAGAAGTCTCCACTACGGTACGACAACTCCTTGCACAAAAGTTCCAATGGTACTATGAGTATGACTTATTAAATTACCATAAATTAGGATGTCATTTCAATTTACAATTTAACTTATATTTCAAACCAATATTTAAAGCAATCAGGAAATGTCATGCAGAGCTCCAGATAAGGTTTTGGGAAATTCTTAACGTTACTACCAGATTTTCAAAAATAATTCTTAACTCTTAAATTTTATTCTTAACGTTACTACTAAGTTTTCGAAAATAATTCTTAACTTTTCTAAATGACCTAAAAATTAATAATAATGGTTATTTTCATGCAAAAAATCAAAATAAACATACTAGCAACTTTATTTATACGAGTTCAACAGTGTCTATTCAGTATTATATAATTTTATTTTTCAAATACCTTCATATGCCCAAACTGTGCTTAGATTGCATGCCTTCGATGAATTTTTACATATTTCACAATTAAAACGGGTCTCCCCTTCAATCTTTTCAACGATTTGCCACGGGAATTGTCCCTTCCACTCGTTCAATGTTTTTTGTTTAAGTTTGGACCCGTCGTGTCGCTTTTTTGAGCTTTTCCGACTGTGTCGGCAACTGAACAAACAACATGATCATCGTATAAGATCTTTTCTATAATGTCTTTCTTAACATTTAGATTTGGTTCACTTTGAGTACAATATGTTAAAATGTGTTTTTGCACGCTTTGCAGTTTTTTAGGACGCTCTTTGGGCGCCGCCATTGTTTTTTTGACAGATAGACTGTACACGCCGCTTTTATTGGAAAAATGCGTTTTGTTAAACAAACCCGATAACCATTCTATATAAGTACCGAAAAGATCTTTAATACGCAAAAATAACTCAATAAAAATCAATACGAACCAATGTAAAATAATATTCGTAACTTGATTGTGTAATTCCTAATGGTACTACAAGATTTTAAAATAAAAACGTAACGGACTTGAAAATAATTCGTAATTACGAAAATACGACCCTTATCTGAAGCTCTGTCATGCACACACTTCACAAAAAGTTATACATTATAATTGTATCGAACATTGCTTATATACTCATTATATAGATATAATTCTCTCATCAAAATTTAAACTTATACTGAAGTAAAATTAGATTTACAGGTCGAATGCCATCGATTTTTTTTCCATGTTAATTTTCTCATTCGACAATAAAGAAATATTGAATTTCCTCATGCCATTTTAATAATGTGCAAATCCATGCCGAGATCGATGTCCGAAAATATTTATCCGAATCATATAAGATACATGTTAATTTAGTAGAATAGAAATATTTAAAAAATAATTACTCGAAGATCTTACCTTTGCCCAAATCGTTTCCACAATTCATCTCATGTTTGATAACTGGTTAATTGTACTAAAAATATTATTTTTCTTCACCCACCCAAATAGTTTTGTCTAAATGATAACTCGATCGTTATTGTTGTTGTTACATGCAAATGGTTCTTAGATTTGCTCGTTTCGGCATACGCAGTCATGAAATAACCGGGTACCAGCGGTTACACCTCGCTGATTGAAGGTCGGCTCAGACAATTATTATATTATATATCAAACAGACGAAAATGTTAGTATTGCTTTTATGCCTTTACAAGGATTAATTTTACACAAAAACGCGCAAATAAAATATCAAAAATAGCAATGAGTTACATTTTTAGCGTTTTATATTTAAGTGGAACATTTCCCTATGAACTTGCAGCATACGAGATAGACATTGTATCTGAAAGATTTTCGTTTAAAATAATTTTGTCAACAACTTATTGGCGGTTGATTTAACTGGGGAAATATATCGTAGCCTTATTTTTTGTGATTTGCTGGTCAACGTAGAATTCGATTTTTCATTTTTCAGAATAGATAAAATAAAAATTAGAACGCCTAAAGTTTACATGGATGGTAAGTTACTTTCATAAATTTCGTTGTTAATTAACAGGGTTCGCCAAAACTTGAAAACTCTGTCAGTCATTCGGATTGACAGACTTGAAATTTTTGTCAGTCCGAATCAGTTTCTTTCAGTCCCACTGTCCGACTAAACTATAACAGCAAAACACAACACAAGAGAGTACCTTTTAGATGTGCATTCGTATGGATCACATTAAAATACAATAAAACATGTCGAAAGTCGATATTATTTTTAACAATTGTTATAAAAAGTTATCAGCCACAAATAATCCAAAGAGGAAGAAAGGGAACGGAAAAGGAGCCGGGTGCAGCTTCCTCTGAAATGAAAACGAAAATATGCTCCAATTCTACTTGAAAGAGTCTATTTCACTCTACATTTCACAAGTGTCAGACTCTTGTAGCATTGTAGCTTATTTTCGTTTTCTTTTTCGCTTTGTATATCAAATTCAATGTCGTCATTGGTGTTGTCAATTTCATCATCCTCATCTGAGTCCGTTATCTAAATCACCAGAATTCTGTCACTTGTTGTTTTCTTCGAAGGGAGTCTTCTCGCGAAAACTTGTTGATGTGACAATCCTCGTATACGATTGGTTAAAGAGGATGATAAATGCAGGAGTCACGTCCCAAACTTAAACGGTTCATTTCATATCGGTCTACTAACCATTCGAAGAAAATCTGAAAAAAATCTCTTTTTGTTTAGCGCTGAGCTTGGATTATTTGTGATTTATTATTATTATAATTATTGTTTAATTATATGGGCTTTCGACATGATCGATTTATCGTTTTTTAATTTGATCCAAACCTATATGGTACTTTAATAAGGTATTATTTATGCTCCCGAAACCCAATTTCCCAAAGTAGGGAGGAATAACGCTGCAACTTCATTATTTTCTTGAATACCTTAACTTTTCTTTGTACAGCATGCATATGTTCATGATGCTCAGTGATTAAAATGTAATCTAATGATCCGAAAATGTGGTCCGCAGGGCTCTTTTACAGCTTTCTGGGAATATGCCCCATACCAATGAAGTTGGAAATGAACAATCAAATAAATTCACCTCTCGTACAAATCGTAACCATTGGTAAACAATATAGTTGTTTGATAAATTCAATTAGGATCATTTCTTGTTAGAATTGTTAAAAAAAACAGTTCACTAAAATAGTCGATCATGCTTATAAAAATAATAAATTTATAATTTCGACAGCTCTAAAATTGTTTTATTGTAAAATATCAATTTATTAAATATATAAAGCAAACATTTAACATTAGATTAAGACAAAATATGTAAGTGTTTAACGTCATTTCATTTTTGGCGAATTTTTACATTTGTTGGCGCCATTTTAAATAACGCCATTTATGACGTCATCATGTACAACGTCATTTGACGTTTAAAAACATTTTTCTTTGTTATTTAAATTGTGCAGTCAAAAGACGTAAAAATGTAGTTAACATATAATTTCTATTGTTTTGATAAAGGCATTATGCCGAAACGTCAATTAAAGGAGTATAATCAGAGAGCTCTAAAATTGTTTCGAATAAACACACTCAAACAGTGCGGAATTTCTGGACTGGAATGGAAAATGTTAAACCATTGATAAAGACAATACAATCAACAGAAGAAATCACTGTTGTTTTTATGCCCCCGTCTGTCTATCCGTCACACTTTGCATTTAGGTTTTGAAAAATGCTCATAACTTCTATGTCGCTTCAGATGTAACTTTCATTTTGGTATGCATGTGTATATGGACAAGGCCTTTCCATACACACACACATTTTGACCCCTGTGACCTTGGACTTAAGGTCTGCGTTTAGGTTTTGAAATCTGCGTTTAGGTTTCGAAAAATGCTCATAACTTCTATCAAAGCGTTTATAGGGGGCATATGTCATCCGATAGTGACAGCTCTTGTTCCAAGTTGTTTTTTGTTGAGAATATAAGACAGATCGACTTTACAGTTCCGTGTGACACAGTGAAATTATGGACTTAAGTGTTAAATTCTTGTGTAAAGACTGCATGAGAATAGTAAACTATTAAAAAAAGATGGTTATCTACTAGTTCTAATATTAGTTCAAATCAAAATTGTGTGGAAATTGTTAATGACATGTTTTACATAAAAAAATTATATATTACTAAACAATCTAATCTCAAATTCATGTAGTTTTTACCTCGGCTGTTTCCCGAGGTATTGTCATAGCCAGCTCGTCGTGTTGTCCGCCGTCGGCTGTAGGCGACGTGCTAAAGCCTTAACATAAGCTCTAAAATCATGCTTCCAACATAAACTTCGAAAAACTTTATAGGTAGATGCACCTTGATGAGTTCTACTCGCAACACCCAGTTTTGTGTCACTAGGTCAAAGGTCGAGGTCAATGTGACCTCTAAAAAAAAAATCTGACAAGCTTTCGCAGCCGAGTGTTGGCACCCGTTATGCGGTGCTCTTGTTTCAATAAATGTATTGTAGTTTAATTGCTATAGTACATTCTTCCTCCCAATGGGTTATATATGTATGTCATGTCTTTGTTTCTCTAAGTTTAGCATGTTTGTACTTAGATACTACTCATTATTAAATAATAGTTTACCATCAATTAATATGTATCTCTACACATTAGAAAAACATTTATGACCAATTAATTGCTATTAAATGTCTTTAATTGATATAATGTTCGGTAAATCAGTATAGCTCGCATAAGATGTGCATGCAGTGTTTGGTGAGCTGAAAATTGTTATATGGGACTCTCCTCTGTCATTCATTTACAATGTAAGTGTCGTCAATTAGCCCATTATTAAACTGAAAGCTTCGAACTTGTAAAGGTAAACATTTTCATGCAGTCAATCGATCTTCTGTCTTACATATTTGATTACAAGTCAGTTTTGTGAAATAGTTCAGTTTTGTGCAATTTTAATATTATGAATTCTTCCATTTGTATAAATCTATATGTGTGTAAATAACTAATGATTTTTTGTAGAACTGTTGTAAGATATGTAAATATATATGCAAATAACTTATATTTATAAGGGCACCTGATATGTACATTTACGCAAAACCAAACACTGCGTATGTTTTCATTATTTTATAAGAATTATAGAGCTACAATTCATATTCGAAACATAAAAACATAGTAAAGTTACATAAAATTGACATACATTGTTGTTGTCAATCACATTTTGCGTTTATTTCGATCTCCTTATTTGAAGCGTATAACATTTTTGAAACATATTCGAAATATATATTTAATTTTATATACATTTTCATATCATTAAGCTTAAATGTTCATTTTTCTTTGAAAGATACCCTCCATTCTCGTCTAAGACAATTAAAGGCTATATTCTTTTCCTTCAATTGATTCCAAACGATTTCATCATCAAGACTACATGTTGTTGTATCTATAGCTTACTATATGCAGATATCAAATATAATGTATAATGTCCCACCATTAACTGGCTATATATTTCTTTGTAAAGTATTATATGTGGAATGATGGGCATATTGCCTTTTTTCCTGGATAAAGCATATCTATACATTCTGCATATATATATAGCCTCAAAATATGTGTTCATTGACTTGTATTAGCATAAACAACGCTTTATTATTATACAGCCCATGCATAAAAAATCTCTGTAACAAACCAATACATTAAATAAAAAAAAACAGGAACAAATTAATACTTTGTTACATTTAAATTTCAATCAGATTTTGTTTCAGAATTTATTAACACTATTTATTGCAGACTTGTTAACCTGATTTATTGTCAATTTATTGAGTATAGGCTTGTACGTAAGTCCCAATTTATTGCCAGTTTATTGACCTTATTTATTGACAATTCATATACCCTATTTATTGACAATTCATTTATCATGTATGAATAAATAATTCACAATTTATTGCTGATTTATTGCTTATAGGCATGTTCTTAAGTCCCAATTTATTGCCAGTTTATTGACCGTATTTATTGACAATTCATATACCCTATTTATTGACAATTCATTTATCATGTATGAATAAATAATTCACAATTTATTGCCGATTTATTGATCCAATTTTATGCCAATTTATTGCATATGTATAAGCTCATTTGCATGTGATTTGCTTTGGCAATAACTATGCAATAAATAACTTATTTATTGACTATTAGTTAACCATATTTATTCTCAATTTTTGTTTGTTTGGGCAGCGCCTAAATAAATAAACAGTGTTTTGTAACGACATTAAATCTGTAACCTTTGGAAAATTCGTATGTTGTTGGTTGAAAGTCTTTCTCAAGTAAGCTATTCGACAAGTATTAGCATTTGTTTGCGAAACACTCAGGAAAACGTCGATGTACTTTACTCAAAGATTATTCAATACTAAATAGCTCGTTATGACGATTCTATTGATACACAATCTCTTTTTTACAACAATGTAGATAAGATACCATGTTATTCCGGTATCTTTACGCAATGACATCGCGTTACCTCGTTATAACCGAGATAATTCCTACTTATAAGATTTGATAGGTGTGGTATCTTGATGACATTTTCAAAAGAACAAAAAGATTCGCTACATGTTCATTGAATAATTATTACAAATGACTTGAAACATTGATATACAGAATATTTAAATTACTTGTCATTGTACTTAACATCATATTATGGACAATTTTTAATTTAGTGTACTGTTTACCTAGTGATACTCATTTTTAAGATTAAATACTCAAAGTAAGCAATATGGCAAGGTTTTTCTCGGAACACGCATAAAATGCAAATATGATATTTGTGTTACTTATATAATATTTTTCCAAAAACGTCATATATATATATATATATATATATATATATATATATATATATATATATATATATATATATATATATATATATATATTTATGTATTTATTTATTTATATATATATATCTATTCTGTCTCGAATAGTCAGTAAAATGTTCACTTCTTTTTATTGTGCTTATTTTCTGACAGATTTCATCAAACAACAATTATGATAAGCTGTTGTAATCACATTACTAATGTAAGTTAATTATTGTTATAACCATTATTATTGAACGACCGTTTGAGATGATTTTGCTTTGTGCTACCCGGAAGTGTTTAAAAATAAAGTGATCACTAAATACTATACACAAATGAGCTCAGTAAAGCTTTAAAAAAAGAATATGTTCCACACTTATTAGTGTAAATTGAGTACTTTGACACTCGTATATAATATTGGGAAGTGAAACTCCAGCTGCTGGAGCAGTAATGTATTCTCATTATAAAAAACAGTTGGTCCTTTATTTAAGCAAAGTGACCAATAGCCAAAACAGTGCGAAACAGAACATTACGAAACAACATACACGCATAGAATAATATTGCTGGGGTCAACGCCTTAGAACGGTCCATGTAAAGCATTGGGGGTTTAAAGTTGGTTCAGCAATATTTATTATAAGTGTTAATAAAATTTAACCACATAGCATTGCATCTTAAATTAAACAAAAATAACAGGGAATTAAAACATATTCAATTTAATTACCATTTGATTACTAAATGGTAGGAAGGAGACCTGAGCAACATAGTTACAACTTTTTGAGGAACGATGATATGAAGTTACGAACAAGTGTCAACTATATTCCTTCTGTTTAGAAAACAAAATAAGAATATCATATCATATAATTTATATTTCAGATCATCATCGTGCAAAAAAAGGAAGACGCAGCAATAATTGGTGTAAAAGATCCATATTACATAGTTTGGTTGTTTATGTTACTGCTAAACAAAATCAAACAAGAAACGCCCGTCAGAGACAAAATATTAATGCAGTTTAACGATATAAACTACTTATATTTAACGATATATAGACAAAATACAAACAATTTCAAACAGTACTACGGTCCATACATATCTG
This sequence comes from Dreissena polymorpha, assembly GCF_020536995.1. NCBI lineage: Eukaryota > Metazoa > Mollusca > Bivalvia > Myida > Dreissenidae > Dreissena > Dreissena polymorpha. The sequence continues at coordinate 69,357,774 of NC_068360.1, forward strand.
CCAAAAAAGCATACCTTTAAAGTTGTGTGGACGATTTATGACCGATCAATAACAGTTATCTTATCATTAGCATCATTTCTTTACTTGTGGTAATGGGAACACGACAGCATTTCAAACATACATTTCTTTTTTCAGGAAAACAATTATTTACAAAATGTCAAACACATGCAAGTTATTCAACGAGAAAAGCGGTTGCGTTGAAATGTGTATGACAGCAATAAGTTTACTGAAGAGTATTAATGCATAATGCTGCGTCCGGCATATTTGGGTGGATAGGTTTTGCGACATCTGTTATGAAGTGTACTGCAACAGTTCACAGTCACAGCACTTGCCTGATATGTATAATCGTTGCAGAACGCTGTTCGCTGTTCGAAAAAGTTTTTAACGACACGCATACCTCTGAGTTCCCACATGCAATTAATTATATAGAAACACATCGCAACCTCGTAAATAAGTACAATTTATACAGTTTTTTATCGGCTGTAAAATAGAAAGCAACATGTTAATCATTTAAATGAAACATTTTATACAGTGTTGAAATCGATAGAAGTAGTAGTAGCAGTAGTTGTTGTAGTAGTAGTAGAAGTAGCAGTAGTAGTAGTAGTAGTAGTAGTAGTAGTAGTAGTAGTAGTAGTAGTAGTAGTAGTAGTAGTAGTAGTAGTAGTAGTAGTAGTAGTAGTAGTAGTAGTAGTAGTAGTAGTAGTAGCAGTAGTAGTAGTAGTAGTAGTAGTAGAAGTATTAATAGTAGTAGTAGTAGTAGTAGTAGTAGTAGTAGAAGAAGTAGTAGTAGTAGTAGTAGTAGTAGTAGTAGTAGTAGTAGTAGTAGTAGTAGTAGTAGTAGCAGTAGTAGTAGTAGTAGTAGTAGAAGAAGTAGTAGTAGTAGTAGTAGTAGTAGTAGTAGTAGTAGTAGTAGTAGTAGTAGTAGTAGTAGTAGTAGTAGTAGTAGTAGTAGTAGTAGTAGTAGTAGTAGTAGTAGTAGTAGTAGTAGTAGTAGTAGTAGTAGAAGTAGTAGAAGTAGTAGTAGTAGTAGTGGTAGTAGTAGTAGAAGTAGTAGTAGTAGTAGTAATAGTGTTTAAAGCATTATTCAAAATAAGCAAGATTTTCGTTAATAGTGTCAAGTGTTCATGCTGTAAATAATAATTATTTTCTTAAATGCTAAAGGTTATTCCTCTGCAGGTTATTTGCGTAACAGAAATGAATATGGCAAGATTTTGAAAGAATGTTTGTCCTGTGAAAGGAAAGCAATTTTTACTCAACATCTGTAATATAATTTAATATTTGGCTCACCATTTGCTATATGATTGATTCAAAGCCGCAGTCTAGTCCTTTTTAATTATTTATAATGTGTGTACATACAATATTGCCAACCAAATAAAACAATCGTTTAGCAATTACATAGGTAAACTAATACTACTTTGGTGACATTAAAGTATTCAGTATTTGAGTATATTTATTAATCGGGAGGAAATCTTTATGCATAGGCGATTTATACTGTGATTTGTGTCCGTCCGTACCAATCGTTATTCAAAATAATAATTACAACATAAGCATAATTCGTTTCCTTAATAAACTGTTTTCAGTTTACATTTACGCCGTTGTGTTCGTTATAATTATGTCAAGCCTTATCTTAAATAGTTATGGTTGTTTACACTGAAAGATGTGAATAAAGGTTCGTCTTTAGGCATTACCTTGTTAGGTGCTAGTGCATAGCGTCTTCGAAGGTATGATAAGGACGATCCTGCAATATTGAATTTAACCTTCTTGATTAAACAACTAGGTGTTAATTTTAGATATTCAAAAACGGATGTCGAAGTACTGCATACCACTTCCAACAGTAGACGACGGTCCTGTGTTTGTTCTCGAACTGGCATCAAACTCATATTCCTAAAAAAGATTGTTGATCTGTTAACGAACACATACCATTTATGTATTTGTTACATGCAAAATAATCATTTAGAATATATGCATTTTTATATAAACCCATTGAAATTAAATTGCGATGCAACGTGGTTTTCTGTAAAACCAAATTTTGGCGCCGCATGGAAGTGCGGGAAATCAAAACTGTTAATATATTGCGGTCGCTTCATTTTTTAATGTCACAAAATATGTTATGCGAAAATTCTCCAACACCATGCTATCGAATTTCATTAATAGTTTACACAATCATAATCTACAAGTGCAAAATGGCATTATGTCCTTGTTAAGCAATTGCGTTTTTTTATAGGAATATTACGTTATTTGGTTTTAGTAGTTTAAAGAGTGTTCGTCTTTTGTCTATATTGGCATTATCACAGTGTTAAATGTTAAATAACGTCATTTAACTGAGGATAGTTGTAACTGATATGTGTTCTCAAATGCGTTGTAGTGTTGTTGATACCTCAACTTTCATTTGCCTCAAAAAATAGATGTAAATGAATCAAAAAAGCGATCAAACATTCGTGATTCAAATGACATACTGCAATGGCGTATGTTATTAAGCATTGTATAATATTTAAATGGAAGTTTGAATATATTACCTTAACAATGAAATTCACTTTTATTCTATTTACATCAGCGCGATTGCATTTAAAGTATTTTCTAATTATTTGAAACGCTCTCGAGTGAGTTTACTGGGCCTTGAACAAGTATGTGTTGTCTTTGGGTGAGACCTAAAGAACGCTCTCACACTGGGTATCGAACTCGTGACCTCCAGATAACTAGTAGTAAAATATATTGGTCATTATTTTCAAATCATGTTAAACTTGTTGAATTGCTCGTTTAAAATTCATTTTCGAAGTTGATTTTATGACGAATTATGCGCATAATAATTTAAAATCTCCTTGTTGTGACCATGGAAGATTATTACCTATACCAAGTCAGAACATAGGGGGATGACAATTTATATATTAAGTAACCGGCAATAATGGCAAAACAGTTGCTCGCAACACATTGTTATCAAAGAAGAATATACTTAAATGTTTATCTGAGCAATTTAAACATAACAGTAATATGTACAGATAGTAGTGACAATGCATCCAATAGACGTATGAGGCTATAATTCAAGCATAAAACATTAGATACTTTATTCCGCGTTTAAGTTTCACTTGTTAAATGTCTCATTTAAATGCACCATTGCAGTGTATTTGATTACTATTGCTGTGCTCGGCTGTTTATCTCCTATTTACAAAATGTTAGATTTTTTGTGGTTATCTTTAGATCTTGAAACATTAAACCCGATGTCGCGGGGTATTGTTCAGTAAATCTAGCCCAACTAACGGCTTAACCTCAAAGAAATTGCAAAAAAGTAGGATTAGTGATGTTGAAACTTAAACCTTCACTCTTAATCAGATCAACTGTTAACAAAAATCGTTTAAGGGGAAAAATAAAACATAATTATTTAATTTAGTGTCTGAACGGAAGAAAATGACCCAAACAATTAACACAGTTGATGATTGTGAATGGTCTGTTCTTTGTTTTCATAACTGCAATTGTAGATTTCTTTTGTTTTGAATTAATAAACTAAACAACAGGTATACGTTACGAAGTTCATATAACAATCTTAAGGTTGACAAATTATTATTTATTGACCAAACTTTAATTCCAAAGGGGGTAGGGTATTTATGAATCTTCATTTTGGACAATGATTTGAACGTTAACAGAAATATGTTCTCATAGCACTCGAAAACATGGGATTATTTACTTAGTGCAAGCAATTTTTCAGTTTGTAACAGACATTTTCGAATTTCTGCTTCAAAACATTTAACGTTTAAGCTAAGTGCGGTGATACAAATATGTTTTACAAATGTAAAAAACATAAGCATTGGTATTTTCAGATCATTTGTTTTGTAGTTTACGTAATGTGGAGATGGACAGAAATGAGAAACCTTATTACCGAAAATAAAACCTTAGTCTGTTTGATGTACAAATCAGTGAGGTTCATACTGTATTACTTGGAAAATTGTTATTTTTCTGGAAGTATTGTCCGTTTGAAAGATATCATCCCATTTTATAGGGTACAGCACTAAATATGAAATGACCTAAAATTAACTCTTTCTACAAGATCACAGTGCAATAGACACCAATACATTATTTATAAGAACATAGCGCAAAGCATAAACCACAATATCTGATAAACAAAGAAAAACACCATAGATCCAAACTGAGCAAATAGTCCTCAGATAAATAGTGTATGCCTTTCAGGTCATTCTTGAAAATGACTCAATTGTTTAGCATGTTTACCTCCAAACTGATCCCGAGTTGAAACGTAAGTGTCAATGTTTTAGTTATGTAGTTAAGTTGTGTTGTTTACATGTATTTAAATAAAACTATTCCGAAATCGAATCCGTCTTTATGCCTATATTTGTTGTGATGTTTGAAGTACGTGAACATTTTAGAGTCACAATTTTGCTTACATTTACACCGGATAATCTTCAATTATTTTTCAGAAGCAGCCTGGATATCGGTCTATACAGGCAAAGATTTATCATGTACTTAGTATCGGCTAATAGCGATTTATTGCATTTCCTTATAAAATCAAATAAAGACGATGGAACACTTCACTATTTATACGGAAACACACTAGGAATAATTTCTATAAATCTTTGAGCTGCGGTATGAAGTCTTTGAATCAGCAACTGTGGGTCTCTCTTCAGACCGTAAAAGTCCACTGCATTGGGAACAGTATCAAGCATTACTGATTGCTCACTTCTTTTGAAACTAATTTCAAACACGAGTTGTCTTTTTATCCCATCTTCGACTCTTGCACCTAAAGTATTAATTTGAAGGACTTTTTCAATGAAAGGGCTTCTTTATTGAAACAAAATATTTTTATGTCTCTAAAGTATCTATTTATTTGCGATTTAAGTGCATCTTTATGTTACGGTGATGATTCCACATAATGAATGCATTGCGTTATTGTGCAATCCGGTAATCCTTTTCCACGAATCATTCCAACCCTAGTTTTGACACCGCGAATAAATACTTGTTCAAAGAAGAGGTTTGAAGACCAGCTCAAACAAAAAAATCCCATAGGACAATTGCTCTTGTAGATCAGGATTGCTTTTATGAAGTTGTTGCATACATTGTATATAGAAATACATGTATACAGACTTGATATACAGATTGTTACAAGTCGCAGCAAACTAAGGTAGCATGTCGTGCAATTAACACAAACCCTATTCGATTTGTCACGCGCGTTTGGCTGCCATACATGTTCTTAAAATGTATACCATTTCAGATATGTTGGAACTGCTATTTTTGCTTTCTGCAAGAATGTGTACATTTAATTTCGCATTGTCAGTGTCCTATATTGCCTTTGAAACATATTATCCACTATTCATATGTGGTAGAATATTGTAAGCATTTACTGTCTCCTTTAATTAATTAGAACTTGCGCGTGACATAAGCTGACCGATAAAACCAAGGTAACCCATCATAACATGATAACAAATAAGTTGCACGGCAATGCCTTTGAGGAGACATGTGTCATTTACGTTGGATATTATTTTGACTGTTCTCCAATACCATGGAGAAATACGTCCAGGAAAATCTCCTTTTCTTACCATTTGCTTTAGACCAGACCAGTCTGGATCTGCTACTCCTATTGGCATGTAACCTTTAATGTTGTCAAATCTGCAAATGTAACAGGATGTTTTGTACCTTTTGGCTGTCTGAAAAAAAATCATGTTTTTTTCCGGCAGCCAGAAGTTCCTAAGTTGAGACGGATATTCGATTGATAAGTTTCCCGGGGTAACGCATGCAACAAGATCTATACCATAAAAAGGTATTATGATAATCAAGTGTTCTACTATTATGATCTACATTGTCTGCTACATTCTGTATGAACAGGTCTGTTCGGATTAAGTTAGTCATAACTGCAAAGGACAAATAACCAACCAAAGGCCTGCACGATAGCTTGGCCTATTGAATATACTTTTATATCTGAATCCTTTGCGTTAAATTCATCTTTTAAAAGTTTCACAAGACTTTGTGGAATGAACTGTGTATATATAACAACCGATAAAATTACATCTAGGGTTTGAATCGTAGATTTATCTGTATAATCAGTCTTCAAATCATTACTGACAACCTTTGCTACTTCGTTGAAAAATATATAATACATTTTAAAAGCGTTAAAATATGTTCTCCATTACGACTACTCGTGATAAATTCTCAGGCTAGTTTACCAGCATTGAGTTATACCCTTTTCCGTTAGATAAGAAAAGATATGTACAATCAAACAGCATGTTCACCAATTTATGATGCACTGCTCCGAGAGCTTTATTTTTTTCTGCTGTAATAGGTTTGTTCGTGTATACTTTAAGAGTAAACACAAGCTTTGACATCAAGGTTTAATGTAAATGTTTTAGTTGTAAATTAATTCTAATATGACATTGAACGCTTCCACTGCAAGCACATCTCAGCAAATGTAATAAGAACGCGTCAAAAAGATAAAATGTTTAATGACTTTTCCTCGTGAAAATTGCAATTATTGATGTAAATCATGATACGTCGTGTCTCCCACAAAATAATGATGCATTCTTAAATTAACCTAAAGTTATTTTTGTTGTATTGTTGTGCTTTTATCCATAACAGAATGATTTAATTAGCATAATACCCATCGGCTTTTATTTCACGTGCAAGCAACAGTTCGTAGGTATTACCTCAATTTTATTGTTAAGGTCCTCCATATGAGCAGACTTGAAACCCTCCAATCGGCCCATTAAATAAACTTATATATCAACCATCAGAAAGTTAAAGATATTGTTGTTTGTTTAATCAATAATCTTCCAATAATACAAGTGTATATCATTGACCACCTTGATTCGTGTTTTCATTTAAGATCTAAGTTCTGATACTGTCTCTTTTTATATTTGGTCCAGTGATAAAAATTGGTTTAAGTGTGTGAGATTAAAAGTACCAGAATCGGCTGCATCGCATGATGTTTAATGCAATAACACGTTATACACATATATTTAGAGTATGGTGCAGACATGCAAACAACAGTCTTCGGGAGCCTGATTTGACATTTTCTAGGACCTCGGTGTCTCTCCTTGGCAACCAAATCTATTTCAGAGATGGTAGGACTATTTTGCACTGAGTGTTCGTTGGTCATTCATATGAGGAATTTGCAAGCTGCCACGTTTGTTGAAATTAAGGGCAAACCTGTTTCAAATGGAAAAGCTCAGAAAATATGGCACACCTTAAAATTCTGGATTCATATTGTGAAGACTGTAAACTTTCAAGTAAAAATTTAAAGGGTGGCATGGATTCAAAATGATATTCTCTACTCCTGATAATTCCTCCAGGCAATCATTAACCACTTAAAATGTTGTAATTCACTAGTTCACTACCTTGGACATCAACAAGTAGGATACACGGCTTCGAAACCTACAGACATAATTTTACTTCTTTCACCGACATAAATTGACACATACCTTAAATTTTACATCTTACATAATGATTTTTTTTAGCTATAAGCTACAATCTTCAAGCAAAGTATTTTTCATAAACGATATAGTCATATTTATTCGATCCAGGAGTAATTCCTCATCCACTAACTTTGTTTTTTAATATTCCTGCTTTTACGAAGTTTTAGCATTCCTTCGGGTCTCTGCATATTTGCCCTAAGGTCATCTTTTAATAATGATATATATGCTTAACTTAATCCAAATGTATCCCTTCAGGTCAAACCTAAGCTTTCCGTTTTCTCAAACAATTATACAAGTATCAGTTAGATTTTTATAAACAAAAATAATAAAGGAATCTGACAGACCGAAACAATTGAGGTTTCAAAACAGATCTGTGAAAACAAACAAAATGGACAGTAAAAGCAAAATAAATAATTGCAATATTTCGCAGGAAACAAGAGGTGTAATGGGTTTAAACAGATAATATTATGTAAGGATCACTGTTCATTTTAATCTGTCCCTCGAGTTGACTGAAAGTTAACACGTCAAGGATTTATCCTACAATATTAAAAACAATCTTTGGTAAAACAATAAAAATGATAGCGGGTGGTTGTAAATATTGTAATATCAAAAACATATTTAATTCACGGAAAATAATGTTAAGTTCAAATATCAAATTGCGTTTGATCTTACCGGATAGGCAACGCGCAAAAGCCCTCTACAATTAAATTAAAAAGCAGAAAAACAAGACAGGTACCGCTATATTCCTCAATTCATACTAAAATATAAAAAAACTTTTTAATCAAACTTAAATGCAGCATTTATAACCGCCGATATTGGTAATTTTTATTATATACAAACTCTTCTTAAACTATTTTATATCCAGACTTTTTACTTATTTGAATATGGTCAAACCTTAACATTACAATGCTCTACTCACCAATTAATTAATTAAATTTGTAATTAAAATTTTTAAAAAATGTGCAAAATATGGTCCATATAAAACAACAGAAGGCGAAAACTATTTATTAGAAAATAATAAATACATCACACTTAAATACAGCTTTCTTTTCTTAAATAAATAAACAAATGTTTTGCGACGGTGAGTACTTCATAAATGTTAATAGTATTAGACGCTCCAAGATATTGTCCAGCCCGTTCGGCAATGTAACCAATTTTTAATAGGCAATTATAATGTATCAGATCTATTAACAGTTAAGTAACGTGTTACGCATTCATGTAATAGTTCTGAGGTCAAGTTGGAATTTTAAAAGAGACATATGATCATGGCATTGTGTATCAATCTCACAAGTAAGTAAAGATGTATTAACAATGTTGTTGATCATACTCTTGACTTACTTCGTCGTGCCTTAGACATCATATTTGGGCAACGATAGTTTGCTGTCTTAAAATACGGACATGGTTTCAGTTTATACCATTAAAATGGTAGCGGTGGACGATATAGTGCTTAAATGGCTATCATGCTATTACTAGTTCCGGCAATACATTGGCATTGCAGAGGCCATGGTCCCAATATGTTAAACAAGTAGCCGAACAGAAAGAGCAGCAGCAATAAATTAACCAACATCCCATATTAAAACCTTGATGCAAATTTGTACTAGATGACATGTGTATGCAAGGTAATATAGAGCCATGGATACTAGTGGCCACAACTCGTTTGGCGGAAAACATTACCACTGTCATTAACTAATTAGCATATATTGTTATGCATTTCGATAAATAATCTGATAAATAATTTAGGAAGATATTGTTTAAAGATAAATATATATATATTCCTTGAAACTACGTAAATAAAACATTTAATATTGCAACTGAAATATGACTAGATCACCTATTTTCGGGAGGGGATGACCATTCAGATTCGGTCAATACATCATGAGCACTACACATCATTATATAAACAGTACATGATAAAACATGTGGCTCTCTTCTGTGATATCCATCAGCATGAATCAGCATGAATACTGATATATAAAACAATACTAAATTAAGCATTTAAATTGATTTAAATATCTTTACTCGTAAAACGTTCCTGTCACTAAACGTTACGTCAGTATACAGTGAACTACATGTGTTACCTATGTGAAATATGTTTATAAATATTGCAATAAGTGACGACCTGTAACTTATACTTCGTATGTTTTCTTTCAACCTACCTAAGAAAGCTTCAAGTGTGTTGCTCTATTGTGTCCAATCGTTGAGCTGATCAATCTTTCAGAGGTAATTGTAGTCAAATGTAGTATCTAATACAAATTGTGAACTTTGAAACATGCATTGATTCCAGTACATGTGTCATTGTTTCTTCGTTTTAGACCAGTTTTTTATCAACAATTACTTGTTTAAGTTTACAATTAAATGCATATTGAAGCAGACTTTTCTGACACGTTTATGTGGATTTTGGTATAGGTGCGGTAATGATAAATTGACAAAGAATCTTTATACTACATACTCGTGTGGTAGACCAAATGCTTTATTATGCTACAAGAAACGTTCAGTTGCTGTATGTAACATTTAAAAACATAAATCACTAGATGGCAATGACATGTATTGTACGTTTTCCCAAGTATAGGCAATACATGTAAGCCGTGGGATTTAAAAACATGACTTACTGCAGGTAAGTATTTGTGAACAGTACATTATCAATGAGCACGAGTTGATATAACATCATACTTTTCGACAAACACAATGGGAGACGGTGCTATTCCACTTCACAATAACAGTTATCTTGCACGATTGGACGATAAGAAGCTTTGCAACTATTTTAAGTCATTTAGAGGTACGTTAGTATCATTTATTATCATGGTATTGCCCATCTGGATTTATGTGGGTATAACATTCTATTTCGTCTCCACTTGGTAAAATGTTTAATAAGAATTGAAATTTGATTATTTGGAAAGTCTTGTTCGGTTGTTATTCGCGCAACTCAAACCAGCCTTGCAATAAGTATTTAAAAGTAAATGTACAAATTAAAAGTTTCTTTATGTGGTATAACACGTAATATCATTAGTACACTGACTAATATTTATTTGTTTGCAAGTATGGATGCGTGTTATTATTAACTATATATAAATGCGAAAATAAGTAACGAAGCAGATTTCAGATGGTTTAATACGCTTCATATATTGACTTAAAATTCGCATTCTATTCCAGAATACACAACTGCACATAGAGCAAAACAATATCTAAATAAACGAATAACCTGATTGAATTGTAAGCAATTTAGGGCAAAACGTTACGTAAAACCTCGACAAATGACCTTTAAATCAAATGTATATCAGTAATTATTGTTATAATAATAATAATAATACCACATTTATATAGCGCCCTTTTCATACAGTATTGTGCGTTCAAATACGCTTTTGTAGAGTTTGTTCTGGCGATTCGATTGATACAAAATCTTAGATTTTATTCAAAGAGATTGAACGCGCTATGATAACCTGGTGACGATAAGTTATTAACACATAATTATATCGCCTCATCTCCATTTTGGATGGATTTGGCAATATAGGGTAATTCATTCTGATAGGGTAGGGGACTCTTACGGACAGATACTGAACAGCAATGGAGTCTAATTAACACAAAATAAGAAAGCACACACTGATATATGAGATAATACACTAATATTATAAGGGCTTAGTACGGATATAGCAATATTTATATGATAAACAACAGTGATTCATTTAAAACGTGACATAGTATTCAATGCAAAAAATATTATTCCGAATTATTGAATAATAAGCGAAACGTCGTGTGTATTATTATGTTTGTCACGGTATGAGCTGGGTCACGTTAAGGAAGAGGTTATGGTTAGCTCAGCTGGAGAGAACTCAAACTGATGGTGAAGTGTCCCGATTCGAGTCCCAGACTGGTTGTACAATTTGCTCGCGCTAAACGTAGGAAATTATGTTACTTGGATATACTCTAAGCGGCCGATGGTCAATTAGTTAACACCTTGAAGTCCTGTATAAGAGTACTAATACTAGTTTATCACTATATGAACTTAATAACGTTAGGGGAACATTATTGACACTTGCATGTTTTGTTTTTTTGAGTACGTCTTTTATATGAATATATGGTGATTTGCTAATTGTGCGAGTTTATTTAATCATGATAATCAGTCATTTAGAACACCACGTGTTTGTCAATGACAGAGACTATTAGGTTATTGTCTGTGTGAACATGCATTTATCTGACGAGTTAAGAATGATGTACACTGAGAGTCTTGCCAAACAAGTGCGAACTTCGAAAACATACAATCACTGTAAATGACGTTAATATCAAATTTTATTGGATACAATTTAAATAAAACAACGCTAGACCTTCCAAAAAATAGTCAACATTTTAATTTCAGATGTTTCAGCAGTCATATCAATACCAGCAGCACTTTGCGTTTAAAGATTGCGATGGAAATCTCCTCAAAAACGATTTACAGTTGTGAGCATTTATGTGGCAACGGATAAATATGACCATAACAGAGACTATACGTACCGGACTTCACGTTTGTCTACACATGTGTTTGCATTTTTGTCTATACGCGTGCGTCATATATGCAGTATTTTGTCAAATGTCTCGCACTATTTTCTCACAAAATTGCAAAACAATAGCTAAATACAAAAAATACACAGATGAAAACAGGATTGCAAAAAGCATGCAACAAAATGGTTTGCTATTCAATTGTAAATAAAATCAAATATTAGAATGAAGATATATTCATGTTCACACGATGTAGAGTTTCAGCAGTCCAAGTAGGTTATTTTTAAAGCGATCCTCAATTTGAATTTCATCGTCCTAAATTAGTTTTTATTTATCAAAGAAAAGCGCAATAAACGCAACACTACTCTAACGCTTTCTTAAAAGGTTTGTTTTAAGGGATAAACGAAGTAGATCGTTTATAGAGATACACGCTGCGAGTCGTGGTTAATCTAACCAAATATCGCAAGGCCTTACTAAGAGCCATCACGTTTAAATATAAACAGTCAAACAGGTCGTTAAAGATATCAAGTGTTCATTTATTGAAAATAAGCACTGTTTCACGCGGAAATTATAGTAAAGTGTCCTTTCAAAGTCGGGTTAACATTTTAAAAAGCGGAAATTTATATTGCATTTGTATGTCAAAGCTGAATTACATCGATTTAAATACTATACTAATAAAACCAGTAACATGCTTACGTTTTATAACATTCGAAGTATAAAAATTAAATTCAAGTACAGGGTTTGCTCACGAAAACACACAAAACTGTTATGTAGGCGCATGCTTTGTAATTTTTTTATTGATCAACATGACACGAAGATTTTCAAAAGGACATCACGTTCCCATCTATGTCAATATTTGTCGTAATATATATGTTGTCGATGTATAGTTTAAGAAAAATGGCATTACCGGAGAACATACTTGCGCATGTCAACACAAAATTATTTTTATTTTAACTTATTTAAAAGGCAAAAAAGTATGTTCCTTAAAAATGTAATTAAAGAAACAAACATATTCTAATTCCAATCTGCTTCAGCTCAACAATAAATTTACCATACAATTAAAATATGGGTTAAACTGTTAACAACCTCCTTTCCAAAACAAAAAACAATTATATTTGAAAACATGTTTCAATACACAATACATTTGTTTGTATTGTTTTACATAATAATGACCTTTTGTGCCATTAATGTGTTTTAGGTTACAATTGATGTTACCAGTTTTAAACGCCTAATTTGACATCTCTTTTGACATTTTGATATCACACGTCTCTTTGAAATCCGATTTGAAAATTGTATGGGGGTCTTTTAAACAGTAAGTGACTCCTGTGACTTAAGGGTAATATGAGAGGATAGAATGTTCGTACATAAGACAGATGATAGCGCGTGCGCTTATTGCCTTGTTTCATTCCTTAATCTAAAAAGATTGGAGTACCTTGAATCTACTATCAGGTAAAATTCAACTATTTTCTTTAATAATATAATGTTATGTAAATATTGAACCACATCGTTATTAATGTGAATTTATTTATTTTACCGTATACAGAATTTCATTGATACGGACGTGTCAATGGTTTGTTTTAAACAGTATTTATTATTATGAAAATATAAGCATGACATGTAATTAACATTCATTCAATAATGGATAAGAACACTTACATATATTCTTCTCCATATGGTTTAAATAAACCATACAATTCATTGTGTATTATTGTCAGATGAATTTTTTAAACGTATTATGAATTAGTCTTTCACTTTAATAGGCGCTTAATTATAATGACTCAATTCACAAAACAAAATATTCATACTCATTCAATAACTTGTATACAATTATGTAGAAAATAACTCGTGTTAAACCCAAACTTTCCGTCAAACATGTTCAACAATAAATTATGTATTTGCACAATTCCGAGAGCTCCATTCTACCTTGTTGTAATATTACTGATCTTAGATAATTTTAGCGCACAAACAAAGGTCACAACAAATTGAAGATTTGTTCTATGGATTTTAGCCCCCAAAAACGGAGCGAGCGATCGAAATAAAAATAAATTTATGTTTATTATATTGTTTTTTAATCACAGTCGAAAAATAAAAAATACAGATATTGTCGGTGTAAAGTGATATATTTTGCCAATTAAATGTACGATATCTGCAAAATACCAACACAAGATCATTAAGTAGTAATAACTGAGGTTTAGCTATTATCCAATGTTTGTAAAAATAAATAAATAATATCCAATAGCTGTTATGTTATGTTATTCCGTTTTTAGATTTTAAGGCGCGGCAAATCCGACGAACATTGAATCAATTTGTTGTGGTCTAAAGGTTTCATGAAATTGTTATGTTATACACAATGCGAACTGCGCTAAACATCAAAACACACGTAGTTCCGTCCTTGAAGAGAATTGTGTTCAATTATTATAAAACCCATCCGTTTATGTATCACGCGCACGCAACACCTCGTAGGTAGGATTACAATTTATTTTTTTTACGCCCTACTATATCTGCAAAAGGTTAAATCATTATCCATAAAGCCCATAGAACAAGTTTGATATCAGCGGTTAGAAAGTGGAAGAAATATTAGAATGTGATACAATCTTTTATCAACAAAATTAGTATTCATTGACTTCATTTATTCGTATTTTGATATAAGTCTAGTGTTTGGGCGTTTAGGTTTCTTTAAAAGACCTCGCCGATTTATTTAGTTGAGTCAACTCAATTCCTTTTTTCAAATAGAACTACGTTTTTGTTTTAGGTCCAGTGCTGAAATATGAAGTTCGAGTGTGTGCGATTTCAAAGTGAAAAACTTGGCAGTATCGCGCTGATGTGTTTGGCAATAACAAAGTTTAAACAGTTATTTAGGGTATGGCATAGAGATGCGACCAACTGTCTCCGGGAAGCTTGCTTTGAAGTGTTCATGGAGATAAATGACACTCACCCGCAACCACATCTGTATCATAGATGTAAGGCTATTTTGCACCGTGTGTTTGTTGGTCATTCATCTTATGAATTTTCAATGGCTGTAGTTTTCCTGGAAATAAATAGCGAACCTGTTTCTTCTGGACAATTGCAGCAAATATGTCACAACATAAGAATGTGGCTCCACATTTTTGGAAACCCAAGACTTTCACGTGAAGAATTCAAGGGTTTGTATAGTTTCGATATAATATTCTTCATTTTTGAATGTTTCGCCACTATTTTTTCGAGCAAACATTTTCCCCTCAAATGGTGTTTATCTACTAGTGAAAATAGCACGTCCGTGATCCACAAAATATACAATTTACGGCTTTCGAAAACTGTTGCCACGTTCCTACTACATTCACCAACATACATGCACACACAAGTTAAATAATACATCTTGCAAACTGATGCTTTATGAAAGGTCTCAGCTGCAATCTTCTTTCATTATTTATTTCAGAGAAGATGCAGACGCATTACTTCAATCTACGAGTATTTCATCTTCCACGTACGTTTTTTTCTCTTGTATTTGCCATTTAAAATAATTGGGATATATGTAAATTCCGTTATGATTCTATCTTTAAGCAGATCATCATTGTTTATACTGTTCAACACGGTAATGTACCTTAACCATTTTGCATCTAAATGTGTGTGTTTGGTTAACAAGTATATATCAGCTAGGTTTGTAATCTACAAACTCACTATAGTTTTAAATATGGAAACATAAAAAAGTATTTCAGGTTGTCCGACATTATTTTGTTGATGTTTTGCAATCCTCGAGATCACGACTTTTTTTATCGATATTATTGCTTATGCAAACTGTGTAGTCTTTACACTATAGCTATATTGAATAATCATTTATTTGTCAGCGCTGTATACTTCAATATTTTCCAATTACTATACGAAACGGCACTATGTCATACAAGTGATCTTCGTGTAACCCCATTATATGAAATAAATGATATTTGCTAAATTTACAGTGTCATATTGAAGTAGTCCGTTGAAATCAACCAACTAGTGTTTTTGTTGATTTAATTTTGTCAAAAATGTAACTCTTTCGGTGGATGAGTCGGTGAATAAATATAGCTATTTCGTCATTCAAGATTTAGTTTCAGTAAATTGCAATGCATGTACGTGTATTAATACCACTAATGTGACATGCAGGTAACCTTTCATGCATTTAAGGATTGAGATATTTATTTGAATAATAGTTCGCTATAACCATGCTATGTTAAGCGTTTAACAGCAATGCTCCTCGGTGAAAATTCAATGTCACAATCAATATAAACAATCATTCTTTTGATGGTCACTTGGCATCTTGTCAATTTATAGGTCGATTTTAATATCCATTTGACCCCAAATACCAGATGATGTGCCTCGTACTTGTCCATAGATCATAAATAAAAAAGCAAGAACACAGAAATGAAGTTGCGTTTCTACTCTATTATGTGTTAAGGTCTGTGGTATTGTTTTCTTTTTAGTTTAACGTGCATGTAAAACTTGAACTTGTCAAGTAGAATTCGATACATCAGTGAAAAGGTGAAGTCACATTCAACAATAAAATGTGCATGTCCTATCACTCTTATATACATATTTTTATAAGGCATTATTTCGGATTATTTAAACCTAGGACCAGATAATATGCCATGCATAGTTCTTACGTACTTTGAAAAAGGTAAAGATTACAAATCAAGATCGAATCGATTCAAAGTTTATTTCTCTAGAACTGGGGAAAAAGTTATTTTTACAATATTTTGTTTCACTTGATACAGCGTTTTTATTTGTATTTCATTTGTACACATATGGAACATTTTAGCATGTGAAGAGGTGCGGTATTCAAGAACAGTGAGGTGTATTCCAGCTTTCCCATGAACAGTGTGCATGTGTTATTTGACCGCTGTAATATTACTTAAATGCTGTTGAAAACTGCGCAAATCTCGCTTAACAAACGAAATGTGAAGGTTTGTTATCTTTACTTTAAATTTCTTATATAACATTTTGTATTGGTTAATGAATTCTCAGCGTCTTTAAGCACGATTATATTTAGGGCGCAGAAACCAAATAAATACTATAGAACACTATTTTGTGTTATACGTTGTTGTGGTTATTTTTTCATCCTTGCCATAGATGTGGTGTACGAATAGGTTTAATTGTATTTGTCATTATACTGACTTGCTATTAGTCTAGTTTAGCAGATCATATTATTATGCGCATTTCTTACAAGCGCAATAAGGAGCTTGATTGTGTTTGTTTATAGTGTTACAAGATGTGCGCGGTAGTTCAAACATCATCTTTTTCGGTAATGTGTGTATATATTCGAACTTTTACTCTTTTTTGTTGTTGTTTTTCTCCTGTGTCTATGATTATTTTCATATCGTTATATATGTAAATTCAATCAATTAACAAAATTATGTTCATGTAAAGACCATATATGTACAGTGTTTTAATATGTTATAACTATCTCTATATAAACTGCATTACTGTATACTTCCTTCCACATGTTTACTTTTTACCCTACATTAATACATTTGTACATGTATGTACAACACAATTTTAAACCGGAAAGGTTTCAGGTTTACATCTACACTTTCACTATGTCAACAGTTTTTTAACAACATAAAACCCAATAATGTAAAATTTGCTAGGTGCAATAATAATTGACAATCTGAACAAAATTAATTTTTTTTTAACAAAGAGTTCATTTTTACAACAAAATCAATCAACCGTAAGATAATTCTTTGAAAGACAAAACGTAAACGTAATACAACAAGCATGTATATATGCAACACCGTTCAAAACACAGCATGTATAGTTTTTATTTGAAGCCTTTGGAAATAACACATCGCTATTATATAATGATGATTATATTGAAATAAAAATAATTGAACTTATTATTGGGGCCCAATACTGTGATTTGCTAATAGATGGGTTGCTTGTTTTCAAGCGAATTTGAAAATGCGAAAATACATTAATGTATGATAAACAGACCGAACCGACATGGAACGGAAAAGGGTCGGAACAACCTGACATGCCCAAAATATCAACCCTATAAGGATGCTGCATATAAACTTCATCAACTGGATTCAGGTAATTTGTCTCTAACATCGCGAGCAAACAAATAACCGGACGGAAGGGCGGACGGATACATCGACACTGATTAAGACGGATAAAACAATCCGGAACATTTATTTCTCATACCCGCTGCCTCAATAACAAAATATTCGAACCGACGGACATACCTTAACATACGCGAATGTTTGTTTACGCTAATAGAAAACCTATGCATGGTCATCGGGATCTTAAATATTGCGTGTAAATGACTTGTTTCAATAATGTCAAAGTATGAAGTATTTAAAAAGAAATCCACTCACCCATCCCATTTTATTTCAAAAAACGAACGAAAATCTTAAAACTGTTTTTGTGATCAAAATATCTGATAGTTCTATCGAATATGGTCAATCAGTAACGTCCACATCTCATCATGCCAATGTTCATTGCCTCAGCCGATGGCTTGAGCATAATTTTATTTTCGAAGCCGATGTCATGACCATCTAAGTAGCCACGGCCGTTGTCTTGAGCCGTTTTCCACTCCAATTTAAACGTTGATAAAAATGTTGTGTGCTCATGTGGGATGCTGTAATTTGGAATAACCGAAGATAATTGATTAAATATTTCAATTAAATGTTGTTCATATTTATCTTTGGTCTAAATCCTGTGTAATTAGAGTTTTACAGAGAAAGTGTAGAATTTTGTTTGATTTTTGACCATATGCTAACGGATTTTTTTTAAAGTAAGCAGCTAGGAAGGTAAGGATAACGTTCACAAAGTCATTCTTACTTCGGCTCTCAAAGAACACACACAGATCTGCTCAATTCAGTACGTAAAATATAAAGAATAGGGAAATACTTACACTCCGCTTTTACCCGACATGTATACAGTACCGCAGCCGATGGATGAACCTCAGACGATTGCATGATATGATAAATAACCACACGACATGTAGTTATATTATTCTTTCAAAATTTATGCTATCTTAATTTAACGTATGTTTGACGGATGGTTGTTCATGAGTTTTAAAGGGACTGTCAACCACGACGACGAAGAAAAGAAAAGTTGTAAAATACCGTATTTTTGACAATTATTAGTTTATATTGATTAAAATATCACGACTGGTATATTACATTACTTCAAAAAAGTAGTCAAATTTTCATATTTTCAGTATATTCGGTAATAAATTTTACTGAGTATGTCTACCAGGTAACTTCCAGTTAACTATAAATAACGCCAGTAGATTGATCATCATCGTCACGTGGTAAACCCAGGAATGCAAATTGTGCATGCGAAGTGAATTGTATATATTTTATATATTAAATGATCAATCTACTTGCGTTATTTATAGTGTGTATATCGTTATGTCACATATTTTCGCGTTGTACTTTCGATTTCACATCACACAAGTGTATTACCGAATATACTGAAAATAAGAACTTTTTTTCAAGTAATGTTATATACCAGTCGTGATATTTTAATCAATATAAACTAATAAGTGTAAACAAATACGGTATTTTACAACTTTTCTTTTCTTCGTCGTCGTGGTTGACAGTCCCTTTAACGGTACTAAATAGTACTACTTAATTGTTCATATCAATTGTCCTGTTAAGAAATTATGTGATTTAAATCTTGTACATGTTTACATCAAAATATAGATTTCACTGCTATACGCAAGTTAATCGTCCGTGCATTTGCATGTGTTTACGTAAAATTGTTCTCTAACTATCGAGCAGAAACAAATGTTCTAATCGCCCGACCTACCGACCAGCAGGGTTATAATTTCAAATTAAAAAAAATCTCGATTCTTCAAAAGAGTTAAAGATAAAGTTAAACCTGAGGATGTGTCACGCAATTCTCATTCAACAAAAAAAAACATGAGCATTTGTTAATCGCCCGACCTATCGACCAGCAGGGTTATAATTACAAATAAAAAAACGATTCTCCGAAAGAGTGACAATAACGTTTAACCTGAGTATTTGTCAAGCAATACCCATTCAACAAAAATAAACATGAGTATTTGTTACAAAGGTCCGTGTTTGTTTGCATCTGACTATGTTGCATTTAAATCATCTGCAGTCAGTCTTCATACGTAACGGTGCGCATGACACCTATCGAATAAAGTAAATCTTCAGATTTTCAACTGGATAAACCAATGAAGAATAAGCTTTAAAAATGGAATATCTTAGTCAATAATAAGTCAGAAAAATCAATGCATACTATATGTATGTATTATCCAAACTAAATCATTTGTTTAGCGTCAAGGCGTTGATGGATTAATGAATACATCACCAGAACAAGTTACCAAATTACGCAAACATTAACTGAAGAGTAGATACATTGTACATACTCTAACTCCCACTTGTTGTTATTTTTTTAATTATCATATTGAGTCATGCTTGTTATCAGTTAAATACTTTTATCCCATTGTATAACGACTTTGACGGTATAACACCTTGTGGAATAAACTTGCCTGTCTCCCACCTTGTTGAATATACCTGTCGCGTGCACGGACTAATTTTTACTTTACCACTAAATGATTTTTCATAAGACATCTCTAGAGTCGAGAAAACTTAAGCTTTAGAATTATACGACCTTAAACCTTTAAATCTAGTCTAGGGACATTATCTTTCGCCATCCGTAAAATGAATCAGCTGATTGATGGTGTCATAAAATGACAAACTTATTGCGTCATTTTCCAAAAATATGTGATGTCATCTTCTGGTGTACATGAAACTAGTATGCGATGTCTGGGAATAAAACATTGAAGACGCGTTTTTTTTCCGTGTACATTTATCCTAGATGTAATTATAATATGAAGTTCATATTCTATGGACTACTTACCTCGGATGGAACCGGTGAAACGAATGATTAAGATCTACATGTAGATCAAGCTTACTCGTGTTATTGATGTTCAGAATGTGCGAGCACATATGGATGTGAAATTGTGTGTGTAGAACATATTGATGGGTGTGTATTTTGGTTCAGTAGTCTATTCGAATTGTTTTGCTTTTGGATGTAAGTAAACGTAAGGGTATTTTCTTTGATGAATAAACCTTGTCTTTGTTATTTTATCAAAGAAAGTCTATTCAGTAAGAATAACCCGTATGCAACAGTGTTTCAAAAATTAATTGAATTATGTCTTACGACGGATTATCTTGTGTTGGGTCACAAACTACATGATGTGAAGGCTAGATCTAGACGCCATCGAAATCCATTAAAAATAAGGCGAGTATAGTTCTTTTGATAATTTATGTTTAGAATTTATGTTGTGTGTAAATCTACATGTACATGTATGTTGACATCGACACCATTTTGTCAGGAGCAATCGCCGCCATATTTGATTTTGATCATTTTCTTTCGAAAATAAAATGAATTATATTTAAGTAAAATCTTTTCGCGGTCGTAATGTGTTACAATTCGCATGCTGCGTAAAATTGAATCGAGGCATATGGTGATATTTTTTCTAGTTTTACAGTTTGTGTGTGAAATTTTTTAAGACTATTTTGCGTACCAAAACAAATCCATTTAAATCACTACGCATGGTTACATTCGTTTGATTTTAAGCGCTTTAAATAATTAAAATTATTGTTATGGTTATTAGATAAATTTATGTTAAGTGTCACGTTGAAAAAAAAATCAAATGGGATAAGTAGAATACTAGGATTGGAGTTGAATACAGAGAAGTTTATGTTGCTCTCGCCAAGGCTCGCGCTCCCGGCGTTTTAAGCCTCGCAACATAAACTTCTCTGTATGCAACGCTAACCTAGTATTCTCTGTGTACAGGTAACTATATATTTCGGATATTATATCTACCAAAGCATGAACATATATATGATTATTGACACCCCAACCGATAAAGCTTAATTTGAAGCGTTTCTTATTTTCAAGTATTGCTGTTTGGATGATAATTGTTTGATGGAAAAATATTACTTTTTGGTAAAGGCTAATATTGTATATATGCTAACTAGTCATGTATTGATATTTTGACACAAGAACACTGGGTTTCTATGATCCGATACATGAACCCGTTGTATTAGTGGTTACGCTTTTTCCTGTAAGAGAGCGATTGTTTACTATTCAACTAAAAACCACAACACTTCAAATCATCAAGCTGAAATTCCGGTGAAGTTAAACGGGGTTAATGAGTGCCATACCTCGCACTAAGCCAAACACCAACCACAAAAATACATGTGTTAAAACAAAGCAGCTTAACAAATCAAATCGTAACGCCGGCGCTTGTTGTTATAAAGCCATTCCAAGTTTTACCTTAAATAAAACAAAACACTCAATTATTCATGCAAATCTATCGATTCAAATGCATATCCTTTTCCTCGTAACAAGTAATTGACGTTTTGATGTACTCGCATTTTTTAAATATCAAGTAAGGGCGGCAGATTATTTAAATGAAACGATTATAATTATAATGCAACATGACACGTTCGTTACTGCGTGTTTGAATACATATGTGTCAAATATAACAACATAAATCATTGACATGATGATTTGAAAATAATATTTTGCTTGACTAATGTTTTTGAGTTTTTTGAGTTTGTCAAAAAAAAACTTTTTGTCAAAAAAAAACTAACATAGATTAAGTATATTCCAATACCAGATTTCGCATTAATTGTTAGTGCGTTTAACCAAGTATGTGTCCGTTGACTAAGAGATACCCACAAATGATCAGTTTTGCAAGCGTTTTCAAAAATTGCCTAAGCATTTTGTAAGGTTCAGAACATATGTCTTATATACATCGTTTTAAGCATTCACAATCTTGACATTACTAATAAATTTCGAGCCTTGTGTCCTTAAACCATTCCATGGGGAAAAATGGCATTTATTTTAAGTGGCAACATATGATGGGAAGACCAAAAACACTACACATGGACTTTGTATAAGGTCCTCCTTGGCCAAGAACGATCACCGTTTATTGTTGCGAAAGGCTCAGTCAATACTAGCTCTGTATTAATCATGTTGGTATCTTTACAAACGTTACATTTCAATCCAGTGTGTGGTTCAAATATAATTGGCATTATTTTCAAATTCATAATTTTGTATTAGCTCCAAAATAATACACTTTTAGTCATTTGTTATTGTGTAACCACTATCAATTTGATCAACATATGTCGCAGCTTTTTTCAAAAGGCTCAGCCAATACTAGCCCTATATTGATTATGTTGTTATTTTTGCAAATATTATATTTCAATGCATTGTGTGGTGCACATATAATTTGCAAAGGCATTATTTTTCATTAGCTCACATATAATACAATTTTGGTCATTTTGATTTGTTTAGTCACTATCAGCTGCAAGAGAGGCAACTTTACCACTTAATTGCATATGTCAGTGGTCTTTTTATAAGGCTCTGTAATTAAAAGCTCTACTTTCAACCTCTGATGTTTAGTCTTATTATTTACACCGTAATCCGGAATGTAAATAAAACAATCTCCAACAGTTCAAGTGATTCATTTAGATCAGCGTCTGTGCCTTTTTGTGGGTAAGTTGTTTCAAGAAACTCTGTGAGCACTGGATGTTGTGGCTATTTACACACATGTTAATCTGGCAACAGCCTTACCTGAAATTGTTTGATAAGCACCAAATACTCATGTCATAGCATAGTCTTTAACAGTAAAAGTTGTTTTATCTATAAACAATAATTGATTACTTGAGAACTAAGCACAGACAAATGAAGAGACAAATAAACCTGTAAATAATTGTGTACGGTTAAATTAGCATAATATTTATCTTTCGTTTCAAGAGCTATCATTTTGCCTAAATAAATATATTTATATTGCCAAACTTATGTTTTAAATGTATATTGTTTTATATTTTCATTGCGCTTAAAAGACGCAAAAGAGGGTCGCTTGCTCTTTAGACGGAAAGTTTGACCTCGCAAAGGAAAATGCAAAGACGCCAGCGAAATTTACGCGTACAATCCCAGGTCATTTCCACATTCAGAACTGCTTATGCTTGCAAAACATTGTGGACTTAAAATAGTGCTGACATACATGGAAGATCACAGCTGTGCCAAGGATACTGATTCAACACCGAAATTTGATTCCTTTGTTTTCCTGAGACGCACCTTGACCATCCCAGCACTAAGATGATGTTACTAAATTCATGCTACTAGATATAGCAGTTGCGACAACAAACTTCACAAACCTTCAGGCTTGCCGAAGACCAAAGACAAAATAAAATTCAATCTGAATTAGTTTTAAATATTCGATAGATTCAATTAAACTGTTGCATTTTTTTCACAAGTGAACACATTCCAGCAGTGAATATCTCTGCTTAACTCAAAAGTGACGTTTAGATCTTTTTGATCATGTTAATCACAAATGAGTTCCCAGAACTCATCATAAATATATTCCCAACTTGTTTAAACAATTTAATTTGGTATTTAATTTTAGATAACTTTTTGTGTATTGCTGTAGGCTTTGAATAAATCTACTAAATCTACTTCATCACCATGTCAGCGGGAACCTTAGTCTTTTCTTGTTGAAATAATAAATGGACAATTATCAGTCATATTATTAAGTTCTATTTCACATTGCATATAGTTACTTGTGCACAATCTTGTTCAAAAATGTGATTTTTTCACATGCTATTGTGTTTTTAAAATATTTTCTTTAACTTAATTAATACAAAAATAAATGCTCATTACACTTAGTAACATGAATGTATTGTTACACATACTCTTGAAATTACCTATCATGCATGTACTAATATGTATGTTTCAGTGATTTACTGATTTATTCTGATAAATAAAAGATAAACAACTTTTCTGAATTGCCTTGTCTTCAAGTTTTTGCTGATTTGTGTTCAACACTTTAACACGAAATCACGAACAGACTGTCAGTACTATCACGGATATCATGTTCAAAAAAAGTCCAACAGAATAATAAAATGACATACTAAACTTCATTGTCTCGGATGATAAAGAACCATATACATGTTAAATATATGCAATTGACAGGCGTTGATAATGTCGATATTTTACACACATCAGAGTAACATTTTTATCAATTAAAAGGCCGGTCTTTTGTACATGCACATACCTGCGATATACAATGACAATTGAAACCCTGAGAAACAAATGGTATTGTAACTCGTCAACCCATCCGAAAATTGAGTTCCGTTTATTATACTGCGTGTTAATAAGACTAATTATGTATTTCCAAGACAAACAAGGCAAAAAAGAACGAATATGTATTTGTTTATTACACAACGATAGTCGAATATTTCGAAACAACTAACACCATAAATGATAGTCTGGATTACCTGCCCCTGACACTTTGTATTGGGTCAGGCATACATGATTCATGGCGGCAGCCAGTGTGTTCTTAAAAATGGACAATTTATTTATTTTCGGAGCAAGGAGTTCACATTGTGATAATCGGTACGTTTTATTATAATTAATATATTGGCGATATTGATTTTTCTTGCTTTTTACGCCTAACCTCAATTCATAGACATATGATATATGGCTATATTTCGGAGCGAACGGATTTCGGATATACGTTTATAACGCAATGTCTAATCAAAGCAGGATTAAAGTTTGACATTATTTTTGACATTAATTTGTAAATGTGAGTATTTTAATAAACATTTTAATGTGTTAAAAATATTTACACACTTCCAGGCTCTATATTCTTTAACATTTAGTTGTTAATGTGAGTATTTGACAAAATATGTTCATGTGTTAAAAACTCGTCTTTCTCATGAGACGTTAAACCGAGTTGCATTGTACTAGGTGCTATACGCCTGGCACTAAAAGACCCAGGGTCGCCTCTGGAATGGGGTGTCTCCTGTGTCTTGCACTATCTCCTGTAACCAACTAACACGTCTTTCTTGTGGCGATGGCTTTATGGGAGACAATCCCGGTTCATTCGATACAAATTAAGACACACACACCGTAGATTGAGATGTATGATCCGTGTTTTGTTTTGTTTTGTAGGCTGTAGTGGGTCAGAGGCTGTGTTAATAACATGCATTGGTAAATAAAAGCAATGATATATAAATTCCGTCACCTATACGGACGTGGTGTACGCCTAGCGATAGGGAGTTTGTGGGTTTGATCCCTACTCGGGAAGCGTTCTCATTATTTTCTCCTTAGACACCAAGTGCTTGTTCTTCCTAGGAAACGGACTCGAGAGTGTCAATATAACCCTAAGGCTTTCGATGCAATCAAGCTAAAATAAATAGGTTTAAACTAACCGCACTGATCGATAAAAAAATCACGTAAACAGTTCTGTTATATGCACTGTTGTTGTCGTTCAACTTCAGCCTCCAAAATTTCAAAACTACGAAGTAAAACTATTGAAACTAACCTTTCCAGAATCCTTTTCCATAGAAGAATGGAACATGACGACTCGTGCGTTTTCAGGTTCTTCACTCTCCCCAGCATAAAAATAACTGCCCAGTTTTTTCCTGGCTATCTGATATCAATAGCTAATCCACTGCAATGATTAATGGCCTACAATATAAACCCATTTAATAGTATTCTAGGTAGAAGTCTACGTTGGAATGCTATTCTTTATTTGACCATACAAAATATAAATCATATACATTACGTACTTTGATCATCTTTTATTTTTTCAAATCATAAGTGATTCGAAAAAAACGATTGACGGATCGATACCTATAACTAAACCTTTACAAAAGCTTGAAGGTTTTTCACTTACTACAAACTTTAATATGTTTACGATAATTAATACATACGTAGTGCGCCGCCATTTTCCACGGTTGCCTGAAGTTCTAAAGTATTAGTAAGACGGGAACCAGAATACATAAATTAATGTTGCGCATGCGTGAACATGGCGGGCTAAAATTTGAAGGAGTAAAATAACATCGAAAAAATTGAAAGTTTATGGAATTAAACAAGTGAGGATGAATAAAAAGTGTTTTAAGTGAACATTTGGATGATACCTATGATTATCTATGACCAGAAAACGCAAACCCTCCAAAGATTCGCCGGATAACGGTCAAGCATGCTCAACACAAAGCACGAACAAGCGAAACAAAGGGAAAAAATGGCGCAAAATGCTCAGGCTTCACCCGTGACTACCGGTAATATAAGCGGACAAACACAGGCGAAGCAGGCAGGTCAGTACTATGGCAGTCCACAACTAGCGCAGATACCATTTTCATACATGATGAACACGCCAAGTTTTTATGGACAGGGGTTTATACCTCCGGCAACGCCATCGCCGCCACCAGGCTCGGACATTTTATCATCAATTTTGGAAAGGCTAAATTCTGTTGACAAAAAACTTTCACAACTTGACCAAATTCATCAAACAGTGTCGGGCATAGTTTCGAGAATAGACAAAATAGAGCAACGAATGAATAGCTTTGATACCCGAATGAATGAGTTAGAAAAATCATGTGATTTCAGTGGGAACATGATAGAAAACATAACAAAAAAAACAGAGTGAATTCGACTCAACTCTAAAATCCACGAGCAACTTGCAAAGTCGCGAGGATTCAGTGATCCAGCACGAACAAAAATTACTGGCTGAAATAACGGACCTCAAGTGCAGGAGTAGGCGGGACAACTTGTTGTTTTTCCGGATACCTGAGGAGCAAGAAGAACGGTGCGAAAAGAAAATCTTGGAATTCGTCGAAACAAAACTTCACGTGCAAAACGCCCAAACCAAAATCAAGTTGCACAGGGCACATCGGATAGGCCGATACAAGCCAAATAAAGTGCGGCCAATTGTTGCGAAATTCGCATACTACCCGGACAAGGAGAGGGTTCGCAGGGAGTCAAAGGAACTAAAAGGTACCCCTTTCGGAATATCCGAGCAATATCCACAGGAAGTTATGGAGGTCCGACGAAGGCTAATACCCATCATGAAAAAGACAAGATCCGAGGGAAAGGAGGCGTATCTCAGGATTGACAAACTGTATATAAACAAGCAAGTGTATAAAGAATAGGACGTTAGTGAGAGTGTCATTAAAATTGTCACATGGAATGTGGAAGAACTAACAGCGTTTAAATGCTCTGATAGTAAGTTTTCATCTTTTCTTAACTGTCACGATATTATATGTCTTACTGAAACTTGGACAAATAAAGACTCTAACTTAGACCTAAAAGGCTATAGTAAGCCTATTCACTCATACAGACGATTACAACACCGTAGAGCGAAGCGCTCGAGTGGTGGTATTGTGATTTACATTAAAGACTATATTCGTAAAGGTGTAACATTAGTAAAAAATGACATTGATTGCATTGTTTGGCTTAAATTAGATAAAATGTTTTTTAATATTGAATCAGATGTATATTTATGTGTTGTATATATTGCACCTGAAAATTTCCCTATTCACTCTTTGTATACTTATGATATTTTTCAAACTATTGAATTAGATCTAATTTTTATCAAACCAAAGGTACTTTTAACAGGAGACACAAACTCGCGAACGGGAAATAAAGCCGATTACATCGAAAATGATAGGTATATAAGCGATACCGATTTTGATACTGTCCCAGATATTGAAACCTTAATCCGACGCTCAACTTGTGACCTTACTACGAATCGATTTGGAGACAACCTGTTAGATATTTGTAAAGCGACTAATATTCGTATCGTGAACGGACGTTTACATAACGATCAAAATATAGGTAAAATAACGTGCTATACACATAATGGTGAAAGCTTAGTTGATTATTTATTAACTGCGCACACCAATTTTACGGACATTTTAGATTTTACCGTTAACGATTTCACGGAATTCTCGAACCATGCGCCGCTGACATTTGCTCTCCGCAAAAATAACGCTGTTTCAACGAGTAATTTTAATCCGATTGTTTATTTTTAATGGAAACCCGAGAATAAATGCGACTTTCTTCGTGATGTTTCGTGCGATGTACATAATCTGGAACACATGTTATTATCACAAATTGATTCAAACTCTGATCCGGATATCCTAGCGGGAGAATATTCGAATTACTTAAATTCTAAAGGAGAAAGTATTTTAAGCGCATTATAAATCTTGAAAGTAAAGGGTTTATAGATAATGATAAAAATAAACAAAGGTAGTTTAACGAAGAATGTAAAACCAAACTATCTCAATGTACCAGAGCTATATACGAGTATAATCTTAACAAAAACGAGCGTACACGAGAACAAATGATTGCATCGAAAAAGGATTATAAGTATACTTGTAGAAAAACTAAATTAAAGTACAACACTGATCAAAGCAAGCATATGAACACTATGAGAAGGAAATCACCCCGTGAGTTTTGGAAATTATTTAAACGTAAAACTACATCACAAAACTCAAATACGATACCGTTAATCGAATTCCACGACTATTTCAGTAAATTAGCGGACGAAGATGACCTAAATATAAATTCGTTTGATTCCGATACTTTTTTACATGAATTTGACAATAGGTTAAACACAGAACCCTCGTACCCCGAATTCGATAATCCTATATCGACAGAAGAAATTATAAGGGAACCAAACGGTTGAAAAACAATAAAGCTTATGCGCATGACAATAATATATATGAATATTTTACTGAAACAATCGATGTAATCGTCAGGCCGTTAGAAATATTGTTTAATTACATACTTGATAAAAAGCGTTTTCCGCGCAGCTGGTCATCTGGTATTATAATACCAATTCATAAACGTGGGGACAAATCAGATCCAAATAACTATCGGGGAATTACTTTAATAAGTTGTTTTGCGAAATTGTTTACAAGCATATTAAATGAACGGCTTAAACAATGGGCAGAAACGAATGACATTCTAACGGATGCACAATTCGGCTTTAAACCAAACTGTAGCACGGCCGATGCAATATTTATTCTTAATGCACTTATAGAAAAACAGTTTCAGAATAAAGGTTAACTATACTGTTGCTACATTGACTACCGGAAAGCATATGAAGTCATCAATCGCGGCCAATTATGGAGTAAGATGATTAATGTGGGCATCAACGGTAAACTATTAACACTTATTCGATCCATGTACGATGAAGTGAAATTACAGGTTAAACACATGGGTAAATTATCAGACGTATTTAATAGTAACGTCGGCTTATTTCAGGGGGAGATAACCTCGCCCATATTGTTTTCTCTCTTTATTAACGACATCGAATTCGGTTTGCAAAATGGAATAAACGCCAATAGATCAAATATCGATATATCTATTATTTTTCGCTGACGACGCAGCTTTATTTTCTGAAACACCGGAGGGTCTTCAAGAATCATTAAACAATTAAGAAACCTACTGCGATAAGTGGAATTTAACGGTAAACATTGAAAAAACAAAGGTCATGGTATTCCGAAAAGGTGGCACAATTAGTAAAACATTAAAATGGACATATAAAGGTCATGAAATAGAAATTGTTAATAATTTTAATTATCTTGGAATTGTCAGGTCAAGCGGTGGATCTTTTGCGTCCGCAACAAATACATTGTATGGTAAAGCTTTAAAAGCGATGCATTCTTTGTTCACTCTCACAAAAGACATGAACGTACCTATACATATCATGTTAAATTTATTTAACGCATATGTATCATCAATTTTAAACTATAACTGTGAGGTATGGGGATTTATGAAAGCGGAAAACATTGAGCGCGTCCATCGTAAATTTTGTAAAAGAATATTGAATGTTAAGATGTCAACAAACTCATTATCGCTATAGGCCGAAGTTGGTCGATTCCCCTTGTATTTAGACAGATATGTCAGGATCGTGTAATACTTTTTGAAATTATATACTGTAAAAGAGGGTAATTGTATTCTTAAACACATTTTATTATCACACAGATTAGAAATTGAACGCAAAAATAACACAAACAATTGGTCATCGAAAGTACGGGACATTCTTAACCAAACCGGTTTTAACGATGTATGGCTATTCCCCGAATCTGTGAACGCTAATCAATTAATACCGCTACTTAAAACCAGATTACGAGACCAGTATATCACTAACTGGAATACAAATGTCGCATCATCTAGTTCAATGATTTTATATAAAGAATTGAAACCAATATTCGAAAGATCTGCGTATCTTGATATTGTTGAAAATAAAAAAAAAACATAGGAATATTATTGCTAACTTACGTTTGTCGTCTCACAAATTATTAATTGAAACGGGTAGACACCAGAACATTGTCAGAGATCAACGCAAATGTGTTTTATGCAACCTCAATGATATCGAGGATGAATATCACTTTGTTATTAAATGTCCTTATTATGCCGATATTAGGAATACATTAATTCTAAAGTATTACAGATCACGACCCAGTATGTTCAAGTTTATCGAACTACTTAATTGTTCAAACAAAATAGTGTTAAGAAAACTTGCCATTTTGTGTTTAAAATGCTTTAAGTTACGAGAAGATGTGCTGTATGTGTAGTATAAATGATATATCTTCCACAAAGACAATTAGCTTAGAATAATGTTATATTTGTAACAATTATTAAATTTCGTGTTAACATAATATGATCACTTTGTATAAACCCTATCCATGTGACATTCTCACATGTTGTATGTCATTACTTTTTAAAATTGATCTTTCCTCAAAAGGATGTATGTTTTGTATATAATTGTCATGCATGCAGTTATTGCATATGTATGTTTATGGCGATGAGCTGTATGCTTAAGCTAAAATAAAATATTCTGTTCTGTTCATAAATGAGCGAAATCGCTCGCAATCGATATCCCTTAGACGCATGGTAGATACAGTAATCGTTTTAACGATCGAGCTTATCAAATCTTGCGCACAGGTTTATGTTTGCGCACTGAAACTGGATATCGCGCGGTTGCCAATACCTTTGTTTGTATACGTCCCTGGTTTGAGCAAGTAAAGTGTTATATCCTGTGTAATGTAAAGATCATATTTTCTGAACGATGAGTCATGACTTTAAAACTTGATAACACCAAGTGTATACGTGTTTCCGCCGAGCTGACATACATGCGCATTAAAATAAAAACCTGTATCGAGTTTATGCTTAAATTTGTGAAACTTAAATCTAAAAGTCGTAGGATTTTTGCGAATAACATGACCATGTGAATTATTTGCAGGATTTTAAGGTAGGTTTATAAAAAACGTTTCTTACAGCCAGTTTTTGGTGAGAAAAATGTTAATCTAAAGGAAACAGACGAACTTAATGCATGGGCTCAAAATGTCTAGCCTATTGTAAAGAAAACATTCATTTTGTAATTTCAGGTTCTGGCATATTAGACCAAAACGTGTTTTTCAAACAGGGCATGACAAGTTGTTTAAACATTTGCATTTGAATGATAAAATTTAGGACAGTCCCTTAAATACAGTATCACGCCCATACTTTGAGCAGTGTACACAAACAATTACATTTTTTCTCTGAGGTTTTTGGACAAAGTGTCGATACCAAATATTGAGCATAATGGCCAATTATTTTAAAATTGCCCGATGACTTATTAAATTAGGCTCGCCAAAAGCTGTTCGATAATCATGTATTATAATTGACATTGAAAAGTGACATGACCTTGAGCGCGGGATACATATTGGGAATTTTGGGAAGGTAATTATTATTGTTTCTGCCTATCGGTTAGTGATAGTAAAACTGCCTTATGGATGATTTGATTAAGCAGTTTATTTGTATATGAATAACAATTTGGACCATGGCAAACTTGCACGCGATTCAGCGTTTGCACATCGTGAAGTCTTGCGGCATATCTGTGTATATATGTATAATGATTAGATAATTAACTATCAGTGAAAGTTAATACAAAAACACACTTTATATTTATATTTGAAATATCGTTATTACGTACAGTTATAATCATTAAATTGTAGTATGCTTGCCTATTTTAGTTGCTTTAAATAGGATATGCTATTTACACAACTAGCTATGTAAGAAGGCCTTAACCACTAGTTTTGCTATCACTCATACCCTCACTTTGCATCACAAATATAATTCGCATAAGAATTTAAAAGAGAAATTTAGACTCCTGCTAGTAAAAGACTAAATGGTTAAATATTGTATTACTTAGCACGGACTTGTCGTTTTTTTCCATAATTATTCGTACATAAACACACTCGTAATAACAACATGATGCACGACATATCATTTTTGCCTGCAAACCTATGTATATTTGCTATTGCATTACGGTAAAAACTAAACTTATGTGTAACCAATTAACCGGGTATCTAGTACATGGATCGGCGTTCCTTAATGTAAAATTTGTCTTCAATGCTCCAAACACTAAAACCCGAAATTCAATTCTAAAAAGGTATATGCAAAAGTATGCATCGAATTTTTTTTTTTTTTTTTGGCAAATAAAAGCATCATTCAAAGTCCATAAATGGAGATTTTTAAATGCACAGCCTTCGTCATTTTTCTTGATAGAAGCAAAGCGAGCGGTAAATAAGTATCCGATTTACAGATGACACAAACTACTAACGACAGTACCGATACTTAATATTTCAAATGTACATTTGTTTACACCATGTTTCACGTATTGCGCTGTTAAGTTGATATGTTTTGACTGTTTGCGAAACAAGGTAAAATCTTAGTTTACATATCGTTTTCAGATGAAATATAATTCATCTTATAGTGTTTAAATAGGGTATTGAAATAAATTACTGTTTCAAGACATGAACAGTATATCTGTACATCTTAACATGTTTTGCTTTTATATTTTAAAATAAAAAACCCGTCATGTAGATATTCTGTTACGTATTGTGATTTTATAATATGATCGTTTAAAACGGGTGCATACAGTTTCTTAGCCAATTAGCATTTGGTGAGATTGTTTAGTAATTTTGATACGCAGCGAGCCTTTATAAAATATTCAAAAACAGTGTCTGATTTTTTATCACAGATAACACCTTGTATCAGCAAACCGTGCTTTATTATCAGTTTACAGATGTCACGTCATTGCACCGTCTCACATCATGGAAGAACCCTTTCAAAGAACATGAAACAAGTTTTAAAAGGACGATTCCCAAAGACGATATTTGAACCAAATGCAGATACATTTAATTGAATGTATGATACTGTATTTACTTTGTTACTGGAAGGTTCAACATTATCTCGGCGTAAATGCAGAAGGAGGTGAATTTCCATGAGAGCACTATTGATATAAACGAGTTTAATAGCTCAGTTAAATTTCATCGGAGGTCATTTACGTTTCATTTAATATTAAGAAGTAATACATATCTCGTATACACACAGAGATTTCGCCCGGTGAGGTCATATTATGTCAGTGTTATTTATTTTTTGTTTTGTTTACAATAATCTTAGAATGTGTTTTATTTATATTTCAGAAAATTATTGGCATCAGCGATGACGGACCACAATACTTTTTTTGTAAAGCGTTTCAATTTGGTTGCGATTTTTGGAGAACTAAAATGTTCGCGAAATAAATAGCAAATGTTATTATGCGACAATACCTGTTTGACGTGCACTCGGAGTACAAAATTACCACCACGCTCCTAACTCTCATGATTGGATACTTAGGAAAGAAACCCAAACCATAAAATAAACGAGATGAGCGGAGTCAATACCCAATCGACAATTATGTGGTTATGAAAGATGACCTGAATATAACATTCAAAACTCGATTTATCCAAAATAAAGTGTCTTTGAATGTCAATCAAATTTTGTATTTAAAATTTAATAAGTGTTTTTGAAATGCTGTCAAGCTGTCTGGTAAATTGTTTGTGCCAAATGGATACTTTTCTAAACGGTAAGTTACACTTTAACTTTCCTCATTTGATTTACATGTATTCAGGTTTGATTCATATTTGGATGGCGGAATTTGTTTTCATGATGAAAACAGCGTTAACTATTGTAATATAAAAACAAATGCAATGGGTTTATATTGACATGGGCACTTAATGTGTATAAGTAAGTTATAATGCTTTAACGGTTGTTTTGGTTTAATTCAACTAAGTCTAGTTATTATACTTAGTGTAACAAATATGTGAACTTATAATGTTTTCTAATTCTGTAATATAATTAAAGAGATGTTCTATTTTGAAGGTAGAAAGCTGTGTTGTCAATGTTACACAATCGATTTTAACCTATCATAACACATACATTGAAAAACTAAAAACACATGGGATACAAATGTATTTCTACTTTTGTATTACAAATGATCTCAATATGATTTACATCATGATAACTGGTTACATCTTTTTTTCAAACACAGACTAAAATCAGATAAGCCAGCTGGAAGATTAAAAGTAGGACAGGGTAAATATGCAGAACCTGTCAAGAAATATATGAACTTCTGGAGATGAAGTTTAATAACTTACTGTATACCACACCAACAGGAAACACTTATCCTCTATCTTCAATGCCCGCGATATAAGAGGAGGAATAAGAATGCTGTGCAAAACAAACTTTTAATGTCTATCTCACTTGCAGATGTTACAATGGCAACAATATGTGTCTATTTACAGCTCATTGTACTGCTTGTTGCTGTAACATTTTAAAATCATGTGCAGTATATGATTATATGCTATGACAATTATAGATTTAAGCGATAACTTCTGCAAGAACTCACTCATATTTATGGAATGTGTTTGAATGTATAATGCATTTTACATATGCTCATTTAATCATGCAGTTTTTAACATTTTATAGTTTTATTTCTACAATAGCGACTTATTTAAATGCATGAATTTTATAATTTAAAAATGGTTACCATGGGAACCACAAAGTTTTTACCAGTGTCGTGTAACTAACTCTTCATTATTTATTATTGCCTTTTTGATTTTTTTTATATTTTGTAAATGAGCAATGTGTATTATTAATTGAACGGTTAAATGGAAATTGAACAAAACAGAGTAATGTATGTATGTTTATGTATGTACTAAATTATCGGATATGTTTTTAATTCTATATCTATTGATATTATCTATAAATTACTATTATATCTGAAATGCTAAGAGATTGCAAAATGAAATTTTTAATAAAGTTATGTATTATTGTTTGTAAGGTTTGATAAACATAACATTTAATGTCAACGCGTTTTAAATATATTATTTTATATCCAATTCTTTTAAATAATTTATTTTGTGTATGCACATTAATTTCCATGGTGACAGTACAACTGAATCCTTTAGATACCTTGAACTCAATCAGTGATAAAGTTTTGAAAATGGAGATGCAAAATTTGGAAAATATTGGTACGGTTTTTACCCAGACATGATGCATTTTCATTTAATTTGTTAAAACTGGGTTATGGTTATTGTTAGTTATGACCCAAATGTACTGCAAATAAATTTAGAAAAAATTAACACAAGAGTCCATATCTTTTGATATTGTCACGTCGACATTTTATCTGCAACAGGTGTGGAATAAAAATATTTTATCAGTTATTAAACAAAATACAATTTAAATTTCTCTGTATACACTGAACAACCTTAATTACAATAGTGTGTGGTATTTCCAAGGTAACCACGCGAAATTCATAATATCTATGATGTTTTCTAATTCTTGAGTAGTTCTACTTATATAATGTTATAAAACAATATGTTATTGATTTATTCCTGCACTTGAAGCTTTATTAGAAATGCATTTACTTATTTTATTCACATGAAAATAAAACAAGAAATGTTTATGTTTGTGTTTTGATAGGCCTTTCTAAATAAGCCGTTATCACATTAAGTTAAAAAAATAAGCAAAACATCGTAATGTTTCCGTGTTCAACATACATGGAGGCATCTGAAAAGTATAAAATAATTCAATCCCTACCATGTACCACGTTTTTACCAAACAATTCAAAACAGGCCTCGTGTATTTATTCACTTATGTATGTGTGTATGTACTTATTTTATATTTCAAATTAAACAATACCTTATGTTATTTTCCGTTTCATTTAGCTAGTTATTTACGACAGTTCGACATTTTTGTGATTATGTGTTTTTGTTTTTTACTGATTTAAAAATATCATTTTCTAGGTTTAAATAAGGTGAAATTAAGAATTTATCTTATTGTTCATTTTAAGTTGAAATCTTGTTTTGATGTTTGATTATTTTGTTATAGGTAATATCATAAGGTGTAATAACGTGATAGTCAAGATGGCAACGTCCAAGCCGAGACAGTTATTTTTCGCCGTTTAATACTCTTTATTACTTGTATTATTTTTTGTATATGTCGCTCCCTTTCCAGCTATAACAGCACGATCGTTATTAGCGTATATGTCGCATTAATATTCGATTAATATTTATTTGTATTAATACTTGAATTTACTCGCTACGTAAATCGTAAGCGGGATGAGAAAATTGAAGCTTGCGCTAAGAATATGTGACTTTCACGTAATTACCCCCTCTAAATATACATGGTCATCAATTTCATCAAATGTACAGTTATAATTTACGAATTTAATATATTTCGTGTGTATAAATGTTTATACGTGACCTTCTAATTAAAAACATGAAGGTCTTGCATAATCTGCACAAGGCCCAGTCCTTTCTAACTGTTCTTATGTTTTTCTTATAGTTGTCAATTCTTTCTGAGAAATAGCAGGATCCAGTTGTATGATATTAACTCTTTTAGTCATGTCATCGGGGACTGTCAAGAATAATGGACAGAAATATGGTAAAAACTATAACTAAATATGTACATGTATACCAAGTCTAATGATTATATCTTGTGTTCTTTTTGAGTGATTACACGTTTAGGTTTTGTTCTTGTTGTTGCGATATATCGACATGAACTTTGACTTTTGGGGAAGAAATGAGCTTGTTTATAATCCACATATTGCTCGTCATAAGTTTATCAAGTTTCCTTAAATCATCTATAGTCAGTTTTGATCAATCGTTTGATACAGTTTTGTCGTCGGACGCACTGATCGACGAACAAACAGACATAAGGACTGGTATGAAGGACGGTTATGGGACTGCGCATCTTAGTTTATTGCCGAAATCACGATCTTTAATACAATATGAAACATAAGTTATAATAGTTTACTCGAGTGATCGCTATGTATGTTTGGTCCATACACTCAATATGAATGTCAAATAATAACAATTCATACATTTGCGTTTTGTTAAATATTGTATATTGTCCTTCACTCAAGTCGCACATAATGAGCTTTTTTTCATGCTAACTTAATATAATTCATTCAAACACATGTTGATCTTTTTAGTATTTGATCAGCAACTTTTTAGGATTGGTGCTTTTTTTTTAATATTGTTCAAGTATAGTTAATACACTTTGTAAATCAAATTTTTTTCTATGTACGTGCTAAGTTTTTATGCGGTAATACAGATTTTGTTGATGTCTGGCAATCTGAAATTAAGTATATATTTACACTAACGAGATATTGATAGTCAGAATCATAACAGGGTGCCGTATGTATTCAAATCAGAAAGTAAATTGTTTTAGAACGTATTTTTTATTTCGGTCTGTAGTATATGTAATCATAGTTTATGATGTTTTCGTTGAAATAAAGACTATGGGTCAAATTGGCGGTAAAATGATATTGTTTAAAGATCTGTGAATATAGATAATGCGCGGTATGTGTTACTATAGAGATCACGTTACCTAGGGAGGCTTAAAAAAATCACACCTATGAGTCTTGGTGAGTTGTTCACGTTTTAGTACAGATCAAATGAACCTGTCTGTATTCGAAACGTACCAGAACAAAATTAAATAGGTAGGAAAAAAGGCCATACACAGGATATCATGTCACTGAAATTATATTTTGTTGTGTGCCTGACAGCTTTACAACAGGTTTGGTAAATCAAGCAAGGTGTATTCAATAAGTTAAGTGTAAGATAAACATCAATCGCACTTACACTGCAACGCATCATATCAGATTTAAGGTTTTATTTCGGGTCAAAATGCTAAAACTAGCATCAGCATATTAACATGATATGAAAGATATGTATGTACGTTGGATGGCATCAAAAGTATTTGGCTAATTTACTTAAAGTTTTTAATTTGGTATTTTTTAAACTCATTTAAAAGTATTTCATTAATGTTGCTTCTCCTTCATTGGTACTTGTTGTAGTTTTTGTAGGTATAGCTGCTTATTTAGTATGTGAGCAAGTCCTGTAAAGCCACAACATGATTATAGTTCCTCAATAACCAATGCTGTGAAGCCTCAATCTTGAAATAATTTGTTTTGTTGCATATAATTCACATTCGCGTTTCAGCTTAAAAATATATTTTGAACTAAAGGAAAATTAAAATCATGAAAACATATATCAGTTCATCCAAATCCCCAAATCCCCACAATACTAAATAAGCGATGAATTGAAGATTACAATATGGTTAAACGTTTGCTTATTATTCTTATAGCTAGTGCCGCTTCAGTAAAGAAAAAATATTTACTGCATACAATGGATTTACCTCAATGTCTATGCTTTGTTTTTAACCACTGCATTGTTATTTGTACGGCTAATTTACACTGATCCACTACTATGTATCGTGTTAAGGCATACTTAAAATATGCAGAACAAAAGCTATGCGTCCTTGTATTAGATGACTTCAATATAACTCGAAATTTGCCCGGGTACATTGCATTCAATAGTGGTAAACGTTGGTATAGTGTAATGTTATTGTAAAGAAGAAAATTGTGTGCAGGTATGTTGTCTTATATATATATCATAACTATAGGTACAATGTATAACATTTTGCCACTCTTTCGGTTAGAACTCGTTTTAAATTAAAGAATTATCAACTTAAACAAAACTATCAAATTAATGAATATCGAACAAGGGACACACTGTGAGATTAAAAACGCCATTTTAGTGACTATTACGACATTTAGATTAGTGACATTTGTATAGTTAACTAAAAGTTTCTCTACCAAATTGTTGCAAATTATAAAAATTAAATGAACAATAATTTCATCAAGACTATGTATCTTTAAAAATAAAAAATAAATATTTATAACGCAAAACGATTGAATTATCTTGAGCGTTAATGTCGTTATTGTTATATTTTGTAGGAACACGTAGGTCGTTAGTATAAAAATAGATATTGCATTATATGTTTTATTAACTCAGATGACCCAATCGTTAAGGCGCAACTCTGTTAATGTAAAGGTAACTGATTCGAGTCCATATTGAGTATATATTTATATTATTGTTATTTAAAATTATAGTGTTTAACCTATGTGGTTATTTGTAAACTTAAAGCATTTACTGACGAACTTTTGTTTCAAAAATGCAGAAATCTATTAACAAGTCCCTAAAACACGCTGAAACATCAACAATTACAGTGACGCACATAACTGGCACATGTACATTTTTCCGCAAAATGAATGTTTTGAGAAACAAATTACTGGAAATTGTTAAACAAAGGCTCTTAGCAACTTAGTAAATCAAGACAAAAGAATAATGACTTGTTGGGCAAAATGTTAATCCCATATGTAAGGATTTTGGAAATTAAACTATAACGCAAAGGACACTATCTGATTATCGAGGCATATCAGTATCCTACCAGTTATATTGGAGGAATCGCATGTCTTAATTTCTGTATAATTCTCTCTTTCTTATGATATGATATATATGTTCAATATAATATCGAAGTTAATGCAGGCATGACGTCAATATTGCTTCATTTTTTTAGGGATTATTAACGCATTAGCTAGATTTAAACGTTTAATTGTCCTCGCCTCTGCTGCTGAGACTAACGTTGCATTTATTTAAAGTTTAAGTTCAAACTAATTCATATCAATAACATATAAATGATATAAACTGTTGCTTTCACTTGGTATTTATTTATAAAAATATTTTACAAAGTCGATGTCACAGAAACTAGAATAATATGATAACCAAAGCATGTTATATATTAAACTGTTCTCATATAAAGTAGTTGATCGCAGCTACTTTGTGTTTTTTTTACTTAAGTTGTTACTTTACAATTAGTTATTCTAAACGTTTTCGTACACACTCTTTTGAAGTCAGCATACATATTTTTAAATTATATTTTGTTACACTTAGACTTTACCCATGTATCAATTACTCTTATTTTTCGGAAATATATATTGTTGTCAGAAACAAACCTGTTTGCATTAATCCGACGACATATCACACATGCGTTTTTAATCCTAATAAAAGTCATAAAACCAAGCAAACTTATGTAATAAGTCACTGGAACTTTACCTTTTCGTTATTGTGGCAAACAGACATGCATATCAATAAAAGACAATTGCTTCACTCGATATTTAATGAAGGAATCAAAGTAATGAAAAACATCTGGGCCATGCATTTGCGGTGTGTATCATTACCGAAACAACTGCATGATGTAAATTACTATTTTAAATGAAATGCTAATGGTATTTACAGTTGTGTTATTTCATTACATCAATTAAAAGTTCACTAATTTACATCCAAATTTTCCTGCTAAGAAGATGTTCACACATTTTACTACGCTCCATATTAAAATATTTTAAAGACACAAAAAATCAACAGTTTCTTTGGGTATAAATGAACCAGTCTTACTACAGTCAATAATATGCTTATCATCGTACTCTGTGGTCAACGTCAAACTTAGGCAAACACAGTTCAATTATGTTCAATCTATATCCTTAAGTTATTAATACTGCACGTTATGGTATGTATAATAATTCATAACGTTATGCAAATTAGTATAAATCATGGTGTCTCCGATTTGTCGGACGCAGTATTCTGGAAATATGCTAAAGTATCTAAATTTTCTATAGCGAAACACTCTTTTGTATTATAAGTGTTTACAATCAATTACGATTCTATAATGATATTATTCATCATGCATTAAAGAAAGCATTTATCATAAAGAACGTATTCTATTTACATTTCAGGCACCATAACTGTTTGATCAATGTAAGACCTTGATTTAAGTAGAAGTTTCTAGTAGATGTACCAGAACTTCGACGATTTGGTGCGCAAAAAAATGACGATCCACATGTGAAGACAATTTTAAACAACATAATGAATTCCATTCATATTCGCTGACTGTATGAAATGATTCCAAAGCGTCCCTTTCTCGCCCAATTCAAAAAGAGTGAAAGAATAATCACAACGCAACCACCATGTGCGGATTTACTGCCAGGAAGATAAATGTGTGAATATAAGTCGCAAAGCTATGTTCAGTAAAACGATTCAACAGTCATGAAGTATTGTGGAGTATGTATCAACTAATATCTTGTCCATGAAAAAGTTGTTTTCAAAATCAATGAGAAGCGGATTATTTTGTGCGCTAAATGGATATGTTTCATAAGGGTAAGTACCAATATTCTATATCGGTTTTGTTTTTTTAATTATCAAAATAATTGCAAGTTCCATTTATTTTTGCCCACCGGATGTGCATGTTCATGTCGCTTTTTATTGGAACAATCGCAAAATATTTGATATACTAACATTGCAATTCGGTTAACGTGCCGCGTTCAAAAAATCAGACAAAAGCACGGTTATTTAATTTCTTTTAATCTTTCAATTGTGTGGAAAGTTCCAGAGTAATCCTACATATAATGCAATCACTTTTTCATAAAAAGTAATTAATGATTAATTCAAGTTTCAAGTTTTGAAAAAAAAAGCTTGAAACTTGAAAACTTGAATGAGTGATGTGTTATTTATTTATTTATTTGTTTATATTGTATAAAAATATTTATGTATTTATGTATATATGTATTTAGGTATTTATTTATTTATGAATTCATGTTTTCATGTATTCATGTATTTATGTATTTTTCATGTATTTTTCATGAATGTTTCATGGATTTTTCTTCTTTGTTTGCCCCCGAAGGAGGGCATATAGTGATCGGACCGTCCGTCCGTCTGTCTGTCCGTCTGTCTGTCCGTCTGTCCTTCCGTTACACTTTTCGTTTAGGTTTCGCGTTTAGGTTTCGAAAAATGCTCATAACTTCTATGACCCTTCACATAGCAATTTGGTATTTGGCATGCATGTGTACCTCATAGAGCTGCGCATTTTGAGTGGTAAAAGGTCAAAGTCATCCTTCAAGGTAAAAAAACAAGTATAAAGGGGCGCAGTAGGAGGCATTGTGTTTCTGACAAACACATCTCTTGTTTATTTATGAATTTATTTTTTATTTATGTAAATATACATTGTATTCGTTTATGTTTTATTGTATGTACTTATTTATCAATTAATACACATATATTTCATTAATTATTTATTATTATTATATTTATTAAGTTATTTATTTTGGTAGCTATTATCTTATCGTTTTATTAAATATGTATGTTTTGTTTAGTAAGAAATAATTTTAGAAATTATTTAATGAAATAGTAATGACATGAAACTGCTCATTAAAAGTCTCCAGAAAAGATAATATTCAGCTTTTAGTTTAATGCTACCTACACATATGTTGTTTTTCCTGAATACGTGTATGCAAGCAACAAATACAACCAAACAGTTTGACATATCATAGAGGATTAATGTAAAGTTTGTAACGTGAAACTATAATTTAATTCGATGTGGCTTTTATTGGTCATTTATTTAAGTTTAAGTTTAAAAAAATGCAATACAAACATAAAACAAATTCCGTTTGCTTGTGTAGAAAAATAAAGAACCCCCGACATGTAATGCAGCAATGTATGGCTTTTGCGCAAAAAAAAATATGTAAAGGTACATGTTGGCCTTATAATAACGGCTTTATTAATTACTAAAGCACCTGAATATGGTATAATGAATTATGGGCTAAGTGTGAGGCTACACTAATCACCAAACAGCTTTTAGCCCCTTTTGCTTTCATTTGACCTTTCCAATGCACGAACCACAGTATAACTCAATTTTCATAATTATGTTTACCACGCCTTCGATATCACGTTGCAAGTGGGTTAAGTGTGGGCGTGTTTAAATGGCTATATTTAACGCAGTAGGTCTTCTGTTTGGTTTGGTTCGCTTGAAAGCGAGGTTGTACGGAAAGACTAGACATATGAGATTTTATTTCTTCAAATAAACGTTATTTTCGTCATTTTATTGAGAAGAGACACCTGCAGTATCGACTAACCACTTGAACACGCGCAAGTATAGTCATAATACGTGCATGGTACATAATAAAAGCGGATTTTGTATTGGACTTATCTAATTGCTGGGTAAGTAATGTATCGAAAGTCTATCAAATTGTGTTCGTCTTTACTAAAACTTGAATTCAATTGAGGCTTGTTATTTAATAGCATGTTTAAAGATTAGCTTACTTAACATATTTAGCAAATATATGATAATTATACGTACGTGCAGCATTGAAAAAATTACTCTTAAATGAAACTTCGTTCAATTAATGCAATAAATATGTTGTGTATAGGTATATCTTGCTTTTAAAATACTATGTTTAAAACAGTTAATACATGTAATTGCATTTAACTGTTTTTAGTCAAGTAATGTGATTGCCGTTGAATATATTGACCTGGAAAAAGTTAATGCTCGTTGGCGCTCGATTCTTTTATATCTAATGCCTCGGTCACAAATAGAGACCGATCACCGTCCGATAAGCGGACGATGTGTTTTTACGCTCATCGGTCTTGCGCCCTGCCGATGATCGCACGGACACCTGGTTAATTTGTAGCATCGGGCGGCATCCGGATTTATTTTTACTCTCACTTAAAATTTTACCCAACATTTGGCCCGGGAAGGGATCGAGTTGATATAAAAAAAAGATCTATCGATCAACGCCCAGTTATCGCCCGGAGATCGCCAGACATATGATTAATTGTACGTGTATCGGCAAAAATCAAATATCAAGGTATTTCCCACATATACATCGGCCGGCGACCGTCTGATTGTCGGACTACGATGTCGGACGGACCCCGGACGGAACTCGTTATGATACATGTACACCGAATCCTATGTCGGCAATCGCCGGGCGACAACCGTGCGTTGATCGTCCGATCTTTTTTTCGATTTGAACTCGATTCCTTTCCGAGCACGACGTCGGGTAAAATTTTGAGTGCGTCTTAAAATTAATCCGGACGACGGCCGATGCTACAAAATGACCCGGCTACCGTGCGATCATTTGCCGGGCTTCAGCACAATGATCGGAAAAATATTTCGTCCGCTGATCGGACGGTGATCGGTTTCTAGTTGTGACTGATGTATTAAACTGTGTCTTTC
Organism: Dreissena polymorpha; assembly: GCF_020536995.1. Classification (NCBI taxonomy): domain Eukaryota; kingdom Metazoa; phylum Mollusca; class Bivalvia; order Myida; family Dreissenidae; genus Dreissena; species Dreissena polymorpha. Next base: position 69,402,677 of record NC_068360.1, read on the forward strand.
ATCGGACGGCGGACCGCTCCGACGTGTCCAGTCTTGAAATCGGACACATCGTCCGGCGACCGTATTATTTATGACTGAAGCATAAAATACAATGTTGTTGTTTTTTAAATGAATTATTTTTTGCTGATTAATAATTTACGTTATAAGTAGTTGCAATTAGTTAATAAATATTTATTATTCATTTGAATTATTTTAAAGTGTTTATTGTACATAATGTGTGCAAATAATTATTGCTACTTATTAATATTATTTATTAATATTATCATTATTAAATATCATTTCAGTTAGTAATAATAATAATAATAATAATAATAATAATAATAATTACGGATAAGTATATTATATTTGATTTTGCAATACAATAAATCATGTTTATGAAAGCAAGAGCCTAAAGGAAAAGGAATTCTGTATCAATATTGCAATCTATATTATTGCGACACTTGATGGTGATATTGCTCAATACTGGTGTCAAAAAAGTAAAACACGGACCATGTTATTTAGCGATTTATTCAAAATCACATTGAACAAAATGTCAGTAACCAATAACATATTGTACATAATTCGAGTGAGTAAGTATATTTATATTTTTAATATTAAGTAGAGCAATCAATGCCCTTCTAGAAACTATTTCCGAGAGATTTTATTTTGTTGGAACTTCTTTTAAAACGGAACACAAACTATACGCATAATTTACTATGACCGCCGCATAGGAACGGTCATTTTTACAGAATTCGATGTTTAAACCGGTTTGGCGCCAACCATGCTGAATACTTATTCCAGAAGTATTCAAAGACCAAACGGGCGTCTTAAATGATTATAGTCAAATGTATATGGACATATAATGAAAACGGGAATTCTAAATCGTGACGCATACATTGAATACTACACACATACTGTAAATGTACTTGTGCCGTAGGTAACGAATATATATTAACACGGATAGGGGATATGTTTTTAGTTATTAGTATATACAGAACTATGGCTAATCTATAAAATATATTAAACTTTCAAGGCGAACAAATTATGTGAACGAAAGATAGTGCAAGGCAGATCGTAGATATGTTTCATCCACATAACATTTACTATCTATACTGTTTGAAGACTGAAAATGTAATTAATTGAAATAAAATTTGAGTAACTAAGCCTTGTTTATATTTGTTGGGCTTGAAATTAGTCAGATATCGGCCATACAAGTGCAAGTGTCAGCTCGAAAAAGACTAAACTTTGAGACGTAACGTGGTCGACGCAGTTGAATTACTGTATAAGTAATCACAACAATGTTAACACATTATCTCTTTGTTTATATGTATATCCCATCTAAAAGTATCCACATTCAAATATAACATTACGCAATTGTGATTAAACCTTAGGCTCTCTACGTGCATAATAGCTGAGTATTGTCGTCTTTTCACTTTGGAAGGAAGCATTACACGTTTATATCAATCATAACCGATTATGGACTGTATGTAGTATTGAGTCATTTTCAAAGTCTTGAGTTTTTTAATGGTATTGAATAGAAATGCATGTTCTTGTATTGCTATTTGATTTTAATAGTGAGGTCGCTTTTTGAATCCCATTTAAACACGCATTGCTACGTATTCTAAGGTTTCTCTTGCGCTCGCGGGGATAAAGGTTTACTTTTGTTCATTTATTCTCAGTGTTGAAATAGAAAAAAAAGATATTTACATACATAACATTGATAAAATTACAAATGCTAAAATGCATTTACCATGCGACTTAATCAAAAAAATATTTCAAACAAGTTATATTATTAAACGTTTATGACTGTAATTAAATTAACTATAACTTTCTGTAAACAGAGCAATGTACGACTTATTAAGAAGAAATATAGTATTTTACATAATGTCTATATTTTTTTCAGTTAAAGACGACACAAGAAAAGTAAAGCATGCCTGAACACTACGACAAATGGAAATGTGACATGGAGAAGTGGATCGCTGTGTCAACCTGTGCAATAGATGAATATATTCAACATGCGGATGCGCAAGGGATTACTCCCCTTACTGGTGTGCTGGTCGACATGACCAAAATAGCTCGTAAAATACAAGATCAAAATAACTGGGCAGAATTTAGGACCTTCTGTAAAATCCAATTCAAACACCTATGTACGAGATACAATCAAATCAATATAGATACTTTGGAGGAAACAATTAAATGCATCGAAGGTGATACTCCGATACCCCAAGACCTGCAAGACGTTATCAAACAGAGAGTTGAATTTTGGCGCCAAACTCTGCTATCCGCAGAGGAGTTTAATCTAGAAAGTACGTATCGTTTCATTTTTTCCAGGCATGTACAATTATACACCTATAATTTGAATAAATTAAAACATTGTCACCTCGGAAAATCGGATATGATCAATCTTTTTGCTTATGTAAGGCACTATCCCGAAAACTAGATGGATCAAATATAGAATCAGTCTGATATTAAAATGTGTGTGCATGCAATTTACTTTAAATTAAAATGTTAATTGCTGATTAAATGTGTAAATGTATTTCTGAGCATACTCTGTGGGTGTCTACAATAACGCACTCTCATGAAACACTGTCATACATTTTGAAATTTGTTTTTCATTATAGGGGATATTCAAATAAGGCTTGTACAGATCCATGAAACAGGTGGTTATTTTTTAACTGGTAAGTTGAAACATATGCACATGTTACTTATAATATATCGCCACGAAACAGAATTTAGGTTATTGGAATGTCCTTTATCTTACTTCTTTAAATGTCATTAACACGATATGAAGAACGTATTAGTCAATCACTAGCCTAAAACTTGAAGGTCAAATGGTTTAAGTTCAATTTCGACATCGTTCCATTATCCTATACCCTTTGACTGATTTTAATGAAAATTGAGGTCAGATTCCTCCATTCGTATCCGCCCCACATCTCCTATATCCGTTCAAAGGTTTACATACACACAAGCACACATGTTCAGCTAAGGTCATTGCAATGTTTAGCGGAAGACATTGGCCGTGTTCGACAGCGCAATGTTAAGGTTAAAAATTACATGTGTGAGGCTACATTAAATTCAGTCTTAACATGGTTAGGGATTCTAATTGAATAAACTCGATCTCCACACATGATATGCCTGTCTTTTGGACTGACTTGTTAAGTAATGTCAAGACGTTAGATATTTGTCTGCAAAAGTGTGGTCAATTTATTTGATCTTAATATACATATTGTATTGGTATTGTAACCAACATCTGTCGCATAAAAGTCTAAATACCCAGTGGTAATGACCACGAATAACAGCATGTAAAGTGTATGGAGGAATGCATAGATGAGCGCTCATGATACCTTGATAAAATAAACTATTTGTTAAGCCCATTTGATAATATATGGAGTATTCTTGATGCAACATGATACGTTTTCTGATCATGAAGCTTATGTCGCTTGTATTGTTTTAACTCCAAAAACATCGTCTTTAAATTGTATAATCAAAGAACTCATTTTTATGGCACATTTTATACAATGTGTTTTTTTATCATTATTCATGTGCTCTCTTTTCCAGTTCTCCCTGGACGTCACATTGATGGAAGAAGTACACCAGACCTTCCACGGACGAAACCAAACACATATTAGAAAACTACTGTGACATGGATATTATATTTTAAAAGTATTCCTAAAGGACCTTTTACAGTAATAGTGTTTCATCTAGCACTATGTAATAAGCATATACGTATATTAGGTATTTATTCCGTGTATTTAATGCAAAGCATTTATGCTATTATGGATAATTATATAAAATACTTTCTTGTGATTACATAAAGGATATTTGTTGGATTTGGTGGAATATCGATTTTAATTCACGAGTGATAATAGAAAATGATATTTTCGCCACGATTGAAAAAATATTTTTTCTATGATCACTCGTGAATTAAAATCGATATTCCACCAAATCCAACAAATTTTCGTAAAGCTGAATAGCTGCCGCTATCCGTGTCACAGTAGTTTTCTAATATAGGTGTTTGTGTTTTTAATAAGCGCAAATGACTTCCCATGTTTTTTTACGCAACAAATATGATGATACCACGTGGGTGTGAAATTCTGTTCATACATACATTAGCATGTGTATAACTGTATATAATAGTTTAACATGTAAATATGTTTAGTTATGGTTTAATTGATATCACTTTTCATGTTTGTTTGTCGTATAGTAATTTCGATTGCATTTAAATGAAGTACATACATATATTTAACGGCATTTTGGGTTAAATGTTTTAGTTCAAATTAATTGAATCTGAACATATATTTGTTAAATTTAGTATATGATTTATTGATTGCCTGTTTACCTTTCACAATTAACTTGTCTATTTGATACTTTATATACATGTTTCCATTCATTAAAGGCGTGTAATTGATTACATAAATGCCTTCGCTTGTTTCTGTGTTTAAGCCCGTCATTTCTATCACCTAGACATTCAAATAGGGATATTTGTAACTGCAACTTACAGAATATCTTTGGTATTGTGTAGTAGATGTCGATTATATAATACGAAAATGCTTAAAACCGGAGCATCGTCACGCTTCTTACGTGTGTGCAAGACCAAGTGAATTTAAACATTAAATGACACTATCAAGCATTAAGTATGGCATAATTCCCATCATTGTATAAATTACTTTAACATATACGTTTAAACAATAAATTAACTATATAAATACATCCTTATAGGGTAAGATAGAGTGCAACTGGAGACCAAGTTAGTGGGTGAACAAAGAACAATCAAATGTGTTGCGCAACCGGTTAAACCCTGCTGGATAACGAAATGAATCTTTTGAATAAATTTCATGCAGCGACTCAGTTTTGTTCATTACAAGAAAGTATTTACAAATCTTGTTAAACATATGACGCAAAATATAAGACGGTTAGCAAAATGATAAATTTAATGAAATATAATACCTTTGAGATTCACAACGTAATTCAGCTTGCATAAGCGATGTTAGAGTGCTAAATGTCAGAGTTTAATAAAATACATTTTAAGTATGTTACACAATGTTCCTCATAATTGAATTACATAATATTTACAACATATTAGTTATTGTGCACATCTAAGATTCTGTCTTATTTTTACAACATTGCCAAACGTAACGTAAGATTTTTAAAACCTCACATATACAGAAAAAACATGGGTGTGCGATGTGAAATGTAAACACGGCGTAAAAAAACGTCAGGCCGCCTTCTACGTTTTTCTTATTCAATCAAAATTCAACAAAAAAAAACCTGATTATTTTTACAAACAAGTCCATGCTTGCTGGCCTCTTACTATATTTTAGATTTAAAAGCTGCAGTATTGTTTACCTGTATCGGTTGTCATCTGGCGATGAAAGCACATGTCCAAATATTCAAAGGTACCCATTAACACGAATGCATATTTATGGGAAAACCAAAATATGTATACTTATTAAACACGGATTTTTTACGAGACAATACGTTGAATAATTTCATAATATGGTATTACACTATATGTGATTCAAAGTTAACCAGTTATGCAGAATTAAAAAGTGCATGGATTTCATAAAACACCACCTGACAAAGTTCCTCATATATTATGCAAACAGTTACTTTAGGTTAGATTAATACTCTAAGTCACGTATTAGAATAATGTTATTGCTGTATTTTGTTATGCTATCATAACGATACGAACAAAAGAACATACATACAGTCATTAAGGACATGTATTCTACCAAAGCATGTACATATATCTGATCTGTGAAACCCCAAACACCAAGATAAAAAGTGTCCAGCGTTTAGCCATATTGCAAAGTTGATCAAGAACCATCAGTCAGTGAAATTATTAAATAGATTGCCTAGCATATACTAATTTATTGAACACATGTGTATGCTAAAACAAAACTGTATTGCAGAATGAACTTATCAAACAACCATCATACATTGCATTAATTGAATAAACAACAAAATACAACTGACAGTGTATAATTTTGATAAAAATCTTAAAAAAGCGTCGTACAAATTTCAAATTGCTAACAAGCTGGCTAAATTATTAATCGATTCCATAATGATGAAAACATCCGTCAAATAGACACTTCGTCGTCAGGAACATGGAAGTAATGCTTAGTAATGCATTTGTATGTCCGTAAATCATGATGCTGTCGTTTCGTTCACATGACATGGGATGCAAACTCATTTGTCTAAACAGATCGGCGTTTTAAATTAATAATTATGCCAAACATATTTACCGAAGGAATTTGAGCGTTGATTAACAATTGAAAGTTCTTCAATTAATTTTATTCTCAAGCAAGCAGGGTACACAATTACATATGGCGTATAAATCTATTTAATCCATAAATCATTTATTTTCTTTACCAACACCAATCGAAGCATGTTAATACCTTGTTTTTTACCGTCAGTGTCTTTGTGTAGAACTAATTTCATGCGCAGAGAGTGTGTAAATAGTTGAATATAAAACCAATTTTAACGTCATCTTAAAACCAGAGTCACTAAATCGTGTTTGATCGACATAGAGGTCATGGATTGCCTTTAACACTTGATGATTTTTGGTGATCATTATATTTATTATATTATTATTATCTCTATTAATATAGCCATGTTCATCTATATAACAGATTTATTAATCATACAACCGAACAAGCCAACACAAATAATCACAACAAAAAATCACAATCTGGGTTACACTTTGCAATTTATTAAATACAAGTATCAGCTTTTAATACAATATGATCGAAATGTTACTTTTAAACTGGGTCGCCGCCATTGCATTTGTTAACTTACTCTCAAAACATAACAAGTAATCAACATGGACTATCTCATAATGTTCATGCGCCATGATTAAGTATGTTTTATATTTAAACATGTTTGGTTTTCAGCATGTCGCGTGTATTGTTGTACATTTATTTGCAAATAAACAGATGCAATAATGAAAAATTGTTTAAGTTTGAAATGTTTAAACGAATTTTTCAAAATATATGGCATAATTATGGCGACCAATTGTGTAAAGCACAGCGAAACACAGTCTCGAAAAAAAGTAAGAATCGAAAGACTTAAACGTGATCCTGTCACTTGTTATATTATTGTTATTGACGTTGAAATGTCTTACTCACGAATCAAAAAAGTCTTTATTAATCGAATCGCGCGTATTATCATGTATACTGCCAACTAAGGAAGCTAAACCAATGTTCAAAATGTATTGAAAATAGTGTTTGCTACTTGGTCTGAAGTGAAAAATTAATACTTTTTTAATTTAAATGCGTGTTTATTTAGAGTGGGTATATGTATTGTGTTGCAGTAACTTAGCCTTTGGGTCAGGATCTCGGATGCATTTAACCATGTGTGTATTTTGTAAGAAGAATCGCCACAAGGCTTGTACAGATCTTTCATATTGGTACATCTGTTTCGACTTGTGAATTTCAATACATGTGTACGTTGCGTAAGGACGTCAAACTATTTCTTAAATATATTGTTCATAACACAATATCGTAATATCGTTTTTAGTGGTACACCTTTAATGTGTTATGTAAATAACTGAAAATAACGACTAATATTGTCTAGTGTGTCTGTGTCCTTGTAATAAGGGCGTTGGGTTAAGAATCAGGATGTCGGTGGTTCGAGTCTTAATCGGGGCATGTTATGATATGACCGGTTATCCACTCAACAGATAATTACATCGACCTGTTCCTATTACTGCCCTGATAAGCACCAGCAAACAGTATACGAATCGTGAGTAAAAGTAAAGTAAAATGTGCCTCATAAATGAAAACCGACTGGTCCTCAACTTACAAGGATGCCACTAGTAAATAAACACTTTTCTTCTATAAAATCTTGATGATAGATATTTTACTCGTGCTAACCATTTAGTTTGTCGAGATAACGATCTAAACGACTCGTGGTAATGATAAATGTATCTCTATGAACGAGAAAAATTTCGTCGTTTTAGTTTATACATAGATATGGAATTAATATAATAGTGCGTGGAAACAAATTAAGTAACGCGTGGAAACGACATAATCAATCAATCAAAATACAAACAGTTTGACTTACAAATCGTGGGCAATATATACATTCAAACACATACATTACACACAAGTATATGCGTTTATGTAACAATCACTATGATAAATATTTCGTATTAGCGTACAGATGACAATGCATTATTACTTTTTTTACTTTTGAATCCCGAAAAACAAGCTTTAATAATCTCACAATGCCAAATCAATGTGTGCGCAAACAATGCCGAATCAATGTGGGCGCAAAATTTTCTGTGCATCATTTTTTCCATATTGAATAAACGATTTTAGATTTTAATAAGTTTCAGAGATGTGATATGAAAACGTTTATTGACAAATTTATAACATGAAAATAAAGTTCTTTCCGAAAGTTTGATTATTTTGTTGGGCTATTGTTACCCGATAAGTATATCAACATGTATTGTCAAATTTACCAAATCAAGTTTTAAAACTTATAATGTGGGTTCTTGTTGGCGATTTGCTCGTACAGTACGCAACGGGATGTTTCATTTATTGATGCCACTCGTTAAATCACTAATGGGAAACATGCTTGTTATATCTGCATGTCTGCATCCGTCCATCCATGTCAAAAAATGGCTATGTACTGATTGTATTCGCAAATAAAATTGTCTGTATGTCATTCATGGTTGGCAATAAAGGCATATTCACTTAGCATCACATATAACAGATATTTTCTGAGTACGTATTTAAATGAACGTTTGTATGCCCCCGGTAGAGTGGCATATAGCAGTTGAACTGTCCGTCAGTCCGTCAGTCTGTCCGTCCGTCCGAAAACTTTAACATTGCCCATCCCTTTAACAATATGTATGATAGCAACTTTATATTTGGCATACATGTGTATCTCATGGAGCTGCACATTTTGAGTGGTGAAAGGTCAAGGTTAAGGTCATCCTTCAAGGTCAAAGGTCAAAAACATGGCTTCAAAGCGGCGCAGAAGCGGGCATTGTGTTTCTGAAAAACACATCTCTTGTTTTGAAAACATTAGTTGATAGAATGTCTCTTTCAAGAAACACCTGTATGTCTATTGTTATTTTGCAAATTCAATCAATATAATATTAACAATCCCTATGAGGCCGTTTATAGTGATGATGTTACTACTATGATTTGTGAGTCGTGAAACTGCACTGCATTTTATGTTGACGTGTGTTGTAACATTAACGCATACATAATGGTTTAACAACTCTTCTTTCGTATATCTCTTATATCTAACTTGAATAGCTAGCTCACACGCATAACCGAACAGCTTGACAAATACAAAAGACATATCGGATAGTGTGTACATATCTGATTTTGACGAGGACAAAGTACTCAACTACTGCAACTGAAACGCACGATAACGCACGTTGTAGTCTCGTTATCGCCAGTTTTCCCCTATTGAGTATGTTATTTAAACTTTGGTCGAGTGTTACAGAACACGTAGAAGGAAACTTTAATTTTGTTCAAGGATTTATACAAACCAAACGGACAAGTGTATACTATTTTTGAGGTACGTTTATAAAATAACCGTTTCTCGATATCTCCAAATTTCAAAACAAAACAAATTGTATTAGACCGCCACAAAGTCATAAAATTATCGCATGTTATAAATTTAAAATACAGTCTACATCATTTTCTGTTGTCGGCATTCTAAAATTTATTACATTGTACCAGAAATCACATAATCTAATGATTATCAAAGCGGCCTGAATTGCTATGATTTCTGTCAATGACCGAATTATTGCCTTAATTAAATAACTATTTTGGGAATTTGAAAATAAACTTTAATTAACAGTTCATAATATGAATTATCAAGAAGAGTTAACGTTTGCCGTTTGATGTTATGCCATTATTGAGCGACATAGACTTCATCAACATGTTTTATAGTACTGTTCTTAGGTCCATAAACACGGACATCAAGTCAGAGACCCCATGTCTGTGATGATTGAACCTACTATTATTTATAACCAAAACAAAGAATCGCAATCAAGATCACAACAACAGCATATAAAAAAAAAACTTTTTGAAATTTATTTTATTATAATAAGCATCTTCTGATGAGCCAAATTAAAGTTAAATACGTGTGGTGACTACAAAGAGTCAAATAGATATATAAAAAATGTGAACCATTGTTGAGCGCACGTGCAGAAAAATGTAAACGGCATGTCCAGACGTTGGCATGTTCCATCTATCAACCTTTTTGTTTACACAGTTCAAAAAATGTTTTGACCAAGTGAATAAAAATGTTAATGTCAAAGTCAGAGTTCCTTTTTTTGTATCACTTGTGAATAGTTCGGCTATTGACATAACTACTTGAATAAGGGTAATATTACACTTGTTGAGGTTCTGCATTAATTCCTTTTAAGTGAAGTTACTGTTTAAGAATCAAATAATTTTAAACAAAACTTATAACACTTTTTTAAATACTAAACACACTTATGCACAATCAGGAATGCTTGTTTTAACATTAAAAAGCAACATGATCACATCAAGCTCCATGTGTGTTTGCTTTTGAAATTTTCTAATAACATAAGTAACTTATTTATACAATTTCATGTCAGTACAAGTTTAGATTTTAGCAACAGTGAAAGTATTAGTACAATACACAAACAATGCCGCATAAATCACAGTAACTAACGTTTGTAAATCGAACTCTTAATTAGCTTATGGCCTAAAAATATATCATTTGAATAATATAAAATTATATTGTTTTAAGATATCTCTTTATCTTAATATACGCGTGCCTCGTTATGTTAGTAATTAATAAGAATAACATAAAACTAAATGATTCTTAATATGACTAATTGAGTAACAAATGAAATGATATTAACACATCAGTTGATCGTTTGTCAGTGGTCAATTAAAGTTATTACGAAGAAAAAATAAAACAATCGTTAAAACGTGACTGATTTCTTTAACATGTCTAGAAGTTGATAGTATTTTTTGTAGTGTTTTTTAATTAATTACAAACAAAATTGTCATATTGTAATAATTGTTAAATAGCTATAGTAGCAAGGAAGGTTTTAAATAAATAAGTCTTCCTATGCCGGTTCGAATCCGTGACCTCTTGTAGCGAACTCTTTCGCCAAACAATAAACAAAGCCGAGTTTTGAATGTAGATTGTCGTTTAAACACTATGCAGGGAAGAACTAAAGATGCTTGGACGAAACGTTATATACTTATTTAGGACATTGACTTGAGATTATATATGCCCTTTCGGTACTCAGCAGAATCCAAGGGTCAGCTTATTTTTTGCAAAACAGAACATACTGTGTATTTGTTATGTTTCAATTACTATATATCATGTGGTCGAGAATTTTTCTTAATATATTTGGTTCGTGACATGTAATACACATTTTAACTACATTGCATTTCGTCTATCGGTCAATCCCTTTCCCTAGTTACGTATATGGTCATCTGTCTGTCCTAAAAATAAGAAAAAAATCCATGATATTTAAGAAAATGATCATGAAACGTGTCAAATACATTTAAAATGCTGTGCGACCTTTCATAGTTCTTCATTTATGTAGATTTCAAATGTCAGGCGGCTGTATCTAAATTCATTAAAAGAAGTAATACAACTTCTCGACAGATTCATAAGAAATAATCACGTGCATGCGTTTACACACTTAACATAAATATTAATTTCCTTATAAAACATAACACATGTAACGGATGCAGGACATCTGGAAGGATATGCAGGTTATGTTATTTACATGGGTTTTCATCCGATCGGACAACTGTATTGTGTACAATACTGTCAAAGGCTAGTTACTTGATTTGTTCTGGTATATTTTAAAGGATAAAATGCGGTAAAATGTTAGTGATTATATAGTAGCTGACACTAGTTGTCATATAATAACATATTTGATTTTACAAGTTCTGGAAGAAAACGTCATTCAATTTTTAAAAAGGTTATTTTTTTATATATATCTCTTAACTCGACACCATATATCGAATGGTTTCAATAAAGATGCGAATCAGTCGTTTTTAAGGAGCTCTATTGCATTTATTTTTGGGGCTTTTAAGATTTCCTAGATTTAGATGTATTATTGACCTCACATTCATGCATTCATATAAAGAGGGAGATTTCGATAATGATGTAAATACAAATTAATTCATATAAATTATATATGACTGCGATTCTGAAAGTATCAATTAGTATACATTTATATACATATTTATCAATGGTCATGATCCAGAAAGTAAAATGATAATAAACACATTTTATATGCATTGCATATTGTCCCCCTGATGAGTGTACTTATCGACATAGCATGTAATGTGTATTTATGAATGCTCTTGTATTAACCATTTCTTGAATAATTTATATCACATAATAAAGAATTTAAACACATAAACCATAACAACATGTTTATGTACATTTCAGAACCATATTCGTGTCAACAATGTCGGACGTTTATATGCACTTGAAAAGTAGACGTTTCCACTTGATGTCCCAGATTTTCGTCGATATTATCCTCACGAAAAGAAAATCTACATGTGGGAGCATTGTTAACCAAATAAAATCAAATAATATTACTTTTTGCGATGTTTAAATCACATCGAACTTCCTAGCATGCGTTTTTTAGCACAAGAAAAAACAAACTTAACCAACGGATTTCAATCCCGTTGGACAATTGTGTGCTTAAATAACATGCAATATAAAGTGCATTAGACATGCCGAAGAATCCAACAGTGAGTGAATATATAGAGTGCCAATTAGCTGAAGAAGTTTTAATGGAATATGTGTATTTGAAATGGTGCAATGAGGCTCGCATTTTGTGCACGCATATGGATATGTTTCATATGGGTAAGTACAACAATCTAGTTAAAAGTGCTCTCTTCCGTTTGCGCTTTCTAACTTTTATCTGTTTACTGGATGAGAAACTCTTATTATTTTACCGGTTATGTAAGTCTAAACCTTTTGACGGTTGTGAAACTTTTATCTTTTTTTATAGGAAATATTGCTGCAAGTATTTTAAATAGGATACATTACATTTGGTGACATTGCCCTATTGTAAAAAAGCAGTTATATACACATTTGTCTTTATGACTCGTGATCATAGAAAACATATATTTTCACTCGTGGCTGCGCCACTCGTGAAAATATTATTTTCTATGATCACTCGTGAATTAAAATCGATAATCCACCGGATCCAACAAATATCCTCTATATATATATATATATATATATATATATATATATATATATATATATATATAAATATATATATATATATATATATATATATATATATATATATATATATATATTTATTTATTTATTTATTTATTTATGTATTTATTTATTTATTTTTCTATTTTTATTTATATGTTTATTTATTTATTTGTTTATTTATTATTTATTTATTTATTTATTTATTTATTTATTTATTTATTCATTTATTAATTAATTTATTTATTGGTAATTGATTTATTTATGTAATTGTATATTATTCAATTCAATTTAGCTGACTATTGTGTGTTTATTTTACTCAAGCCGTAATAAAACCACACACTGTTCTGATGGGTGTGTGGTTTTCTAAGTTTCTGTTGATTTTGAACTTTGTTATAATTGTAGCTTTGAATTAGAGCCGTGGTTAATTCTCAATCTGACACTTAATGCACATTAACACTCTCCAGTTAAGATAGTATTCAGCGCATTCATAACTATGTAACATGACTTTATATATTAAGGAAATTAATTACAACCAAACAGTCCTTGAGATTGAAGAGGCTCAATGTTAAGGTTTAACAATGAACACTTTTAATAAGATGCAGTTTATATTGGTCATTTATTTATTTAAAAATAACAATAAAATATTCGTTACAAAATCAAGTTCATGTTTGTTTGTTTATACCGAAAACGTATAAAGAACCATATATAAAGCATCAATCATTTAGAAAAGACTTAAGCACACACCACACATATATGCAATTGTGCATTTCGGACTAATTGTCGGCTTCTTCCTTGCATTTAATACCGCAAGTGAATGCTTTGTAAACAATAATAGACTGAGGATGCAGCTAGGCTATCCATCTATCTAGGTTTAGCCCCACAATTCTTTGCTTTGACGGTTCTTATGCAGTGGCGATAACTTTTATCATTTAACTATTTGGTTCTAACAAAATTATCATATAACACCAGCTGACGGCAACACGAATTAATCTATAAATAATGTTTGTGGAGGTTCGTGTTTGTATTATGGAACTAAAAATATTTTACGTAAAATTTAAATCTGTAGAAATAGTATCGTTATCGTATGAATGTGAAATCATTCAATCTCGCATCTAAATTTAATAAAACCCTTCAAAATAAAATCAAAGTGAAGCTGCACGAGCAGGAGATAAAGCCGTTATGATACAATAAGGTTCTTTATTTATGACAAGGAACCAATAATCAAAGTGAAACACACACAAAATAACTATACAATTCTCACGTAAATGACAAAAGCACAAGAATAAAATTAGGTCACCGTATTTAAACGCCTAATTATCAAGCAATAGGCGGTTTTATATTTAATAGCGCATTAAACTCACGCTATAATTAAAAAGGTTTGCGATATTATTATTTAATTTGAGACGCCTTGATATGTGTGCGTGTAATTAAGGTAAAACGAACATTCCATAAAAATCAATTATACGAATCAGATAAAACCATAGTTCTACACTCACTAAAATATGCACATACCAGTATTACATTTATTTGACAGTCGACCGTGTTAAATCCTCGGTCTAGCTTGTATAATTCAGAAGAAAACAACATATAATATAAAGAAGTGAAACTCCAGCTGCTGGAGCAGTATTGAATTTTCATTAAAAACAATTAGTTGGTCTTTTATTTAAAGCAAGTGACCGATTGCCCAAACAGTACAAAACAGCACAATACAGCACAATACAAACCAACATAAACACAAAATATGAATAAAGCTGGGGTAAGTTAATCTTCACTACATGTATGAAAAAAAGAAATTATATTTCCTGTTTGTCAGTTATAAAACAATCCTTTGAAGTTCATAACTGTAAGCATTCTTCAAAAAATGCTTTCTGAGAAAAAGGACATCTGCAGGAAAAAAATATTAATAATGTTACCATATAATAGATATTATAATATTGCTATAGGAAAGTAAATATAATGGAAATATAATTTAGTTGGTGTTTCTTTTGTTTTTTTGAATTGTGTGTTGTGTCATTGGCCTTATAATTTGAACACTAGTAAAACTGAATTAAAAAAGAGCAACTAAATAGTCTCTTTATAATTACACACACAATCCTCACATTTGGCCCAAATTTATTTATTTAACGTTTCAGTGTAAATAAAAAGTAACCTCATTTAATCACAAAATAAATACAATAGAACAAAAGAGAAAACACTTCAATTGTATTACCGTCTAAAAACTCAATGATCTTATACACCAGAACCGTTTTATTTGAAGTACGATGAAATGAAACAAAAACGAGTACCAACTACATATCGACTTTATTAAAAAGATTAGGAGATATAGCATCATATAGTTTTAACATTCACAACATCTTCGTGCATTTCAGAAAGAAGCCACAATAAGGTTGTAAAAGGGCAAATTACAGCAAATTAAGCTTGGCTGTTTGTATAGACCATTAACCACATACATTAGTATAATATAGTTACATAGTACCTAATGCGATTGTTAAACGAGACGAACTGCTGATAGTTTAAATGGCTGTTATCTTTTTTGTAAAATAATTGTATTTGAACTGTGGTGAATGAGCTGTTTTACTTGATCTTTGATCCATAACCACGCCTTGCATATTAAGAACCAATGCAGTTGAATGTGGGCGGGCTTATGTTGCATAAATTAGAGCGGCCAGAATGCCTCAAGTTAGTTTCGGTTTGCTAATCAGAGTGGTGGAGCGTATTAACGAGACACAAGCCTGTCGCTCCGTAAGTTAATTTATTGTTTGCAGGTCCTCAGCTTACAATGTGTAAACGATAGTAGAAAATATTTTCAGAAGTAAATGTCAAGTTACCAATACTCATAATAATGGTAACTGATGTTTATGTTACTGTTCAGAAGGGTAAAATTTGCGATTGTTAGAAATGATTTACTGACTAAGCAGGATACCTCGGACGGAGATATTATATATACATTTTAGTGTAACTTACTATTGTATATAATGTATGGTATGAATTATGGGATTCTGATTTTCGAGCACATTTCCAACCAGAATATCATGTTATTGAAGATTTAGTGTTATTGCCTCTTTCCGTTGTCTGTAGAACGTCGCGGTTTGTAAACTTTAACTTTAAAGTATATATCGATCGCTTAAATTGTTTGAAAGAATTTTCTGAACTGAGCTAATAGATACAAATATGTTTCAAAACATTCCTCACTGAAATACATATTTTTCAGACATTAATGTAAAATGGAAAGTATAATACAATATTCTAAACAAGAAATATACAATCCAGTAAGTTATTATTTGAAATAAAACCATTACATTGAACTAATCTTATTATAACTTGCACGTATTTTCAAGTCTAACTTAGATCTATGTGTATCAAGGTACAAAGAAACGTCGACATTAGAGGCATACATTAATAAAAAAAATTAATCGCATATCTAGTCATGACATAGAGATGTGACTTTGATTATATTTGATTTTAGAATTTGCTTTTCACTGTTTACTGCTTTTTTCGCTTTTTGAAAAAAACAATAAAATATAGACTCAAACTTTCTTTGAATGGTTTACACAAAAACGCATGATGCACTCCGAAACTCGTTGTTCTTTGAATATGTGTATAAATTTAAATAAGTATTATTAATTATGTTACATATTTCCACTAGATGTTATAAAATTCTTATCAATAGATACAACTTATGCATTTTTACAATGTTAAACGTCACTTGACATTTCATGGTTCTTTTAAAATATTGACCTTAATGTCCATAAAACATAAATTAAATTTATGATTTTCAATCGGCTTATCTGATAAAATTGTTTGTTTATTATAATGTCATATGGAGCATAACACATGTATGGTAATTGAGTCATTATCTTGTTCCAAAGTCTAGTGACATAGATGTACTATTTCAATACATTCTTAGTAGGAATTATATTATTAATTCATAAAGAAAACCTTAAGCTATCATTCGACTACAACAGCTACTCAGTTGGTAACTCAGTACTTTTGAACTGCAGTGATACCGGCTTAGAAGTCAAATTAAGAAGTGGATAGTTCAGCTCGAAATTCTTTCAATATATGGTTACTTATACCGTAAGGTCATGCTGTGCAAACTAAGATTGACTTAAGGACATGACAGTGTGAATTATCACGTGACTGTGTGGCGTTCACAAATTGAACTTTAATGGATGTAAACACACGGGTGAGAGGTGTTTTTTTCAAATAACGTTTTATATCAATTTTTTTTAACAATATTAACTAGTGCATAAAACACAGTTTTGTATGGCAATGTGGAATACATATTAATGGTTTAATAAGCATGTGTTCTTTGCCAAACAGTCGGTGTGTAGAGCAGTTATGCAGCATGCAACGTGAACTTTTGGCACCAATTTCAGACGTATTAAATTATTTATTTTTTAATTTTTAGAGATCGACAGACAACTGTCTTGTATGCACTAAATATCTTTGCAAATATATTCCAATAACTTGAGATATGTGCAAAAATAAAGTTATGAATGGTGCGTTTACATTCTCTCTTCCCCGTGCGTAAACCCCCATTCAAAACCCATTTGATCCTGCACCCTGATGATTGACATAAGAAGGTCACATAATAACATTCTTTAGCGAGTTAGCAATTGGTACATGCGTGAGATCCTGGGAACCTACGTTAGCAATGTTTCTAATTGATTTACTTTGAACTATTTTTTTTAGAATGTTCGCCTTTTCAAACAATCAGTCACAGCGATGTTATATTATGTTTATTGATACATGAGTTAAGCATTTTCCACCATCAATACATGAAGTACTTCTTAGTTTACTTTTTCTGCTTAGATTGTCGTAGAACTTATCTTTCGCTTTAGGCATGAATTATATTGTCTAGTTTCTAAATGAAACATGGACCACTTATCATAACTGTTTTTTGGATTTTGCAACTTGGTAAGCCCGTTTGCTTTTACTTATCATACGACTTATATATGAGTATTTACCCATGGATTATATCTCTGTTTGATTTGTATTTACCTGTTTGGAAAATAATATTCGGCATTACAAATGATATCGTCGGTAGCATAAGTGCAATAGATGTCAACATCAATACTTGCTTTGTATTGCAATTAAGTGCAGAACAAGTTTCACGTAGCAAAGGAAAAGTTCCATATATGACGCTTGCATACTTTCGCATCTGGCTTTTTTAATTAAAAAAAACACACAGATATAGGCTAATAATAGCGCTGTTGTTTATAAAGAAATGGATCACCAAAACCTTATAATATCAAACTGTTGGGATTGCTTATTATTAATATATCAAGCATCGACGAGAATCTGTACGAAAATACGTTGGTTCAGTAATAACTTGAATAAGATACGTATACCATTATCAACACATCAAACTTGCATATTGACATTTTAAAGTTTAAATATGATGTATTGATAACAATCAAACATGCATTTATTTGAAAGCATTTAAAGGCACCTTTTCAGAGATTTTGGCATGTATTGAAGTTGTTATTTTCAAGATGGCGCTTTCCACAGAAAAAAAAGTAAAAACATAATAAAATTACATTAAGGGAGAAAATTAGTAATTTTTATCATTAGAGGAATGCGAAAGCTATATCCTTTGGATAGGCCTATTACCAGATTACACGTACACAGAGTTTTAAAACGGTTTAAGCAGTATGGAGGGATATCAGACCAGCGAAAGAACAACACGGGGAGACCAAAACGCAGCCGCAGCAGTGAAAATGTTGAGCAGTTGAAGCGAATAATTGACGGTACGAAAGGTATTTTCTGACATTAACCATTCTTCCAGTGCCACCAGTGTATACAGAGTCTTAAGATTTGACTTAAAACTAACAGCCTACAGAGTTCTGGTACTCCACCATCTGAAACAAAGTGATGTAAACCAACGTCTTGGCTTTGCCACTTGGATTACAGAACACGTTCATATTCTTCAAAAGCTGCTGTTCAGCGACGAATCTAATCTCCTTGACCAACATTTGAACAAACAGAATCATCGTACTGTTCAGACGCTAAGCCTAACATTTTATAGAAAAATCATGCCATTCTCAGAAAGTGACAGTGTGGGCTGCTCTTAACGCCGAAGGTTTAATTCGGCCGTTCTTTTTCGAAGATAGTGAAGGAAATACCGAGACCATCAACAGTGAACGATATTTGAAACTCTTTAAACATAAGTTTCCTACCCGCTCTTCGTCGCAAATGCATTTATATGAAAAAAGTATGGTTCCAGCAAGAAGGGGCTGCTCCGCACACAGCGTTTTTCAATAGCTGGAAAAGACCATTGGCACAAGCTTGATATCGTTGAAGACAGATCGACCTTGGTCACCCCACTCACCGGATCTCAGTTCCTTAGAGTTTTTCCTTTGGGATCATCTCAAAGAGAATGTTCATGCAGCGTATCCAACATCAACAGAAAAACTCAATCTGTCTATTTCACGAGAAATGCGAAAAATCACGCCCGGAATGTGTCATTCTTCTATTTAAAACCTTGTTAAACGTGTTGAACTTCTACGACCTCAAACTGCACGTCATTTCGAGTTTATGCTATAAATTAACACTTTTTTCTAATGGTGAATAATTTTCTTTTATTCCTTTGAGCGCATCATTTTTTGTATATATCAAAATGTGATCATTCACGTTTAATCTGATACCTTTACCTTTGTATTAGCTCTTTGATTGATTATTTATTGACTGATATATACACAAACATTGTTTCTTACTGACAAAAATTCTTCACCATTTTATATAAGACACAACGTACGGGAAAATGTTGACTTCATGACGTCGCATATGATGTCATTTAAAGTTCTCTCCAAATTATTAAACCGTTTCGCGTTGCAACGCTTAATAATTTTCAGGTTTTTTAAATCGTCAGAAGATGCATATAATCGATATTTTTGAGCATGGTAAATGTTCAGTTTTACTGTTTCCTCACAAATATCATAACTACAACGCACATTTGCGTATCTGAAACATTTTTGTTAATCTTATCAATTTACCAAAATAGTGAAAAGGCCCCTTTAAAAGAAATATAAATTGCTTAACACAAATATTTGTTATATAATTTGTCGTTGGAAGGAATTATTTGTTTTCTGTGATTTGCAGTCATTTGCTAGCGCTTATCAGACAAAATGAAGAAACACACAATCGTGTTTTAGCGGGACAATGACAAATGATTAAGAATTTTGTTCTGTCCAATATAATTAATTATTTATGAAAGGTAATTTCGGAAAACATACGTTTGTTGAGTTGAATCGAAATAAGTGATACCATGTCAAAATCTTTAGAAAAAAAACTATATTGCCAGTGCTAGATTTTATATTTGAACTAAAATGTTCCATTGACCTTGAAGGTATTAGAGCGGATATTGTAAGAAACTATCCTATTTATTTATAATGAGCAATAGTTATATACCCATCAATAGTATGAGATTAACGCTTGTTATTGAAATTATCCAACTAATAAAACGAAAGATTCTGCTGTCATGGCTGCTTTGTACTTTATTTTTTAAATGAGCTAATATCCAACTTCGTACGAGAAAAACCATAGAAATAATCACAGATACACAACAAATAGACTACGCATCGTTTCCTCGAGAATTAAGTGATGGAAGAAAACTACATATTCTTGATTTTTAACTTATAGATGTCTTCATCTTACGATCTGAACCTTTCACTGAGTTTGTTAGGTGGTTTTTATCTTGCACACGGAATGTGATAAGTGTTTTCTTGTCTTATTTGTGATCCGATGATTATATTTCGATGTAGTTTTTTTATCATTATGCAACTACAACGGCTGATTGTGTTGCTCTATTGAAGACGCGTCAATCGCTAAATTAAATTCAAAATGTGTGTTTATATGACGCATTTCCAAGCGGGAAAACGAGCATTCATTAAGTGTATTTTACGTTTGATGTACAGAGTTTGAAAAGGTACTCAAGCGGATTTATGCATGTAAAGATAATGTGCACTTAATTAACAAATTTATATTAATAGTTATCTTGACATATTCGTCTTTAAATGTATGATATGATCAATGCAATTCCGATTTCTTATATTAAAGGCCCGTAAAAGGTGACGATCCGTAATTATAACCGATGTTTAAATATTTTTTGCACATTTTATTTATAAAGGTTATTAAAAATATATATATATATATATATATATATATATATATATATATATATATATATATATATATATATATATATATATATATATATATATATATATGCTATTGGACATTCCCATAACAAAATTAGCAATACAACTTGTTTTGAGCTCAAAATACAGTGTCCTCCAAGTCAGTTGTGTTAACAATCAGTTCATTTACATCGCTGTTTACTCAATCATGCCGAACGATTCTGAGCCGGGTTTCCGATAACAAATTTTGATTGGTCGGCACAAGACATTGTGTATCACGTGAGCAGGTCAAGGGTGAAGAGGCCAGAAATTCAAAACAAAAAAACATCTTACCGAACTCATGTCCTCTTACTTTGTTTACGAGGATATTGTGTTGTTTGTACTACGTCATCAATATATGCGTACTATACGAAAGAAGCCGAGGAACATCGGAGATAGCGAAAATGTACGGAAATTGCAAAGTTGTAAACATTTCTTAAAATTATTAAACGGGTATATCTTCCATAATTTTTGACAACATTGCACCTAAGCTGTGTTATTATCAATTTTTATGCAAGAGCAACTGAAATCCGGTACAAATAGACCAGTTTATATGCATAATAATTGGATGTGTCACCTTTTACGAGCCTTTAACAGGTTGAGTGATGGTAATGCATTTTAACAATCTTAATCAAAACTTGCTTTTAGATTAATTGAAATTGTATAATTTTGCATTAATACTATTTTGGAAGGCATATGACGTCTTCAATCACAGTCAATTATTGAGTACAATGATTGATATGGGCATCAACGGAACACTCTTATCATCTCTATGATCCATGTAAGCAAAGGTTAAATTACAGTTTAAACACATGGGTTTTTTGTAAGACATATTATGTTGTAAGGTCGGTTTGTTTCAGATGAAGATAAACTTGACAATATTGTTTTCGCTCTATACTAACGACTTCGAATTACATTTGCAGAATGGAATAATCGCCGTAATTACATCACATTAAATTTTGATCTGATTATTACTATTTGCTGCCGACGCGGCTTTATTTTTCTGAATCTAAGGTGGGTCCTCAAGAATCCTTTATCGATGTAAAAACCTTCTGCAATAAGTAGAATCTGACAGTAAACATAACAAACAACGTCATGGTATTCTGAAAAAAAATGAAAAAATAGTAATCATTAAAATGGACATATGCAAGTCAAGAACAAGAACTTGGAAACAATTTTAATTACCATGCAATTGTTATGTCTAGCGCGGAAGAATTATGCCCGCGACAATTCACTTTTTAGCAAAGAATTTAAAGCAATTCATTATTTGTTAACCTTAACAAAAGTTATGAACGAATATGTACCCTCAGCTTTGTGGATTAATCAAAGCGGAAAACATTAAGTGCGTTCATCGTTAATTTTGTAAAGACTATCTAAAATGTAAAAATGTAAATGTTGCGAATTATTCAAATTAGTAGTGTCTCAGATATGAAAACAACACAATTTTTTTGAAAATAAATGTTAAAATGTTGCAGAGTGCCAATATAATTAAGTAATATATATGTTTGCCTTTTCAATATCCAGTATAATACTATTGACATTCCATTAACACTTCCAGTCAGTTTGTATTATACGATAAAGGAAATGCGTATAGCTCACTCACTAAAGCTGGGGCAACTTTCTTTGAAAAGTAAATTCAAAGCATAACATAATACTATATTTTACATGATATCAGGAAACTATGCTTATTACGGCTTAAAGATTATGTTCATATTTGTCAAATGTGTTTACATTTACAATATGAAGCCACAAATAAAACAGATACATCCACTTGAAGGTCTAATAATATTCTTTTTAGCTAGATGTAACGCTAATGGTGATATGGATGTGTGCATGATGAATTTGTTTCATGATTAGGTTATCTGTAATTGTGTTTTTCTTTATTGGACTCCGCACTGTGTGTAAATAGTCATAGTGTCAACATGCAAAACATGTCGGACACGGTTAGTGTAGATGGGGTTTATCGACAACAAATTGCAGCGTTGCTATTAATTATTTAGTTTAAATGCTCCTTAATTGTAAGCAGTGTGTGTTAGTGCTCGTTTTAGACACCTAGTTTTACTGTATTGTTTACAACCAAAAAGTGTCATGTTTACCCTGGTTGCAGAACAAAAAATGAAAATTCGTGTTCGAGGTTTTTCCTGATCTGTGTCTTTTGTTGCTCCCGTCTGGGTAAATTTGTTTAAGACATTATACATTCGTCTGCATGAAGAATATTTTATCCCATTTTCACAGCGACATTGACGGTATAACACGTTGTGGAATATACTTGCTTGTATTCAACACTGTGGAATATACCTGTCGCGTGCACGGACTACTTTTTAAATGACGTCATGCGATATGCGCTAAAATTAGGTCGATTGGTTCATTGATCGAATTTTAAGGTCATCCATTAGAAGAAAATGTGCATAGTTTGCAGAAAAATATATATATGACATATTCACCAAAAGAAATGTTGAAATAAAATATAAAATTACACGATTTTTGTTTTGTTATATTTTTTATTTATATTTACCTTACCACTGAATGATTTTTTATAAGAAACAAAGTCGACAAAACTTAAGCTTCAAAATTATACGACCTTCAACCTTTAAATCTAGTTCATATGACATAATTTTTCGCCATCCGTATAATGAATCAGCTGATTGATGGCGTCATAAAATGACATACTTATTGCGTCATTTTCCCCATTTTTTTGATGATTTATTATAAACGCGACTTATTTCACATGTTTTCTACATGTACTGTAGATCTATGTCGACATATCTGAATTGTCAATTGATCACATTTTCCTTATTTCGTGTAATGTGCATTGTTTATAACCAAAGCATATAGATCTACTTTTGACATTTAACTTAAATATTAAGAATGTACAACAAGCCATACACATATCGCACAGTTCATGAATAATCTGCTATGTTTGCTTTCCTATTTAATTCACGTTAGGCATAGAGCTGTGTAAAGTATAAGATGGTAAAAATAGCACCACACTGGAATTGGGAACGTCCCATTTTGTACACGGGTATTTTCTGCTCATTTATCTGTTGTGTACTGGAATGTTTTCCATTCTTTGTGTATTTATATATTTAATTATTTTCTCGTACAATAAGGGCATTTACCATAGATAAATAAAACATTGTGCAAGTTTAAACATAATTATGTTTGTATGCAGAAATCTGCAAATGCAACCGAGTTTACCAACGGCTATTATTAGATAAACTGCTCCGGTTCATTTGAACAGCAGTAATGTACAGTAAATGACGTAGCGTGTGACGAAGAAGAAAGTTTATCGCGTTCATAAACTCATTTGAATAAAGTGATAGAATGGCATAAGGGTCTTTATTTAACTATGCTAAAATAATTATTAAAGACCCTAGATGCAAAATCGTCAATTTTTGAGTTAAATGGATTATTAGATGGATTTTAAAGGATAATTAAAGGTAAGATACTAGTTCTTACGTGTTTTGATTTCTGTTTGTACTTTTGTCGTTCCCTGTTCTCGGGGAAATGGTTTTAACATGGGCGCCATTGATGCATCGGATCACACACGGCATACCCTTAACATTATATAAAAACACGTTCTGCGCGTCCTTAAATTCGTCGTCCGAAGTCGGAAAACGTATTGCCCTGTATATTTTGTCAAATGAAGTGTCAGTCGCTGTTGTCTGTTTACTCGTCAAAATTGTCAAGGTCGTCGATAGCTAAAGAAACTTCAGCGTACAGTTTATTTAGTATTGACAGACCTGTACAAAGTCGACCCAGTCAAAAATCATAAAAAGCGACATTTAAAGTTATGGTAGCCAGAACTAGGTCGTCGATGGTGTACATGTATGTTGACATCGACAGCATTTTGTCAGTAGCAATCGCCGCCATATTGGATTTTGATCATTTTCTTTCGAAAATAAAATGAATTATAGTAAAGTAAAATCATCTTTTCGCGGTCGTTATGTGTTAAAATTCGCATACTGCGTAAAATTAAATGTAGGCATATGGTGATATTTTTACTTGTTTTACAGTTTATGTGTGAATTTTTTTAAGACTATTTTGCGTACCAGAACAAATGCATGTATATCACTACGCATGGTTAAATTTGTTAGATTTTAAGCGCTTTTATGACTGAATTAAAATTATTGTTAAGGTTATTAGATCTATTTAATATGTTAAATGTCACGTTGAAAAAATCAAATGGGATAAATAGAATACTAGGATTAGCGTTGAATACAGAGAAGTTTATGTTGCTCGGCTCGAACACCGAAAGAGCTCGCCATAAGCGCTTTTATGACTGAATTAAAATTATTGTTAAGGTTATTAGATCTATTTATGTTAAATGTCACGTTGAAAAAATCAAATGGGATAAATAGAATACTAGGATTAGCGTTGAATACAGAGAAGTTTATGTTGCTCGGCTCGAACACCGAAAGAGCTCGCCAAGGCTCGCGCTTCCGGCGTTCTAAGCCTCGCAACATAAACTTCTCTGTATTCAACGCTAACCTAGTATTCTCTATGTGTACACGTTGATTATGCGTAAACAGTGTATTAACTTTTCACACAATACATGTAACTAAATACACCATTAACGGTCAACATCGAGACGATTATATGTTTTTTTCCATATTGTCATGTTGTTTAAGCTTGATGTTCCAGTCTTTGGGATAAACGTTATATATTCGGGTACATTAGGAGAGGAGAAATGTGATACTCAAGCAGTTACTTTTGATAATCCTACATTAAACATTATCATTTCAGTTCTATATTTTGAGCTTAAGCCTAATTTGAAGATAACAATTAAATAATTTCGAAAAGAAACGAAACTGTACAAACACACTTTTATATACGTATGCATATTTAGTTATAAATACATCGTCTCTGGTTCAACATGTTTATCAAACTTAAAAGTTGAATGTGAAAAAGATGGCGCCTACTTTTAATTTAGTACAAAATACTGGTGTAACGACTGTATGCTATGGTCTGGTATGGTGCTGTTGTTTTTTACGACGGGGATTACACCTTGATAACATTTAGATATCAACCATACGCAAACCATTTATCGTCTTTAAAAAGTTTGTTATCAGTGGTCGTTATGATGTAAATCTTGTATTAGATTGTTAGGCTCAATTTTGCCAATTTGACCATGTGTATCCTTTTTCGCCTTAGTAATGTATTTTGCTTCGAATTCAGTCGATAACATTTTACGTAGTTCCTTCTGTTTAATTTCGACGACGTGTCGTAGGTCGAGTAAAGCTAATTGCCCTCACATTAAATAGTGAATTCGAAGATCTGATATTCAATCGATAGGTCAAAACCCAAACCAAGTATATGACAATATCATTGTCAATAGATACATGGTTATGAATTCGAATATCAAATTATCTCGAGTAAACAATTATTTGAGTATGAGCTGATGATGGTGTCGGATGACAATCAACATGAAACGGTGTTTCAGTGTAATAAAATGCGAGACGTGTAGTCAAAAACAGTCCGACGTTTCTCGCTGTCAATTTTAAATTAATTCACCCTGTGCATTTGTTTGTTATAACAGAGATGCATAATCTTTGAATCGGCGATTCTATCAATAGCAATAGTTGTCGGATATCACTAAACAATTGCAGATACCATATCTGATGTGTTTCCATATATTAATGTTTCACTCGCCATATCTGGTTCGATGACCTATTTACCACAAAGTCTTTGTATTCTTTCTCGTCTGCGCAATTGTAAAACTACCATTGACAGGTACGTTTTACATGAAAACATCCCATAAAAAAGGCAGGAATTTTCAATTTCAAATGAGGTCGACGGCTTATACGGAACAGCTGTTTAAAGAGTATTTAATGTCTGTGTAAACTGAGTTAAGAACATCGACGAGATAAACGTTTTCGATGGGAAGGAAGTCTCGGGCGTGAGGAAAGTCAGAAGAAGCTTTATAATCGATATGGATCAGTTTTCATGAAGTACCGTTGTGCGTTCTGTAAACAACATGTTATTGTTGTAAATCTTATTGTTCTGTTTTGCAGTCAGCTGTAGGAATAATAATGAAGCCGACTATGGCACAAATGTTGTGTTGTACATTTTCTAGTTTAAAGTCAATACATAAAATGAGATAAGTGTCAAATGTGGGAGTGTGATAAGCATAGTTTTCTATATGTATGCAAACTATTGACGGCGCCCCATGTCTCCGGCTTTTTCAAGTTACGATTTTTGTCAACACACATTTGTGTTAAGTTTTAAGTTGGTATATTTTGATTCTCTGTTGCTTATAGGTTGACCAGTTTACCTTTGTATCAACACAAATCCGCAAAAAAATATGAAATGTACAAACATGTGTGACACTTGCGAAAGAAATTTTAAAGAATCGATTAACCATATGAGCCTTGTGAGGATTCCGTTTTTGCGTTCTTCTTAATTTATAAATAATAGCTTCAAAAGCTTTTTGTCAACTTTTGTTCACACTTTGCCTAGATAATCTGTTCAAATACGGATATATACCATCGTCCCAGTCGGTAAAACTCTTAAAATGTGATGTTGCATACATAAATAAACTGAGCATCCAGTACACAGAGTATCGCAAAACTAAACGTACCGGTTACATATATTGTGTTAATATGTTTCCAAA
Source organism: Dreissena polymorpha (assembly GCF_020536995.1). Taxonomy (NCBI): domain Eukaryota; kingdom Metazoa; phylum Mollusca; class Bivalvia; order Myida; family Dreissenidae; genus Dreissena; species Dreissena polymorpha. The sequence goes on from NC_068360.1 coordinate 69,430,658, forward strand.
TATTTTCTTCCAAAACAATGTCTTACAGCTACCAGTCATATTGGCAGGATATCGGATATATTCGTTAGTAAAGTAATATTTATTACGGGGTTTTCTGATTTTAGTTGTTCGTGTTTCCCATCACAATTTGTACTAAGAATTATAATGGGGGAGTACCATTAATGTTCTGTAGTTTATAAAAGCTGTCCCACCATAAAGACGTCGTAAACAATCTTAATCTTTATTGCCTTAAACACAAAACTTATCACTTTATTCTTGAATAAATAAGACGACCGTGCACAACTATGTTTTCCTCGTAGCATTAAGTAAATAAACAGTCTGAGAGTCTCACACATAATTATGTTTAGAAGATAATCAATTTAAGTCTACCATATATCAATGCAAGTCATTGTACATGGTGTTCGGATATTAAAGGTATAAATTGCATACATTTTAAGATTGTAATTGAATGACCACTTAGTTCAATTATCTAGGTTGAAATAGGACAAAGGAACACGCTTCTCTATCTGAGTTTAAGCTGATTAAGTATCTTGTATTTTTTAACTGTTTTTTAAAACCAAAAAATACCAAATATAAACATCAATAATTGAATATGATATGAAAGCAAATAATCTGTATTACAATACGGTGAGCTACAGTGATTTATAGCCTTGTCAGAGCTAAATTTGGCATAAGTCAGTTCAACATAACACGAGGGATCTTTTGTTTTGTATTATGAACCCTAATATAACGTCAAGGTTACAGGTCGCTCGATATACCATTTGAATACATGAGCGAGAAACGCTTTGTTTTTCTTACAAAACTATGAGGAAAACAAGAAATAAGAAATAGGAAAACATAATGTATTGAGGTATGTCGATTACACGTTCCAGTCTACTACCGACATCCAGGCAACTGATTCCGCTGCAGTCTCACTTTCATAACGTCGTCTGTTACGTCGCAATAATGACAACGCTGTCTACATTATTGGCATTCGATACGAATACAGAGCGCAACTTTTACGCTAAGATCGGTGTATGACTGTTAACTAGAGAGACCATCGTCGCTTTATAGATCCCTGCAGTCCCCAGTTGTTCGCCGAGTTTGCATGTCGCCAGATGTATCGTAAGCCTGCAAGAGCGAGAAAACGCGTATTCGCAATGCAACAAGATATGCAGAAACATGATATGTCGACTTCTATCCGAATAGTTGTTTTATTGAAAACATAATAACATAATTTGGCGAATTTCGAAACAAATGTCTAGTTTACTAAAGCCTCATAGACTTCTTCGTCTGATGCAAACTTGCCTTTTTTGGGTGAGCTGTTTGAATCGTATTGTGTAGCAAATCATGTACCCTTCATAGTCTTTTCCGAAATTTATGGTCAGATATAAATTAAGAATCCGATCTTAAAATAATAAAAAAACTACACAAACGCTTAAATATATATAGCGAAGTATAATAGATACAATTCTGTGATCTCAACCTTGTTAATCAGCTTATAAACACCTAAGAATGCGAATAATTAAGAAACGTTCAATATTTTTCATTTCACTGAAATTTAAGCCTAAATCTCCGCTCATATACTTTTGAATAGTATTTTTCACCGACATCGGCTGCCAGGCCAGAGCGTGATATGGAACTTTTTTTAGGATAGACTCTTATGTTTAATGTATAAACCTTAAACTTACCTTATGTATGTTGCATGTGTATTATTTTCAAAAATTTAGATTGTTCAAATATTTATAGTTAGAGTATTAGTTTGACTTGGATGGTATTGCAATTATGATAATATAATATTGTTAATTTAACATCATTAAATGGTAAGCAAATCATTATTTGGAACAAGTTTTATTCTAAAGCTCATTGATACGTTAGATATATGATAAGTATAGTATAATCAATAATTAAACATTTGAAAAAATATCATGTTATTATTGATATTGTATGTATTTGGGAACTACAATAAAAAATGTTTTTTAATTGCATACCATATTACACGTATTATCAACGCACATGTATATATGTACCGTGTATTAATTTAACATATTATAAAGAGCGCGTTCGGGTTTAGTTAAAAAAAAAACAATAAACTGCTTTATATTTCTTTAGTTATTCTAACATCTCATTGAACAATGAATACATTTATTTCGTTAAAGCATTAACGCTTGACATGATCTTGCAAACATCACAATCGTTTATCACATGAGGCTGATATATTGTTGAAGTTAGGTAGTCAAGCCCTGCACTTAACATAACTAAAACATGGTGTTAAATTATAATGAAAGAAACAACGCTTCAACTAATAAACCTTGACATAAGTACACTATGTACTTTGTTAAAATGATAAACATTAGTGACTTGCTAAAGCAAGATCATATTAAAGCGTGTTACCGATACAATACGTGGAGGGTATACAACCAAATTAAAAAGACTTGAGTCAGCATACAGTAAGCGAATAGTAAGCATTGGAAAATAAACAGGATATTCATAACGCGAGCTCGAATCAATATTCACTGTGTCAGAGACAGTACACACTAACAGATACATCATTATTTTATTATATAACTGATTGTTATCGTTCTGAGAGTTTCCACTGTGTTTTTCCTAAAAAATAATGTTTTAAAGAATTTTGCTCTATTCGAAAACTTGCCCCAAGTCAATATTAACATACGGTGTGTTTGTTGTTGAAGTGAAACTAAAAGTGACTTTTGAGACTGTGTTTAGGTGTTTATAGGTGTTTAAAGGTGAAATGCCTTTTTAAATCCCTTAAAAACCCTTATTGAATATAGTGCATATAAAAACGTGTTGGTACCTCGCATCGATTCAATGACATGTGTGGGACAGAATTTATTTTATTTAAATCTGACTATGACAACGAGGAATCTTTTTCCGATGCTTAAGCTGGCAACCGGTAAGAATTGGTTTAAATATAATTGTCTTGCTTTTGTTTAAAGCATATGCAGGAAACAAAACTTGATTTATGTTTGATTTCTTTGATTGTAATTCTACAGTGCGATTGTGTTGAATATGACTACGTTGTACGGTTAATAATTATTATCGACACAGAACGGATAATTGCAAGAATTCTGATAGGATTTATTGAAACTTCAAATACAACTTCCGTTATAATAATGTGATGAACTCAAAAAAGGACATGTGTAGAAAAAATAGTTCAGGGTGGGACCAAGATGCGACAGGTTTCTGCACCCTTGTGTTAGGTCCTAGTCTGATAGCGATCAATGTTTATTATACACAGTATCCTATTCGATACCACACTGTTACTTCCATAATCAACTTAAGATATATCCGCTGATATAATCAACTTGAGATATATCCGCTGATAATACACATTTCAAAAACTAATCAACAATAAACAACATGACAATTTCTGTACAGAATAATACACAACGCTGATCATTTGTGTCAATTTGAGATTCACTTTAGCTGGATATTAGCGAAAGAAAAGAAAGAAAACATAAAAAAGCAATCATACTCTTTGTAACGTTAAATTTAATCCATATATTTATTACAACTGACAATTACAAAGATGTGAAGTGTAAATGAAATCAATAATATTAATAATGATCAAATACAAAACACTTAGCGTCTTATATGCCCATAAGTGAATAGTTCAATGTAACATACTAAATAGTGTTAGCAAACAATATGAATTTTATAAATATTATTCCCATTGCCTTTAAAAATAAGTACTTTACTATTCTGTGTAGTAAAGAGAACATTGTTTGGGTTACAAATCAGTAAAAATTAGTGTTTTTCACCGCTACTGATCCTTTTTTTACGACCTGTCCTATCAAACTGAAACTGAAACTGGAAAAGAATGAGTGGTTTCCCAACGATGGAAAACCCCAATGTGAAAATCAAATGTAATGCAAACGATCATTCATCACGGAACAGCGTTAAATATACCGAAATAAATGTAGAACTACTAGACGCATTATACATGCGTTAAGCTTACTTCTGCATAGTCTCACAAATAGTGTTATCAAATGAAAAGCTGATGAATATATCATTTAAATAAAATAGAGAGCTTAGTGTCACAAAAGTACACAAGTATCGATTATATTCCAACGTCTATGTTAAAAACCACAGTCGCATGCCCTAGTTCATACCAAGTTTTATCTTGCAACCGTTAGATGTTTTCTTAAATTGAATTGTATTGTGTTGCATTTTTAAATGTTATTAAAAATGTGTAATCATAATGAATATCTTATTTATGTTGATCTGTGAAGTCACAAAATGATTTCTTCAGCAATGTTCATATTGGTATTTTGTCATATATGAAAAACAAAACACTAAACCAGGGAGTGAAAAAGCAAGTATGACGAATACAAACGATTTAAATGCATTTGTGAGTAGGACTTATCATCAATGATAACAATAGAAAGTGTTAAACATGCAAAACAAATACATTTAGGAGTGTTTGTTTTGTGACAACATGTTGATTTTTAATGAAATATATATTGCATGACGCAAAGAAAAATGTATTTTGCCGCAAACGTTCAAAATGTATTCTGATGCACATCGGTACGCTGTTTATTGAAACAATTCTTGATAATAATGTACCCATATTTGCCAATACACATCAGATAAGTTTTTTTACTATTTTTGATATTATTGTGTTTGATATATATTAAAATACTACGTCGCATTTTGACTATGTACTAGGTCAGTAAATTGTCCGGGGAAAACATAATTGAATATCGATGAACGTTGATAGCACAGTACATTGTTTATATTTCAAATATATAAGATAATACAAAAATATAAATATTTAAAGGTTAATCATTGTTATACTTGGGCAGAAATGTAGGAAAATATATGGATGTGTGTTCATTTTTTATCACCAAGCATTAAAAACGTATATACCTATGTTACTATAAATAACTAAAAATCAATCTTATTTCATTGCAGTTGTTGAACCAATGCATTTTGTTATGATGAACAACAACTAGCACTTTTGTTGTCAGCACATATATGCATGTTTGTCGGTTAAAATGTGTTTACAGTTAACACATATATGCATGGTTAGTCCACACATGGTAACCAACAGTCCATATAGTTACAAACCTCATTTGTATATATTGTCTTAATGCAAACCTGGCTGAATTCCATTTAGGAAGACAATTATACTGGTCGCGATATTTTTTTCTGAAAAAACTGCGCACTCTTGGGGTTAGAAAATGAATTGTATCGATCGGAACAAAAAAAAAGCTCACAAATGTATCGATGTTATCACAGGAAAGTGTTGTGCGAATAATAATTATACCCCATTACCATTGGTAATTCGGGCTATATAGGAGTCACATTGTCGGTCAGTCGGTCGGTCGGTCTGTCGGTCTGTCTGTCTGTCCCGAAATTTCATCCGATCTTCACCAAACTTGGTCAGAAGTTGTATGTAGATGATCTCTAGGTCAAGTTTGAATATGGGTCATGGCAGGTCAAAAACTAGTTCACGGGGTCACTTAGTGTGTTTTCAACAGAAAGTTTGTCCGGCCCATATTTATGTCATCTATCGCTAGAGTTTAAAATGACGTGGTACATTTGTTCACCATAATGGGCGATGTGTCGTGTGAAAAAAGTACGTCAATATCTCAAAGGTCAAGGTCACACTTGGAGTTCAAAGGTCAAATGCTTGTCCGGGCCAAAACTTTGTTATTTATTGTGAGATTTTAAAATCATTTGGCAAATTTGTTCACCATAATTGGACGGTGAGTCGCGCGAAAAAATTACGACGATATCTCCAAGGTCAAGGTCACACTTTGAGTTCAACTATCATAAATGAGCTTGTCCGGGCCATAACTATGCCATTCATTTTAAGATTTTAAAATCATTTTGGCACATTTGTTAACCATCTTTAGACGGTGTGTTCTGTGAAAGAATTACGTCAATATCTCCAAGGTCAAGGTCACACTCTGAGTTCAAAGGTCGAAAATGGCTATAAATGAGCTTGTCCGGGCCAAAACTTTGTTATTTATTGTGAGATTTTAAAATCATTTGGCAAATTTGTTCACCATAATTGGACGGTGAGTCGCGCGAAAAAATTACGACGATATCTCCAAGGTCAAGGTCACACTTTGAGTTCAACTATCATAAATGAGCTTGTCCGGGCCATAACTATGCCATTCATTTTAAGATTTTAAAATCATTTTGGCACATTTGTTCACCATCTTTAGACGGTGTGTCGCGCAAAAGAATTACGTCAATATTTCCAAGGTCAAGGTCACACTCTGAGTTCAAAGGTCGAAAATGGCTATAAATGAGCTTGTCCGGGCCATAATTATGTCGTTCACTGTGAGACTTTGAAATCATTTAGCACATTTGTTCAACATCATTAGACGGTGTGTCGCACGAAAGAATAACGTCACTATCTTTATGGTCAAGGTCACACTTTGAGTTCAAAGGTCGAAAATGGCCATAACTAAGTTTGTCCGGGCGATAACTATGTCGTTTATTGTGAGATTTTAAAATATCATTTGGCTCTTTCGTTCACCATGATTAGACGGTGTGTCGCGCGAAAAAATTACGTCGATATCTCAAAGGTCAAGGTCACACTTTTAGTTCACAGGTCAAAAATCGCAATAAATGATCTTGTCTGGATCATAACTATATCATTCATTGTAAGCTTTAAAATTGGCTCTGTACATTAATGTTGTTCACAGTAATTGGATGGCGTGTCATGTGAAAGAATTCAAGAGTTCAAAGGTCAAAATGGCTATAAATGATAATGGCATAATAATTCTTAAAACTCGCCATAAATTAGAGTCTCTTGTTTTGTGAAGACAGCATGCAAAATAGTCTATGGCAATGCGGCACGTGGGGGTATATTTCTTGTCTGTGACAAAGCTCTAGTTATATTTTTTTATAATTTTGAATGAAAGTGTGTGACATTCGATTAGTTAATTCTAATTGCAATCTTAAAAGCCGTTTAAATAGAAAATGCACAGCAATAATGTAGTATGTTACATTTTGAAATATAACAGAAATTGATGATTTAAACTCTGATTTGAGAAGGAGAAATGCAACACAGAAATTGTAGAGGTTGTTGGTTATTACGATTTCCACACATTTCATACAAATCATTCATAGTAACAACATTTTTATTATGGCATTTCAGTCATGTCATTCGCGGACTCTTTGATTCTTGTAAGCAGGCTATATTGCTGTTCATGTAATCATATTACCGTTTCAATACATGTAACTTCACTGATCGGACATAATATTTTTTGACTGGTTTGCAATCTTCGTGAGCTATTGTAATGTGATACAACCTTGAAGTAGTGCAGCATCCTATCGTCATTTTTCACGACCGTTAGATAACACGAATACAATGAAAAACATTATAACATGTAACTTCACTGATCGGACACAATCTTTTGACTGGTTTGCAATCTTCGTGAACTATTGTAATGTGATATAACCTTGAAGTAGTGCAGCATCCTATCGTCATTTTTCACAACCGTTAGATAGCATGAATACCAATGTATGTCCAATTAAGTTAGGCATTTGATCAAAATCTGGAATGCAATACATTTCGTATTGGCAATAACCAACACGAGAGTATCGTCCAAGCGAACGCGTTCTCACTTAGACTGAAATATTGTAGATGATAAAAATATAAAAGTCAAAAGGAACGTCGCTTTGAAAACAGTGTTTATTGTTATTTCTTACGCTTTGCTAAATATACTATATGCGTTGAAAAACGTATTCACCAATCAGACAAACAATATTAACAACGTAAAACACAAAGCATTAAGATCATGTCATTGCTATGCTCCTATTTTGATATACTTCGTGAGAAAAATGTTAAAATCTTAAATTGCAAATTCTAGACGAACATTTTGATAAACATGCGAATATAATAACACTTCGTGAACCTTCAAACAAGTCATTCAATAATTGACAAAGGCAGTACTTTAAAGCAAACATATTTGTTTATGCAAACACTAAGCTCGAGTAACATTTAAAGCACACATATTTGTTTATGCAAACACTAAGCTCGAGTAACAAAGTGCACATAACAGATGTTACATCGTGCTTGAATATTCGTAATCGGAAACTGGAAATTCAATAAAGGATGAAACAATTGAACCTTATTTGCGACAAACAAAACTTCCGTATCTGATCGCCCGAATATCATAAGGACAGTTAGCAAAAGAAACAAATCGTGACTTGTATTTCACTGTCACAGTAAACGCAACGAGGGTATGCTTGAAACAACCAATTAAGAAACTGATATCTTTGTAAACGCGTTCGAATTTGGAAACAAATGAGCAAACATTGACAAACATCGCTCACCGGTGAATTATGGCGTGGGCAATTGTGAAAAGCCTGGCAGTATTGATGTAACCGATCAGGATTAAAGTCTGTGACCGCTTTGAAGTTCAATATTTTTTAGCTACTATCATATATGATTCATTAACACGATCTTTTAACCCGATAAGACAATCCATACATGGGCAAAGCCAGTTTAGGAAAAAACGTGTCCACTGAACTTAGATAGTCGTTTTGATTTTTCCTTGCTCCAGGTAAACCACCTACAGTTTAGGATAACAGTAAACCGAAATGTTCCCTAGACATCATGAATAAATCGATTGATATTCTACATATCCATTTGACATTAAACGTTTGCATAAAAAGACGCGTATATCCTACATTCCAATTTACCCATGCACAAACATGTCCGCTTATAAAGCGACCCCTTGTTATCGTGTTTTAAAGAAAAGGTCCATGAAAAAACATCCCGACAATCCGAACTTACCGACCGACAAACATATGCAAACGGGGTAGCACGAGACAAATCTTTATGTTATCTTTGACCCATAAACACTGCGTTAAATGCGCTGCATTGAAGATTATGTTCAGCCGAGTCGACTAGCCCTTTATCTTGGTTTATTTATTTTATTGTGTATAGTCTACAAGAGGAATATGTTTTAACTGTAATATTAGAAATATACACACAGCAGCTGTCATTCAGTTTTAATTCGCGTATCGTAGAGGTAGGGAAAATATTTGAGACTGTTTCTTTTGCCAGTTATATGTTGTTTGACGTTGCAGTGCAATCCCCAATTGGATGGTATTACTAGCAATTTAAACTGAATGTTTAAACAATCCGGTTAGACACATTAATGTCGGGTAGTTTGTGGCTAAGAACCAAATACAGTTGTTATAAAAAGTGCCTGTTTAAATACAATTTGACGAACATATATTTTGCACGCTAAATACAACAACGGACATTCAATTTGTACTGACAAGAACATGTCTGAATAATGGGAACCGTGAAACCGTTAACGCTACATTAAACTCAAAATAAAAGAATATGTCGTAAAATATTTCGAAAAAGATTTAAAGATATACAAAATGCTCGTTTTTAATTTGTGTGTCACTCTATATTATATTTGAATTTTAAAGAACGATATCCGAACATTTACTAGCAATCGTGAGATTGGCTTCGGGAAGCATCGGAAGCGCGACGTAGTATAATAAATATTCCGTGATCATTTAATACTAGATTACGGCAACAATGATCATTTTATTTACAATTTTGCTAGATGTTAATTGTTCAAATTAGATACTGAAAGATTTAAACGAGTGTTGAAAACCCTAGAAATACTAGTGTTATTTATGTATACGTCTAGTTTAAATATCGCAACTTGAACCCACTAACTAGAATGCGGTAGGTGCTTGACTTATTTAAGTTCGTTAATCTTTAATCGTGTTGACGTGTATTGACAGACACATTTCACTTAATCTCTGATCTATAACCACGCATTGCATGTCGTGAGTTGAGCTGTTTAAATGTTTACGTTGCTTGTTTTCATGAGATCATCCACCAACTATTTTTATTCCGATTCTTAGGGGATCCAGCCAACTTAAATAGCACCGAAGCGTACAGTTTGCATTTAATAATAATTATACTCAGAAAGAACGGTGCAATCGGTGTTTTATGTTTCTGGCGCAGTATCCACTAATATATAAGTATTTATTTATCATCGTTCTGGGATTTAATCATCGGGTGTGTTTACATTATTTATTTCCTATATCATAATATCATTAATTGAATATTTGTTATAGCCGAAAACTCGCACTTGTCAATATTAAAATTCGGTTTTTATGTTGCTTTTACTGACTTCTACCACAATTGTAACAATGAAATGCACGAATTGAAATACATTTTTTTCTATATACATTTGTTTTAATCTTAAAGCAGTATATATTAGAATATGCACTTCAAACTTAAATAAAACTAAGGAGGCAGTCTACAGTTGTTTAGCCCTATTTGCGCAATGGCCCCGGTCAATTTCCTTAATTTAAGGTGTATGGCCTTAAAAAAAATGTTTTGTGACTCCAGAAGCTGAAATGTAAGTATAAATGCTCAATATTCTAGTTATTTCACTTGCTTTCAGTAATTCGCAACAAAGTGACCTGGATTTATGTCAACATTCTGGACATGCTCAGTGATAAGAAAACACATGTACTTCCTGCTTTAAGCAGCCGACATTTGACAGATTTCAACAGTGGGTTTGAATAAGTTAGCAGTGCAAAAAAGTTTAATGTCAATGAAGGCTTATGTTTGGCTCAATTTGAAAGTATTTGCTGTGATAGTGCAAATCATCTTGTTGACAGTGTGCGTAATCTTACCCGGAAAGATAAATGTGATTGCAGGGTTTGTCAAAAATGGGTTTGTTTACGGCCAAGTTTCGAGACCCCCGAAAATGTCTATTTTACCCCAGATATCAATTTAAAGAGCATTGTCTGCATTGTTTTTGTGTTTTATTTTCAAGCTGTTGATGAGCTGCACTGAATATTGTGTGAATCTATTTTCAGGTTGTGACTGGGGGCCTCGTTTTGAGGGTGTTTTGCAGACCAGTGGTTGTTGGCTGGGGGTTTTCAAGAGAAACTGATGACTGCCTCCTTAAGTTTAGGTGAGATAATTTTGTTTTATAATTAAGTAATGTTTTGGTATTATTATTGTTCACTTGTGAACAGCTATTGCGTCAATCAAGAAATAGTCACCGATTCAATTTCCAAATCACTGTTAGTAGAAACGAGACATCCTTCAGGAAAAAAGAACGTGTGTACTGTTTTTACTGATCTTAGCGTAATTTGTTTAAGTAAACAATTACTTGAATAAGTTTAACACCTCATTATGTATAAGTGTAATAACATCAAATCGCAATATAACTGTAAAGCAACATTCAAAGCCAATGAATAGACATAGGATTCGGCATAAAACAACATTTGATTTGCATGGTATAATGTTTCAACAATATGTCTCTTCATATATCCGGGGAAAGTTAAGTGGTTTGGATACTTTAATTTGATTATTTAAGTTATCATAACTACAGCGTTAAAATAGGCCATACAGCGAGTCGAGTAAATTGTGCTAAGATTCGATAAGATAGTTTATTAAAGTCGCATCATCATGTACATAGTAAAACATATACAAACTAACTTAAAAACACAGTACATAAATGCTACTCATAATTGAGTTATAAGAGACTATACACATTCTAAAATACAATTCAACGATAATATCTAAACCTTTATGAACATATTTCATTACTACAAAATTAATGAGAAAAATTATGTAATACTAACTGCATAGTCTCGTCTTACCAGTTTGTGTTGAATGTACCTTTTCAGTCTGCAAGACTGGCCATTACAAACATGTTATATATCTTTTGTCTCGTTATCGTCAATAATTTTCACACAAAAAACACCGATGAACAACGGCTGTAGTTGGTGGTAATTCTTACTTATTGATATGGTCTTTGAACAAAAAATGTCAGCACTAAAAAATATGTTTTCCAATTGAAACGCAACACCTATAATTACATGTAATTTTGGTTAAATAGTGAAGACTTATTAAAGTATGTAATTCAACATGTATACGTTTATAAAATACATACTACTGGTTATATAGTGAAGACTAACTGAAGTATGAAATTAAACAGCTATACTTATATATGATACTGGTCAAATAGTGAAGACTTGATTGAGTCTGAAAATCAACATTTATATTATACATGGTACTGGTTAATTAGTGAATACTTACTTAAATTCAATACAAATTCTTATAACAGATACTAATACGATAGTGAGTACTTACTGAAATCTGAAATTTAATATTAACACTTGAGGTTGGAGCAAAAATGGAAATATGTTTGCTTTAAATATTTTGTTAATTGTGGATTCATTTTAAACAGACCTTCGATACCGGTTTGATTCACAACGATATACTTAAACCATTGTCGATGCCAATTGGCAGTAGTTCAAGAATATTTCGGCGGAAAGCACGATTATTTTGTCTGCATAGTTTTTGTGACCATTTGAATTTGGTAAACCTGTTCAACCGATATTAAAAATATATTGAAAGTTGCTGTAACTAAAGTTCTTTTATCTCATTACAACTACTTTATATACGGCTCCTTGTGTATATAAAATCTCCTGCGTTAAGACGTCATTTATCATTCTAGTTCTATTGTGTCGTATGTTGTATATTTGTTCGACCGTGTAGAGCACAAATGCTAGCATATGATAACCATTTGTATAAACTGAACAATTGAACCATTTTGAATTTAATTTCAGGAAACTAAAGACAATGGCTCTGTCGAAGTTGTCATCAAGCGAGCAAATTAATTGCGTAGCACTGACCTGGGCAGCAAAACAACAGATTCGAAAAATATATGCATCGTGTTGCCGGGCACAAAGTTTGGTTGACAGGTTTTGCGACGCCTGTTACGACGTTTACATACAAATGAACGAGATACCGGTGAGGAGTCATTTGTACGAGCGTTGCAGGGACATTTTTGAACGATTCTTCAACAATCTCCCTTCGGTCGAATTTCAACAGGCTATACGGTTTATCGAAGACATACGACACCGTCTTGCAGACAATGATAGGTGTCAACTTATTCAGTTCTTTGAAAAGTGGTATGAGCACTTCGGTAAACCAGACCTTTCAAGGCAGATGTTCAATGGTAAATATGTTTTAGTTGTCCAACAACAATAACAACGTAAATGAATTTATTTAAGTTTTTCATCGAAGAAAATGTTTTGTTTTCTTACAAATTATTGATCATGGCTTTCTTATTTACAGTTAAATGGCTATAAAATGATGATAATGACGACTTAAAAAAAACTTGCTTGTCTATATTTTGCTCGACGCATTGACACATGAATGTTAAGCTACAAGCAACGGTTTATGTAACCCGGCATGATAATGGGTTTGGGGAATTATCGTATGGTTCAAAAAGTATTTCTAGACTTTATATGAATGTTTCAAATCAAAAAATTAAAATAGACGCATATCTTAATGATATTATGAACTTTGTCAAAATCAATGTTACGGAAATGCTTGAACGATGCGAGTTACTCTTATATATTAAGCGATTTGTACGGTCTAGAGAAACCTTAAAGTTCTAAGAATAAGTATTTCTTGAGTTCATTTACTAGACGTTATTTCCACACAATAACATTTTCTATGTGATCAAAATATGATCGACACTTACAGAATTATTTACATGTATGACTCCTTAACGGTTGAACTATTATTATTATAATGCAGGAATGTTCAAGTCCAACTTTTTCGACCTGGGAATAGTTTCACTTCGAGTAAGACGTGGTAAGTTCTTGAATATTTTCACGCGTTGTTCACTTGTCATATCGAAATATTTGTTAACATAATACAACAGTAATAACATTAACTATATGGTATTTAAGCTTTGAACTCGCCGAAATATATATCACCATATTGAATGCGGTTAAATAAACCAATAATATTCGCCTGTTAACTTCAATTCATGTTTCGTTTTAGTTAAGTATACATAATACTATTTAAACATCTGAAAAGTAATGGTCAATAGCACGCATATTTAATTATTAACTATGAACATTTCTTTTATTTGTGTTCGTTGGTAGAAACCCGAAGACGGGGATGCCAACCAATTCCACCAAGGCCTACACTTCCTACTTTTGCACTCGATAGAGGGGTCAACCATGGGGAAGGATTTTTATACATTATCTATAGAGATATCAGTAATAGCAAATATGTACTAGTGTATGAACCTATGTATCATGACTGGTCCAAGGTATTTAAAATTACAATATATGAAACAAATGCAAATATAATTTATCGCAACAAGGGGTGTGCACTCAGAGAATGTAAATATATGTGCACTGCTCGAAGCTTTTATGTTGGAAACGCTACATATGTTTTCCTAAAAATTTGTCAATTGTAGTTTTTACAACAAAGATGTTCGTAATAAGGCAAATTTATAATTATAAAATAAAATTACTATTTACCAATACCTACTTATTAGAACATGCTTTTTTAATGGACACATCTTTGTTATCCATTAAAAAATAATTTAAGGGCAAATTCAGGTGTTATTGAGAGAGAACTATTGGCATACGTTCAATGGTTAGCAAAAGAAGCATCTTATGCAATACCTAACATATATTTTACATTTTAAAGACATGTAATTCTACAAATTGTTAGAATTGTATGTTGTTTTTATCCGTTATTTACACTTATTTTATGCCCCCAGATCAAGGATCGGGGGTATATTTTTTTGCCTGTCTGTCTTTCTGTCATTGTATGTGTGTGCATGTCTGTCCAAAACTTTAAGGTTGGTCATACCTTTTGCAATATTAAAGATAGCTACTTGATATTTGGCATGCATGTGTATCTCATGGAGCTGCACATTTTGAGAGGTTGAATGTCAAGGTCATCCTTCCAGGTCAAAGGTCAAGATCAAAGGACAAATTTTGCAATACTGAAATTAGCAACTTGATATTTGGCATGCATGTGTATCTAATGGAGCTGCACATTTTGATTGCTGAAAGGTCGATTGCATCCTTCAAGGTCAAAGGTCAAATATATGACTTCAAAGCGCAGTAGGGGGCATTGTGTTTCAAAAACACAGCTTTTGTTTTTACAACAGAATTTGTTCAGTTCTTCATTACGAAGCATATTTATCTCATGTTTCTCTCAAAAACGAGAATTGCAAAAACTCTCTGAAACCACAATCCTACAATATTACAATTATGACTTAATATCAAGCACATGTTACTAAAACCGCCAACATCCCAATGGTCATTATATAAGTTTTTCAAGGATTGGGCTATATTCATCCTATTATGAAAGCAAATGTCAATCTACCAATAACGATGCACGTCAGTATAGATTGATTTAAAGCAAAATGGCTTTATATTATATTTCGTCTCTTAAAATACTTGACCTTAAGTTACATATTTCGTGCTTTACATGCTACTGTGGTCCTGTACACAATTTATTAAAAACATGTATTTACGGTTAAAACTGGCCTCGCGACAGTTATCATGTTGTTTATTATTTTCATCGCAGATATCAGGAAATTCAGATATGTTTTATTGTATATAAAGCCAAGCATGTTGTTTTATAACGTGTTTTCAAATGATTTCATTGATTTGAAGGCTGCCAAACACAATCTGGTAATATGGTTAATATGTACATATACAACACTTTTTTAATGTTTGCATAATTTTGATTTCTGTACTTCTAAGAAATTTTGAACACGTTTTTCAAACTAAAAAATGATCTTCAAATACATTTGCATGTAGAAAGTGGTCGATGGCCCAAATCTTTTCCCGAGGCAAAATAAAGTGTATCAGTAATACATAAAAAGATAAATTTCAGTTTGTTTAAGAGTGAAGGATGTAGTTAGAATTAAGATGTTAGTATATACAGTTTTATTACGGACACAGATGTAACATGCACACTTGTATCAAATTACCTTTAACAAACTATGTGTTACATATATAAATAATATATCCTAAGGGATAGTAAAACTGTTGCCGTATTGATTTAGGTATAAGATAAACTCTCTTTATAACTTAACTGTAAAATTTGCATTTAAATGTCATTATATACATTGTCATTGTTATCTTTCCCATGCAGGCTATATGACAATCATATTTTCCGTTTAATAAATGTTTTGATAATTTGAATCACAGCTATTGTGTCAGATTTACTCACCGAAGTTATAACTGCTCTATGCTTAAATAGCATTTTACATATGCTTTTGACCATCGATAGTTTTACGTTCATATGTAGTCTGTATAGGACTTAAAGAATTCTTGTAAATCAATATCAAACGTTGTTATCGCAATGCATTTTGTATTGTGTATTTGATTGTTTACATACGCCATGTCAGAATATCCGTTTTAATTAAACATGTACTGTGACCAAAGTATCATGACTGCCAACATAATTTTTTTCGTACAGGTAGAAAACAATGGCTTAATGGTATTCATTTGTATTTCAACATGCGTGAGCTATAAGTGAAATATATGCAACAAGTACAGCTAACTATAAGACCGTTAAATATAAAAAAACGCATTATTTTGCTATCAAGTTTAATTAAATGACGTTCATGCATGTATAAATTGTTATGTATACCAATATCATAAGCATGTGTCTCGATAAAATCAATTGTGTTACTTTGGGGTAGTACAAAGTATTGTCATAATGTTATATTTTTTATCTGTAGAAGTTTTACTACATGTTATACCTTCTTATATTAATTTCAATTGATCGTAAGTATACACATTTATATACAGATATAATTTTGATAGTTATTTGTCAAATAATGTCTTCGTTAAATGTATGATATATGAAGTATAATGATCCAATATTTACTATTACAGATATGTCTTGTTGTAATGCAACGTATTATAACGTTCGATAATCATCAAATATTTACTGTGTAAACACTGTGCGCTTACTTTGATTACGTTTGGCGTTTGGCCTCCTTAACGTCTTTTTTACTCAATTTAACAAAGATACAATAAGAAAAACGACAATCTTTTTGTCTTAGACACCAATGCAATCAGCATTAATACTTAGTATTAACATCTTATAGTGGTTCACAACATTTTTTTTTCAAATCAGGTCAAGTGGTTTTATACGTGTTAATATTTATTTTATTTTTTTAGCAAACTAACTTTCGTTTTCTAGTTTGTGTACAGATACCCGTGCGATTAGCGATTGTTTTTAATTCTAAAAAAATACCATCGGCGTTTGTTCATAAATAATATCATCACGCATGGTAGCGTGAGATACAAAATGTCAACATACTTTTAACTAAAATCGATATATTAATTTCTTGAATAATGTTATAATTTGACGCGTAATTTCAAATCTAGTATATCAGACCGAGCATATTACGTTACCTATAAATTAAGGCCGACAAAATATAATACCAAACAAGCACCAAATGTAACAACATTTTTTCCACAATGTATACTTGTGTAAATACTGTACATATTATAAATACTATAAATTCTGTAAGTATGCGAGATGCGTATGTGGCGATATGTTTTTAGTTGTACGATTTGGACATTTAATGATTCCTTTATCGAATATCTAAGTATACATGTGTGATACATTTTGTACTTTTTTGTTTGCATATTTACTTTATCTTTTTTCAGAGACAAATGTAGCATTGAACAAACTTTAGTACTTTTAGCGATTGATGTTTTGTTTCGCAAAAATAACGAACGGCGTGTTTTCATAAATAATATTGTCACGTATGGTAATACAAACTGCCAAAAAAAAATTAACAATAAGGCATATATTCATTTCTTGAATAATGTTATGTTCTTGTGTAATCGTTTCAAATGTAGTACATCATACCTATAATTGTACGTTATCTATAAGAGTCGACAATATACACTAGAAAACACGCAACAAATAAAATAACAGTTTCTCCATATATTTGGAGATACTATAAATCTTGTACATATTGTAAATATTGTAAATATGAAGTATGCGAAGTTCGTTTGTCGTGATATTTGTTTAGTTTTACGAGCTGACATGTTAATATCTTTTTATCGCATATCTAGGTGTACATTTGTGTTACATTTTGATCGTTTTTGTTTTTCATATATACCCTTTTTTCTTAAGAGACAAAGTAGTGATTGACCAAAATTTAAGAGTTTAATGAAAAAATACTTTCGGTCAAAAAGTTGATTACAATAATTAATTAAATAAAATGATTAATTTATAATTCTATTGTATAATGCTTTAGTGTAACACCTTTATTATTTGTTTCTGAAACAAATTTACAACAGTAAAGATAAAGATTTTAAGTGTTAAGTATACAATGATTACATTGTTAAATTGTTAAACGGTGTATGCGACGATTTGTACAAATATAATGCCTTTGTGTGTATATACATTTTGTTGAGTGTTTATTATATATCATAATTGACATGAAAATAGAACTGATTCACCCATATGATGTTCAAAGATTTCAACTTAATTTAATACTCTTTAAACAAAACAAAATTCTCAAAATTTCGACATTGCGGGTTTTTGTTGATGTAATTGTAAATTGAAACACCGAAATATTTACTATGAATGTTTGTGGTGTGGAAATTATTTTTCGAAACATAGAGTATAATAAATACTCAAACACCTTCATACTTCTTCTATTGAAACATTTTTAGTATTATTATCGTGACGTTTTTAATTGTACAGCTTTGCAAACTTTTTAGAGTATATATTGTCAATATAATACGCTGTGAGTTTTGTTTGAAGCAATTATGTGTGGAATTTAATGGATTCAAACAAACAGCTTTATTTAAGTTCATTGGACCTGGTTAAAGAGACTGTAGTACATGCTTTTCCTATTCTGTTTATTGTAAAAAATGTGCGAGTGTTTTTAAATAAATATATAGCAGTAATTTGTGTGTTCAACTTAATACAAATCGGGTGACGGCTATTCAACATTAATATTTATAGTCCTACTGTATGTACATGCGTGTGTAAAAAAGATTTGTTTGAGGCAATACAAACTAAACGTGTTTATACCAAACGGTCTTTGGACTAATTACATACTCTCAGAACACATACATAGTACAACCGTGCTGTATTTATATTTAGGACATTACTTGTAATTAAAACACACCAGCATATGCATTTTAAAAACAATTTGACTTTAAAACACACATTCATTCAAACAAACAAAACAAATTAACTAGCATTGTCACTGACATTTAATACCATGTAATAGTGTATTAAGTCGTTCTTAAACATTAATAAGGCTAATATTTTTATCCTGAATTGCATTACTGAAAAGGGGAAAATAAAACTACATTTTCAGAATTTTGTTTCACAATTCGTTTTTGTCAAAAAGTCATTTTACAACTCGAATTACAGAATCGAACCAAATACCCTTACTAATCATTTACAATCAAATCAACACTCTTAAAACTGGTATTTTACGTTAACTTGTACCAAGTTATTTTACGTTAACTTGTACCAAGCGTCAGTCTGCGATGACACCCAACAAGTAAATACAAGGGCATACAGACAGTCATAATATATAAAGTATCTTTATAAAATAAGGCTATTTTATGCTGCGTTAAGAATGTTTATTAAGACGCTGAATTCATACAGTTTCGCTTGAAGTCTCCTAAGAAAGGCGCACTGTCGCACTCAATGTCTCACGAATATGTTAAGCGGTGATTATAATTGATATGAGCAACGCAAATAACAATATCGTTTACAAAAAATATTTTTATTCCCCTTTTAGACCTAGTAAAGTATACTAGCATGCTGATATCTCTTACGCCAATTATCCATACAATGATAACAAACAAGCAAATTCGTTGAATTGATATCCACCGCCAAAGAAATTTTGTTAACGGATGGACGCACTTTCCAGGCTCGCTACGTGGATCTTTGTACACAACTTCTTATAAAATCATTAATTGATACACTAAAATAACGGTTCACTGACACTTGCACAAATGTAAACGATAGTATGTACGGACAATTGTTATTTCTCATTCAGCCATCCGTGGTTGTATCCACCATCAAACTATAATTTAATCTATCAAAGCAAAGGCCTTTGACAAAATATTTTAAAGGAATAAAGAATGCTAAGAAAATAAGGCAGAATTAGTCACAATGTGTAACATTTGACCTCAGTAGGTGCAATTGACCTTGACCCTAGAGACCCGAGACTTACGTGTGAAACACAGCAAGATAAACGAGAGCAATTGTACAAAGTTATTACATAATCACTTGATGAAAAGTTCAGTGAAAAGTTAAGCAATGGCTTATTTATTAATTATTCATCACATTTGTGATCTTTGACCTCAATGTGTGACCTTGATCTTGCCTTTAGGGATATGTGTATTGCATGTGATTCAGCCCCAGTTGATTTAGAACAATTGTGGTAAGTTTCAGTGCTGTCGCTCGTAGGTTATTGGGGATACATTCTAATACAGACACAATCGTTTATAAAAAGGGTATAACTCCTATATTCACAAATAGTTTTTGTCTCATTTTGACTTGCAACATTCTCTTATTCATAAAAACACACATACCAAGTGTCAATGAAATCGGTCCAAGCAGTTCCAAAATATGGTTCCGGACACAAAATTGTGTTTATTTGCAGTCGAAAACTTCAATTACTTTGTTATTTGCAAACGGATTGCAACGGCATAACCTATATATACACTAATACCAAATATCAATGAAAGAGGCCGAAGCAGTTTCGAGACGTAGCTCCTGACACAAGTGTTCCGGACGGAAAACGCTAAAACATATTCACTTCATCTAGGGCGGGTGATAAAAAAACACTAAGTTACCACTCAGAAATTTATTCTTCTTGGTGATCACTCTGATAGAAACTCCGGCTCCGTGCGCTGCACGGTTTTCCATGGACACGTTACTTGCATGCAACATTTTTAATCACGCTGTCATTCAAATATTTATTTTTAATCGACTTTACAACTGCAAGGCAAGAACACAACTACAAAACCAAGCAAACAATTTAAATTTGTGTGTGATTGCTAACATGTAATTAAATAATTGAAAAGCAAGAATAAAATATCAGTATGCGACGTTTTAAACACTCGCATTTAAGCATGCACAAATGGGAGCTACATAAAGAAAAAAACAAATATTTGGTAATAAATGCTAATTTTGAAAAATTACTACACTGTAACAAAATACGCGAAGTAAATAAATACCAAAATAAACTTATTCCCAGTCTCATCTGCTGTCATCGGGTCATATGTGAATCACTGAGCAGACAAAGTAACGAAGTTTATAAATCATCGAAACATCTGATAAAGTCGTAAATGTACACCTCACAAGAAACGGATACTCAACTATTGTAAACGAGCAAGAGATGCAATCTGTTGGAAATACCAAGTTTTGTCTATATAAATTAAGCTATCAGATAAGATTACCTAATGCATTAATGATCAAAACATTTGATAAAGTTATGAATGTTCACCTCGTAAAATGGAACTGATAAATTGGTCTTGCAAACGAGATGGTTCTGTATTTTTTCTTTATGATGGTGACAGTGGTTCTCTCTCCAGCTCTCTGCTACATAAAGGATGTAAGCTTAATGGCGGTATAAAATAGATCTCCTTTGATCAAACTGAGAAAAATGGCCACGCCCCATTTTTCTTAGATAAACCTATATTGTAACAAAATTATGTTTTAGTTTCGGTTTAATTGTCAACGAGGGGCATATCCTTGTATCTGTCTTGTAAACTGTCGCGCCAACCTATTGACGTCATTTCTAAAGTAGCAAATGCAGTGTATCAATTGGGTCATGTATTTAACGAGTTTATTCGAATACGCATTGATGGGAAGGTGTAGTCACACAATGTTAAGTAGCCAAATGTCAAAGTGAAAACACATCCAGTGTATCATGTAAACTAAGGTGATGTGTCAATTAAGGTAACGCGAAGTGTCATAAAATATTTTAACTATACGACCTTCGCTTATTTCTTGAAATCAATACCGAATAATTTGCGCTTATTTTAAACTTTTGTAAGACGCAGATTATCAGACCCAGAAATCTACTTGATTTACTACTGTATTCTGACGAAAGACAAGGTATTCACACAAGAACAATGGCAGTGATATTCATAAAGTGCATGTGCATGTGTGTGTATATATATATATATTGTAAATTATGTAAATGCTGTAAATATTATATATGTACTTACGCTTCTATTTTCTCAAGTCACTTTATTGTTGTTGCTTTTATTTTATAAAGATGAACAGAACGCCACAACACACTATAACCACAAAACAAACATTTCTAGGTCAATACACAATATGAAGCGTTATGCCATACGTCGTATTTCTAAATAATAATTACATACCGAAAATTGTTTCTTACCTTCGAAATAGTGTAGGCATGTAATTTGATGTTTGATTATTCCTTTATCGCGTTTCTTATTGTACACTAATGTGACATCTCATTTGTTATTCTTTGTTTCAATGTAAGCATTTCCGTTTTGAAGAGACGAAAATAGTGTTATATATTATTTAAAAAAACTTGAAGATACGTGTTATCAATTTGCAAAATTGTGTGAACAACGTGTTTATACACGTAATGAATGAATTGTGCAGGAAGTTATTACAATGCGTATTTTATTGTTATGCTGGCTTATCATTTGCAAAAGAGGGCTTTGATAGCCCCTTGCCGATCACCTTGGTTAAAGGTACTTGACCAGGGGGCATAGTTTTGTCCCACCAAAACTATGGACCAAGTTTTATTAATTTTACATGCGGTTTCTAGATTCGTAATATTGCTTATATAACATTTTACCTAGTTTTTTAATGCCCGTGATTCAGATTCGAACTCGGATTCGCTATTATCAAGATACCGTTCTGAACAATTTTCATTAAGATTGAGTCATATATGGCTTCTAGAGTTGGCTGTAATTTATTAAGAATGTATGATTGCTTTTTAATAAATCTGTTCCATTAAATGCGTGTTTAATTAAATACAAAACAGGTCAATGCTATCCAACACTGATGAGCATGGTGCATGTAAAAATGTTTCTTAAAATGATTATTTTGTAGCAGAAAGCAAGACATGTTTGTAAACAAGAAATACAATAACAGATGGCACATTGTCGACATTAAATGTACATCGCTTACCGATATTCAAATCTTATTACGATGTAATACGATATACATATGCTGTTTTTAAAACTTAAATCAACAAACGGACAAAAGTCATCACATGTGTGACTGTCGAACAGGAATCATTTTAACCAAATTTAAATTCAAATTTTATCCGCCAACTCACCCTAATATAATCTTCATTGATGAATGTCGTATAGGCATACATGGGTTGCGGGCAGTATGATACTTATCCATGTAGGATACAGATATAACGTTCCATGGAGATCATCATTAGATTATGCGATACTAGCGGCAAACAAAGTCCGATATGGTGCAAAGATGATTTCTGACAAGAACATAATTTTACTTTACAGCAAGCATTTTTTAATTGGACAAAATTACAACTGCCATCTGTGGTTTCAAGAACGATCAGTTGGGGGCAATTAAAGTATACCATATCCAAGCCGCGCGTGTTAAAGCTTCAAAGTGTAGAATTACCGAAATCCCCTTTGTAGAAAGTTAATTTATTTCAAGAAATGACCAAACTGATGTAAACTCGGAGTCAAAAAGCGTGCATATCTTACCGTAATCATAGTTATAAAACGCTTTTTCGTGTGGAAAACTTGTGGGAACAATTCTTTGTTATTACTTAATAGTTAATATTTTAAACTGGTATTTTAAGTCTTCTCATGCGAACCGTCCTGCTGTGAAAACACAAAACAATTAAATACTTCCCCCTTCATTTTAAATAGATGGCCATGATGGACATTTAGTGGATAATCACACAAAGGCTGTACGATATGGTTTAACTTGCGATATGAATTATTATCAAAACGTGGTAATCAAAACGTTTTGCTTGAAGTCTACTAACAAAGGCGCATCTTCACAATCAATGCCACACGAACAGTTTAAGTGTTAAATATAACTGATATGAGCGAAACAAAAAGAAGCATCACTTAAAAAATATTGTTTATTTCCCTTGTATGCCTAGTATACTAGCATGCAGATAACATTTACGCACGAATTGTTTACAAAGTAATAGCTAAAATGTTTTTTAAAGCACTTAGCAATCAGACAAGTCTCCTGCTTGTCGACAACTCAGATGAAGACACCGGCCCTGTTCGCAAAGAAAGCCATTTGCTTCAGGTTAGTTCTTTAGAGACATGTTACTAGCATTCAAATATTTCTAAACCAAGCTCCGCCATTCTAACATGATGTTTAAACCAAAAATTAAACTGCACTGCAAGCAAACAATAATCTGTCCAAGCAAAATATTTGCCTTTTTGTGATTAAAAAACAACTGATTTAATTATTAAAAAGACGGTTAATCTTCAGAATAAGACATTGTTAAAAACTCGTCTTTTAGCACGCACACATGGAAGCTTCGAACGTTTGTTACATAAAGATTTTACAAAAGCAATTACATGCTTATGCTAACAAACTACTACATTGTAACAATAACGGCTGAGTAATATAACACCACACACACATTTCTCCCGTCTAATCTGGTCATATCTCAATCCTTGATAGAGTAATGTCACACACGAATCAGAGAAAGGTATGTTAGCAAAAATACGTCTATCTTATACAATTTTGCAACCAGAGCAGATAACATTACCTAATTTATTCATTGTGGAAGCATTTGATAAATTTGTGAATGTTGATCTCGTGAAACGTTTCTGCAACATTACACTTGTACACGAGCTATCAACGTCATATGATTGACAATAGATCAGTTTTTTTTTCTTTCGCAAAGGAACAAAAACCGACCATAAAGTTGGATTACAAAAAATGTGAATTCACTCATCACAACATGTCACAACCATAGAAGTATATTATTGTTATTGACATTTCTCGTTGGAAATTGAATACACCGCTAACACATGTTTAGTGGATGGTAACAAAAAATGGACCCTCAAAATGCTTCTCGAATTTCATTATACAAACAGCGTAGTAGTCATTAAAAATATATGTACATGTAGTGTCCGTAGTTAAAGTAGGCATTTCAAATTACTTAGAAATTGTAAAAGGTTATTCTGTGTGAAGCTGCTGTGAAAACTAGAGAGAACAATTTCACCGATAATTCTCAATAGCTCATTAATAAGCATTTACAAATTTAGATACATATGTTACTATCAATGGCTGAAAAAATATTTTATTTCTTTGTAGTTGTTGACAAAATGCATTTTTTATAATGAATACCAACTCATTTTGTTGTCAGCACATATATCTGATATGCTAGTGTAATGTTATGAAAAGACTTAAATCACAGAATTACGTCTGTTGGTATGTATATGTTTAAATATAATTCTTAAACGCATTTTAGCCAACACATAGACACCATCATTTAATATAATAACAAACCCCATTGGTATGTTTTGTCTTTATACAAATGTTGCTGCTTTTCATTTAGAAAGACTTTCATAATTGTCGCGAGTAACTTTTGTTTAAAATAATTGCGCACAAACTGTGGTTAAGAAAAGTTATTTGATCAATTGGACCAACAATACGTTCAAAAAGATATTGATCTTAACGTGGTTCACGACAAGTTGTAATTAATCTTTAAGAATGAAGAATGAAGTGTGTGACCTCCGAATGCTCTAATAGCTATCTCGGTAAAATACAAAAAGAACAGCAATATTGTATTTTGTATTTGTTACATATTGCGATCGAACAGATATGTGCGTCATTTACTCTGATTGCAATCTTTCAAACAAGAAACAGCACGGCAATTTCAAACAGAAATTGGAGAGGTTGTTGGATAAAACGATTCCCAAACATGTCATACAAATATATTCTAATATCATAGTTTTCAATATGAAAGTTCACCGATAAACGAACACAAACAAAAGGCAATCAAACCATTTGATTCTTGTAGGCACGCTCTTGTTTTGTTTATGCAATCAGATAATCGCTTCTATGCATTTATTTTCACTTATCTGACATCGACTTTGTACTGATTTGCATTATTCGTGTGCATTTGGAATGAGATACAAACTTGAAGTAGTGAAACAAACTATCGCCATTGTTCACATCAGTAGGATCATCTCAACACCTATGAATGGTAAAGGAAGATCGAAAACGACATAACAATCAACTTGTGGAAGACAATAAGTTTCAAGCTGGCGTCTATTAACACGCATGTTCATCAATTTGAAAGCTTTTTATCACGTGCAATATTAGCGTCAAAATGATCACGCATTAGCTTTGATGACACGCTCGCGTTAATAGACTTAGATATCAGTAATTATGTGAAGAACAAATCACTTTAAAACAACGATTTATATACATGTTTAGGCTTCATCATTTATACCTGATTCGTTCATAAACGTATTCACCAATCATTTAAACAAATTAAACAACGCAAAACACATAACATTCCGATTACGTCACTAGTAAACGGATACTTGAATATACTCGTCATAAAAAAACGTTTAACTGCAATCAAATAATTACAGAAAAAATGCAAAAATTGTTGGTATCACTTCCTGCTTTTGCAAACATGCGATTTGATAATGGACTAAACATTATTTTAAAGCACTCATCTTAGCATTTTGCATCGTTGAACAGTAACATTGTGTTTTGATGATATAAATCGGAAACTGGTAATTATGTTTCGGATATAATAACATTCGCTGAGCCAATCGACCCAATGTGCTCCAAACAACGCTTCCTGGTCGCATATACATCAAAATAAAGACAGCTTGCAAAACCAAGTTTTGTCTTTTCTATTAGAGAGTCGGTTAATCGCAAACAAAAATCATTGCATAACGCTGACATTGAGCACGCATGATTTCTTAATTCATTATTAAAACATGCGATGAGAAACTGACGCATTTGTAAACGCGCCATAAATGTCAATAGCTCTGTTTTGCAAACCTCTCAAGGGGGAAACGTTGGCTCACAATTCAGCAAAAAAGGTATCATTCACAAAAGTCATTGTTGATATAAGCTGATTATTGCAATGGGTGTTTCCCGGTAGAAAGTACCTAACGTTGTTTCGCAATGTATGAATGGAGAATATCGCTCTCAATCTATTAGCTGTAAAAAAAACTTAATATTGAGATCGATGCGTGCCTTTTGGAAAAAAACATGATATTTCTATTTACTATATTGTGCATTTGCGCATTGATGTTTCCCACCGTATATAAATATCGGTGTAAGAAATAGAAACTAAAAAAGTGTTTTAAATATTTCAATGTAAAACATTTCACCCCATAAAAACATGAACCGTGATGCGCATCATGTTTTGAAGCCGGGAGAGTTTATTTGAACAAACTAAACGCCTCGGCCCCACGTTTGGCGTCAAATGTCTCAGTGCGATAAAATTGTGCGACCAGGTCGGTCATCGATCCCGGGACACCTCGCTATCAGGGAGAGTGTTCTCTCGACTAAGCTCACCATGTCGCCACACAACTTCTACCCTAACGTGACAGAGTTCATACCAAGACACGCAGTTTTTTTTTCGGCGTAGCTGTTTAACGTCACTTTTGACCTCAGAGGACCTTCATTCATGATAGATCCCAAATGAATAAATCCGAATTGTGCATTGGCTAATAATACAAAAATCACCGTAAACATTGGACGCATATCATTTGAACTGAAATATGAATATATTGTAAATTACAAAACTGTCATGATACAAAGCATCCTCTAAACATTACATCGAAACGTTTCTCCTTAGTTTACGAAGCAGTATAGCATTAATCACATGTCTCTACACTAGATAGAAGCTATTGTTTGCAGGATGTAGCGGTCACACTAAACACTACAATACAGGCTAGATTGCACTTTACCGGTACGCAGTCGTTTACCACTATTGACAATGCGTGGGTTTGGGGGCGGTAGCCCCCAATACTAAGGAAATATGTAGGTGTTGGAAATATATCTGTCTTTGATTTATTCTAATCCATAGTTTCGTTTATAAGTGTAAATATGTTTTTTGTACTTTGTTTTGTTCATTTTTTATATAAAGTCTTTCTGCAAAAAATTCATATCACTATGATGCTTGCAATATTGAGTCTTTTATGTTTACATTCTACTTACATCTAGACACATTATAACGCATTATCTTTTATTTTATTCCAACATAAGGTTCATAGTATTTCAGTGGCGAATATGTTTTTTTTATTTTCCTATTGAAACTAATGTATTACTCGTTAAATTATGAAAACCTAGTCATTACAATACTTATTGACAATAAAACATACAATTTCACCTCTTTTTGTTTTTTATTTCTTATTTGTTTATACAGTTAAATATATTATCTTATTATCACTTACTACCTTTATTAAAATACATGGTCGCTTCATTCCATCTCCGTTCACTGGTCGCAAACATTAAAACATCAACGCCGTATATTTTTTCAAAGATATTTCTTGTTTTATATGAATACTTATACATCATGTGAGCCCTGTGACGTGGCCCGTTCCGACCTGACCAGCATTATCTTTACAAACCTAGAAGTGGCATTTAAACGATTTTTTACACCAAAAATTACAACCCTATTGCTTGCTGGTTCAGAACAGATTTTTAAATTAAATTTCTCTTTAAATCTCTATAGGTTAGGTGCGGACTGGAGCGTAGCCAGTTTTTGACCCCAGTTGTGTGATTTAAACAAGCTTTGTACGGTAATGCTTTGTCGTCAAAATTTTTGTCAAAATCTGAAAACAGTTTGAGAGCTGGTGTTTGAAGGAACAGATGACGTACGAAGGACAAAAGGCGTACCCTAAAGCCCACCCTTTGCAATATACTGGGGAACTATCAAAAAAGGCACGTCTATATTCGTACTCACTTACTGACGCTTTTGATTAGACAAATACTTGTGTAAATGATAGGGCAAATTACGTATTGTCTTTGTTTAGATTTGAATTTCTGATTACCCTGTACGTTTGCGGTCAGCATTACTTACAATGACGACCTCTACAGTAAAATAGCAAAAGTGCGCCAACAGACCTTATTGTGAAAATAAAATTAGTGTTTCCAAAATAACACATATACAACACAAACGTGTTTTTGTACATTATCTTTGTCTCAATTGTAAAACAACTCCAATCTTGCTAACTGGAGGGAGCGACGTATTGATATTGATGTTGTTCATTGAAAATAATACAATACTGTTCAACAAAATGTAGGCTATTGGCGTCAATCTTCGAAAGGGAAGAACTGTTCCACAATATGGCGAATCATGTGCTTCTTCTCCTTTATAAAAGCGTTCATCTCCTGCTGGGTTTGATATAACATCTCCACGGGCACCTGTCTGGCGGCCAGTCTGAAAGCTGATCATGCGAATATTGAGTACCAATCAGGTAAAATGACCAGTAGTCCTAATAAAATTCTGCTTATGTTAATATTTAAATCTTTTCAATCAGACATTGTATGCTTCTTTGTAAAACATACTGAAGACAGGAGACCTATCACAACATAGAGTTACTGCACTGTGTCTATTGTGATCCCGAGGGGAATGATCTTAAAATATCTCAGGAGGACACAACTTTATGCTGTTTAATGCAAAATAATTATACTTTATTGGTGTATTACTTTTTTAGATGTTTTAATTTCAACTATAGATTTTAACACTTATGTGAACCTGGGGTGAGACCACTTTATATCACAGGGCTTTAATTTGAACAATGTTACACACCAAATATAAAACCTCTGAATCGCGCAGATTCAGAGAACATTGTTTTTTAATTATTTACCATATATAATATGTCTACACCAATCAGGTGATCCCTGGAGCTCGGCCAATTTAACCCCCAGGGGCAAGATTTTAAAATCTTTGCAGAGGACCACTACATAATGTTACACAACTTATATTCAACCTCTGAGATTTGTAGTTTCACAGAGAAATAATTTACTATACAAATCTATATAATAAATCAGGTTTTCCCAGGTGCGTTGCCAGTTTTGACCACAGGGGGCTTAATTTGAAAATTCGTATGGGACCTGTATACGATATTACACATAAAATAGTTTTTCTTTATCCTTGCAGTTTCAGCGAAGAAGGTTTTAAAATTATTTTGTGTATAAATCATATGACATCGTAGATGGGTCAGTTCAGGTCACAGAGGTATGCTTTATCCTTTACATGACCTCTATGTGCTGTTTCATACTTATTATCAAAGTGCTAGGACCTGTCACTTCAGAGAAAAATAATAAGTATCTTATTATTTTAGTCTATATATATCATCGGATCCCTGACGTGTAGCCATATATAACATAAGGCGTATGATTTGCACATGCTTAGAAGAGGAATACTAGAACATGTTAAACACCAAATATTAAACCCCTAATCATAGTTTTCAGAAACAAATTGAAAGTGCTTCGTTATAAAGGATCTATATAAATCAGCCGTGTTTATTTTTGCTCCAAGGGGCAAGATTTGAACAATCTTTGTAGACTATAACTAGACGATGTAACCCCCTCCCCCACCAAATACTAAACCTCTGAGCCTTGCGGTTCAAGAGATGTTTAAGATGCCACTTATAAGATCTATTTAAGCTCCTAAATATGTAGTGGACCTAAACGACTTTAACAAGTTTTAAAGAGGCTAACCCTTTCATCATTTCTGTGAAGTTTTTATAGAGATTTGAGGCCTTCTGCTACACATTAGGGGATTGGGGCCGGGGCCATTAGAGGGTGGAATTTTGGGCGTTGTTTTGGGAGATAAGTGGAATTTTAGAAGATTTTTTCACCAACAATTCAACACTTAAAATTTCTATATTTAAATGTAATTTACATAAATGTACATTTAATCGTAGGCTGATAGCACAATACCAGCTGGCAACATAGGTATAACATTAAGAAAAAAAGTATTTGTTTCGGAGGGAGGAATTTTTAGCTGAAATAGGGGGAAAAGTATACTATTTTAAGGGGGGGAATGGGCCGAATTTCTGCCCAAAAAAACGGGCAAACAAGGGCCATGGAAGAAGATCAAGTTTGAAGTAAATTGTTGACGACACATTAAGCTCGACTTCACAGATCCACCTACAACAAAAGCTCACCATGAGCACTTCTAGCTTAAGACAGCTAACAATAAATATTTGATTTTGTTTTAAAGATTCCAGAGAAAAATATTTTCAGTTTTAAATGTGTACGCATTTTTAAGGTGACATGAAGAGCTCAAGCAAACAGAAACTGAAAAACAAACCAACACCTTATTATCTGAATAAATTGCTATTCATACACCATTGTCTACATTTGTAATGTCAATTTTAACTTCAAGAAGATGTATAGTGAATAAATACTGGTAAATGTGTAATAACATAACCACAAAAAACATTTAAAGACAAAGTCACGTCTTGAAAATACATATAGAACACAAAACAAACAAGTGTTTCGCGGTCGGAGACATATGCCCCCCAAACGTGACCTTGACCTAGTGACCTGAAAATCAAGAAAGGTCATCTGTCAGTCATGATCAATGTACCTATAAAATTTCATGGTCCTAGGCCTAAGCGTTCTTGAGTTATCATCCGGAAACGATTTTGTGGACATACCGGCGGGCGGACCGACCGACATTTGCAAAACAATATACCCCCTCTTCTTCGAATGGGGGCATAAAAATTAAATGTTAATTATACAAATAAATGTGTACTGACATAAAAACTAAATATACATAATGTTAGTACATGTCTTTTGAATATACATAGCACATATTTACAACTTACTATCATCCTGTGCAACCATGTTCATTGCTGTCCATACTGATCTATAGAAGAGTTCTGATGGAAGTGAAAACTCGTGTCTCACATGTACCACACTGCCCAGTATCAGGTAGGCAATGCTGTACATGTCCTGAGGAAATAAACATTCATGATATCTATCAAGAGGCATGGATACAGTGGTGGTGGTGTCTGTGAATGTTGAAGAACTTGGTGTCTTTTGAGAAGATCAAAAGAAATGTTCTTACAATCGGGACCGCCCAGTCACTAAGCAGACACCTAATCGACTACGATGCAAATTTTTCTAGTAAACCTCTATACAATGTTACATATCAAACATGCCATTGAGAGGCTAAATACTTTTGCTCAAATTCTTTTTAAGAACGTTTTAAATCTATGTTTAGTTCAGGTGACAACACTGTTAAACAGTGAACAATACAGATTAGATCATTTGAAAAATGTTACCTAGAAATCATTTCTTAGAATACACATAACAAGACAGTCAAGATGGTCATAGATCGCTCACTTTTGTAATGGTTTATGGTTGCAGTTTCGAATCTAGAGACAATATTTGAACATTCAGCATAAAGGACTACAATATCGTGTAACATACCAACTATAAAATCTGTGAACTTTCGAGTTTAAGAGAAATATTTTATAATTAATTATGTTTCATAATTCAATCAAAAATCACAATAATTTGACCTCCTCACCCCAAGCACAGACAAACTTGACCCCTGGGGTATAATACATGTACGCATGTTGTCCTTGTTTTGTCAGAGAAGATTTTCAGTTTTTACAAAATAAGTCTGCAGCAATCCTGTGATTCCTGGACGTGGTCAGTTGTGACCGATGCCGTTTCAGACTGGATTTTTAATGTTTTAATTATTTTAATTATATTTCATTCGGTGACCTACATATGCAAATGACTGTCATGATTTAACAACTTTAAAATAATGTTATCTAATGATATCTGCCTGTGAAGATATGTTATTTCCATGAAACGTTTACTAACAAAACACGACAGGAAATCCTATCAAAAAAAGGCAATATGGGTGCGATTGAGCCTCCTTCTGGGGCTTAATGCGTGTGGGTAATCAGGCTTATCAGGGACGGCACTGCTTTTATGGTAATTTTGGTTTACAGGAAGTATATTCTTAGCAAAAATCATGTTTAAGCTTAAAGTCTCGTCCCAGATAAGCTTGTGCAGAACAGTCTGTGGTGACACTTTAGGCACATGCATTAAGCTCAGTTTTCCCAGAGCTATAGACTAATTTTTAAAAAAATATTAAAATACCTGCATCCAATTTCCTATGGTCACGCATCGAACAGTTGGGCATTTGGCCATGCTCTGGTAGTGGGACTCTTGCCGTTTCCCAAACATCATGGCGACCAGGGCTAGAAACTCATTGTTCGTTATGTGAAGGTAACGGCCCCAGTTTAACACAATGAAGAACCGCAGTAGGTACACTATGAAGCCGTTCTTTCTTCCATAACGTTCAAACGAGTTCACTGCTTTAGGACCTAAAATATATTCACGATTTAACCCTTTATAACTCATTTGAGTATTGCATATAATGTGTTTGAAGACCCTTAGAGAATCAAAATAAAATCAGACCTTTCTTACTATTTTCAAAAGTTTAAAATCTTTCATATTCAACATTAAAATACTGATGAGCAGCAAACAGCATACAACATCAACGGACTGCAAGTTACTTGCAGGCTGTTCTGGTTGTATGCTTGTTTCAAATAGCCAATTCACTTTGCTTCTGAGCAGTAAAGGGTTAATTAACTGCCAAAAGCCATGTCGGCAAAGCTGGAATTGACAGGAAAATGTTTTATTTTGTTAAAACAATTTGCTATTTTAAACATTAAACTGTGATATAAAAAATAAACAGTTTAAGAAATAGTTGTTAAATATCAATAAGGTAGAAATGTCTCTATAAGTTAAACTTCAATTTCTACGCAAAACTGCCCCTTTCACTTCGATTTTACTTTCAATGTTAAACTTTCTAACAAAGTAACACTTCACTTAACTTCCCTTTTAAAGTTTCATTGCTTTCTTTTGTGACACATCACCCTGTAATTATAGCATTTTACATTCTATGTGTAACGGCACTAGTTACATGTATAATATACACTGGATTTTAAAAGAGCAATTGATACAATGATTATAAATTTAGGTCCCAACAATGATTTTGCATAGATAGTTTAAATGCATTTACCCTAGAATTAATATTTTTTAATGATTTTTTTAATTGTTATTCTTTATGTTTACGGCTGTTTACATTCCCTTTTAAGTTAATATTGGGCTAAACTTGAGGTAAGGCTACCCCCAAATGCTGTTCATAACTTTGAAATGACCATTCCCAGGCGGTGACTGTAGCATTATGATGAAGACTAATTTACTCATTAACAGCCATACTGACAACCTTTCTCACTTGGGATTTTCCGCAGTGATATCACCTCTATTAATTGTCTCATCATGTGCAAACGTTACTAAGTAATGGATGAAAAAACTGAAGTGTGCCAAATTGTTTAAAGTGTATAAGCAAACCTGTGCTCTTTCAATGTGGAACAGTCCTTTACAATTACATTACAAGTCTATGTTAAACTATTCCTGTAAGTTAAATTGCACTTTCCATGTGAAACTATATCCTCTCAAGTTAGATTGCACGTTCTATGTGAAACCATTCCTTTCAGTTACATTGCACTTTATATGCAAAGCTTACCTTCTAATTTGAATTGCTTTATGTTTATACTGCCCTTTGAAATGTCATTTTACTTTTTACCATTTCTTATAGAGCAAAACTAAGTAAAAGTGTGCTTTATATGCAAAGCAGCTCCTTTACGTTACAATTCACACATTTTCAATATGACCAATAGTGTCACATGATGACAATTAATTCACTAAGATATTTTGTAATTGGGAACTACTCTTACACTTTACTGAACAAAACGCAAATGAGAGTTGTCCTGCTTGCAAAAGTTTAACTGATATGTCACTGACCCTTTTGGGGCAAGGCTACCATATGATTAACAAAACAATAAGATTTTATAAACGCTGTAAAATGTTGTTGTAAACAAATAATAAATGTAGTAAAAAGGAAATGAAAGAATAGACGTTTAAAGCAAACACACAGTTCTGCAAATCAAATACTATCGATCAGCATTTACCAACTTTCAAGGAAGTCAATAATCCTGTGTAGATAAAGGGATGCAACTCAGAAAACAAAATCATGACTAAATTTAAGGGCTATAAAGAATTAGCAGGATATTCATTTGTTGTTGAAAAACTCAAATTAAATTTGAAATAAATTGTTAAAATTCATCACATTAATGATTATTGAGTTGCATTTTAATTTCCTTTCAATAATGTGGCTTCAAACAAGAAACCATTTGGCCAATCTTTTAATTAGCAATATCCATCTCCAAACAGTAAATGAAACTCAAATGCCTTGGTTGATAAACAATATTTGGTTACAGTGCTTCCAAGAGAAATAACATTTAACATATAATATAGGCGGTGGAATGTAGTCAGTTTACTATGACTATTAAAACTTTTCAAACCTAAGAACTGTTAAATATAAAAAGATTTCAAAAACTATGTTTTGGCTTAATGAAACTCTCTTCATTTAGCGGAATCAACTTCTTACTAATATGGGACTAATAATTTGAAACTGTAGCAAAATGCCAATAGTCATTGCTGTGATTAATGTATTATAGGACAGCCTATTTGCTGTACGTTAAATTCCTGTTTTGTCACAGTATATATTGTATTTGTCCAAAAATGTAAACTTATTGTGACTAGCATTATTCACTTTGCAGTGCTTTTAGAAAGATGATGTCAACCTTGACATTAAAAGCATGTATGTTAATCTCTTTCCTGAAAGCAGTGTTTTCCAGTGATATGTTTATAATCTGTTTCATGTCATTTGGTAAAGAATCCTTTGAAACATCATTAAATGCAAAAATTTAATGTACTACTTAAAGAAGAATTTTTAGCTAGAAGCAAATAAAAAGAGGTACGTACTTACAACACTTGACTAAAGTCATTTAAAACCTCATGCTACCAAAGCACAACGAACAACTTGATTAACAATTAATATTTTTATCGAGTAACCTGATTGTGAAATTTGGCTATATAATTGAGGAAACATGTACCCTAAAAAGACATAAAAACTATTCTTAAGAAATGCATAACTCGCTTAGCATTGATCTTCAGGATAACTGATTTTTACCAATGAAATATTAAGATTTAACTTATCCATGTTAATTATTCTTTAAAAGCCAACGTGTTGTTGGGTCCTCCTAGAGTCTGTTTCATAGGTAGAATCAGTACAATGCTATGTATATGCAACACAAGATCATTATAATATGCCCTATGTTGGATCTAAATAGTTTAATGACAACTACCTGTTTTAAGAAAAAGAGAAAGAAAGTATCAGGTGAAATGTCAAGTACAGGCAGTGCAGGGACTACTCAGAAAACAGACTCAACTGTAACTCGAGAAAGCTAACGTATGCTCAAAATATGGCCGTTTTGATTTTTAGGAAACATGTTGAATTCACGGCCAATGTGATGGTATGCTAACCATTTACCACTTCATTAGCACTTGACATGTAGTCTCTTAGAAAATGAAATTGAATTAAAATCGGTACTTACTAGATTCTAGTTAAAGCCTTCATTTCCAACAATTAAAATACTCATGAGCAGCAAACAGCATAAAACCTGAACAGACTGCGAGTCACTCAGAGTCGAGCAGCAAACAGCCTTAAACCTGAGCAGACATAGCGTTACTAAGAGTCGAGCAGCAAACAGCCTTAAAACCTGAACAGACATAGAGTTACTAACAGTCGAGCAGCAAACAGTCTAATACCGGAACAGACATAAAGTTACTAAGAGTCGAGCAGCAAACAGTCTAAAACCGGAACAGACATAGAGTTACTAAGAGTCGAGCAGCAAACAGTCTAAAACCGGAACAGACATAAAGTTACTAAGAGTCGAGCAGCAAACAGCCTTAAACCTGAACAGACATAGAGTTACTAAGAGTCGAGCAGCAAACAGTCTCAAAACTGAACAGACATAGAGTTACTAAGAGTCGAGCAGCAAACAGCCTTAAACCTGAACAGACATAGAGCTACTAAGAGTCGAGCAGCAAACAGCCTTAAACCTGAACAGACATAGAGTTACTAAGAGTCGAGCAGCAAACAGCCTTAAACCTGAACAGCCATAGAGTTACTAAGAGTCGAGCAGCAAATAGTCTAAAACCGGAACAGACATAAAGTTACTAAGAGTCGAGCAGCAAACAGTCTAAAACCGGAACAGACATAGAGTTACTAAGAGTCGAGCAGCAAACAGCCTTTAACCTGAACATACATAGAGTTAGTAAGAGTCGAGCAGCAAACAGTCTAAAAACGAAACAGACATAGAGTTACTAAGAGTCGAGCAGCAAACAACCTTAAACCGGAACAGATATAGAGTTACTTAGAGTCGAGAAGCAAACACTTTAAACCGGAACAGACATAGAGTTACTAAGAGTCGAGCAGCAAACAGTCTTAAACCGGAACAGACATAGAGTTACTAAGAGTCGAGCAGCAAACAGTCTAAAACCGGAACAGACATAGAGTTACTAAGAGTCGAGCAGCAAACAGCCTTAAACCTGAACAGACATAGAGTTACTAAGAGTCGAGCAGCAAACAGTCTAAAACCGGAACAGACATAAAGTTACCAAGAGTCGAGCAGCAAACAGTTTAAAACCGGAATAGACATGGAGCTACTAAGAGTCGAGCAGCAAACAGTCTAAAACCGGAACAGACATAAAGTTACTAAGAGTCGAGCAGCAAACATTCTAAAACCTGAACAGACATAGAGTTACTAAGAGTCGAGCAGCAAACAGTTTTAAACCTTAACAGACATAGAGTTACTAAGAGTCGAGCAGCAAACAGTCTTAAACCGGAAGAGACATAAAGTTACTAAGAGTCGAGCAGCAAACAGTCTAAAACCGGAACAGACATACAGTTACTAAGACTCGAGCAGCAAACAGTCTTCAACCGGAACAGGCATAAAGTTACTAAGAGTCGAGCAGCAAACAGCCTTAAACCTGAACAGCCATAGAGTTACTAAGAGTCGAGCAGCAAACAGTCTAAAACCGGAACAGACATAGAGTTACTAAGAGTCGAGCAGCAAACATTCTAAAACCGGAACAGACATAAAGTTACTAAGAGTCGAGCAGCAAACAGTCTAAAACCGGAACAGACATAGAGTTACTAAGAGTCGAGCAGCAAACAGTCTAAAACCGGAACAGACATAGAGTTACAAAGAGTCGAGCAGCAAACAGCCTTAAACCTGAACAGACATAAAGTTACTAAGAGTCGAGCAGCAAACAGCCTTAAACCTGAACAGACATAGAGTTACTAAGAGTCGAGCAGCAAACAGCCTTAAACCGGAACAGACATAGAGTTATTAAGAGTCGAGCAGCAAACAGCCTAAAACCGGAAGAGACAAGGAGTTACAAAGAGGCTATTCTGCTTTAATGGTGGTCACTTTCAACTTGGTTCTGAGCAGGAAATGGTTAATGGAACTTACCTCTTTCCTGATAGGACATGCTCTGATGAAAGGTGCGAAGGTTATTGAATATAATCTCAGGCTGTATCGTTTGTGGGGGTGGGGCCCTACCATCGTCAATGGCAATATTCAACAAATTTAAATGAGACTCGCACTGGGAAAACGGGGCTTAATGCATTTTGCGTTAAGCGTCGTCCCAGATTAGCTTGTGCTATCCATACAGGCTAATCAGGGATGATAGTTTCCACCTCATTTAAATTTTGCGTTAAAGGAAGTTCATTCTCTGCAAACATCCAGTTAATGTGGACAGTTTTTTCCCTGGCTAGCCTGTGCGGACTGCATTGTCTTATCTGAAAGACACTTAATGCAAATGCATGAAGTCCAATTTTCCCAGAATAAGGTTAAAACATTACGAACCTTATTCTAAATCATGTTTCAATGGCACAATGGGCAACAAAAAAAGCTGCAAGCATCAGCAAACGCTGGCGGTTTGAAACCTTAATGTTTTGCAATAGCCTTTATATTAACAAGCTTAAACAATGTGTGTGTTTGCTGGTGAGTACTTTTTATTTGACCTGTATTGCAATGAGTTTTAATGAGAATACTTACAGATTGTAGCAAGAATTTATCTCCTGATAATGTGTGTAGAGTTGAATCATTCCAACAATACAAATCTGATTTCCTTTGATTTTAATCTGAAAACTAGAGCGTCGTCACAGACGAGACGAATACCCCCACGTGCTGCATTGCCACTGAATATTTTGAATGTTGTCTTCACATAAAACAGCAGACACCATTCTCAATGTTTTAAACACACTAAGTGACCTCTTGACCTAGTTTTTGATCTTGCATGGCCCATGTTCGAGTTTGACCTACACATCATCTTAAAACAACTTCTGACCAAGTGTGGTGAAGCTTGGGTGAAAACTACTTAAATTAGAGAGAATACACCATGCATAATGTTTAAAACGCAATCAGTGACCCCGTGACCTAGTTTTTGACCCGGCATGACCCATAATCGAACTTGACTTAGACATCATTTAGATACAACATCTGTCCAAGTTTGGTGAAGATCGGATGAAACAACTTAATTTATAGAGCGGACCCTTAATACGGACCGACAGACAGGCAAACCGACAGACAGACCGACCGACAGACAAGCTCACTCCTATATACCCTCATAAACTTCTTTTGTGGGGGTATAATAACTACTAGTTTCGCTTTTTTACTCAAGTTATTTATGTCAGCAGTGGTTATGAAATTATTATATTATCATTCATTCACTATACATGTATCTGATTAAAGTTGGGAAGTTGTCAATTATTGGCATTAATATTAGTACTGCAAAATCACTTAGTTTGACGATGCTCCCCCAATAACATGTCAAGTAGGTCAACTGATAAGTTAAACATAAATATATTAAAAACAGCCCAAAATCCAAACACCAAACCGAAAGCTTACAAACAATCTGGAGAGCAGAATTAAGTTGATGTTTTTTTCAACTTAAGTTACAGCAAAAAAACACATGTAAGTTATTGACTACTTTAGAAGAACTGGTTGAAATGTACAAATTTGACATGTGATTACCCCAGCTTTTTCCAACTTTAGTAACTTGAAAAAATGTGTCATTCAGTCCTGTAGACGCGCTGGTGCAAATGTACAAATTTGACACATGATTACCGCAGCTTTTCTTAATTTTTCATAATAAAAAAAACGTCTGAGTTATTGAGTAATGTAGAAGTACTAGTGAAAATAAACCAATTTTACACATAATTACCCCAGCTTTCCTGAAGCTATTATGAGGTGTCCATCCGTACTCAATGACTATCTGTTCACCCATCGGTAGCACTATATGGTACACATACGCCCTGAGCCCCGTCAATGCACATTCCACACTCAGGGCACCTTGACTAGTGTCCTCAAGCAGCATTCTGTACCAGTAGAAGTTGATGTGCATGCTCATCAGGTTGGTGGGAAACTTGCCACAGCGAATGTTCTCCTCAATTACCTAGTAAATATGCAGCTCCCGTAATTGCATACAGGTTATAATGCACAACAATTGAAAACTATGACTGTCTCAAAACGTTAAATATACTTAGTTGGTTTTCAAGTGCTAATTTGAAGTCAAAATACCTTAAAGGTATATATTTGTTTTTCAGGTAAGAACCTTGAAATTCCTCTCTAAAGCACATGTGGTTAGCGTGTGGCTATGATATTAACTAGTAAAAGCATCATTTTTAATGAAAAATAATCAAGTTATAACGAAAAATCAACATCTCTGAAAAACCAATTACTATCAAATATTATTTACTAGGAATTCTACTCAAAATGACCCTAGAACTGGGTGCATCGTTTTCAACAACATTACTTTATAAATTGTGCGATTTCCACAAAACTCGGTCTCATTAAACGTAGAAATTAGTTGGGTTTCTGGATAAGTACATATCTTGCAATATTTTTTTACAAATACTCGGTCGAATTTAAGAAATAATACGATACACAACTTACATGACCTAATCGTCATGGATCTGACCCAATTCAGGACTGAAATGTTCACGGAGTAAAGGCGTTGTCCCTGCAAAGTTCACGGACCTCGTACCAAAATTCAATAAAATACATGAAAAACATTCTTTCCGTTCTTGCCGTTACATGAATCAAAACTAAGTGTCCAGCACCTGAATCCTTTGTTTATATATATTGCAACTGGTTGACATTTTAAACACACGTGTGATTTCATTGGTCCAATGCGAAGGTGTGTCTTTACTTCGTGAAGATTTCAGTCTTGGATCAGGTCAGAAAGACCATTCAGGTAAGTCATTTTTGTAAATATTTCCACAAATGTTTATTAAATAAAGTACAAGCATAATCTTATAAAGCATTGTCACATGAAGTAATTTTGTATTAGTTTTTATGACAAAGTGCAATGTACAGAAGATATTTGTTGGATTTGGTGGAATATCGATTTTAATTCACGAGTGATTATAGAAAATAATGTTTTAAAGAGTGGCGCAGCAACAAGTGAATTTAAATGTGTTCTATTATCTGGCACCAACATATATATGAGCCTCACTCTGAGAAAACAACATGTCCACATCTCATTTGCCAATTTTCAATGCCGCAGCCGATGGCTTGAGCATTATTGTATTTTCGCAGACGACGTCATGACCATCTTATAAGTAACCACGGCCGTTGGCTTGAGCCGTTTTTCCAACTCCACTTGAATTTAAATGTTGATAACAAATGTTGTGTGCTGATGTGGGATGCTGTGGTTTGGAATTACCGAAGAGAAATGATCAAATATTTTAATAAAATGTTGTTCATATTTATCTTTGGTCTAAATCATGTGTAATTTGAGTTTTACAGAAAGAATGGTGAATTTTGTTTGATTGTTGACCACATTCTAACGGATTTCTTTAAAAGTAAGCAGTTAGGAAAGTAAGGATTACGTTCACAAAGGCATTTTTATTTAGGCTCTCAAAGAACACACACAAAACTGCTCAATTCAATACGTAAAATATAAAGAATATGGAAATAATTATACTCCGCTTTTACCCTACATGTATACAGCTACGCAGCCGATGGATTAACCGCAGACGATGCGTTAGTCGATTGCACGGTGTGTTAAAGTACTTGAGAATAGGCGCCTTTTCTGGCTGGGGCATCAGGTGTCCCTCGTTCATTGTAGAATTTCCTACTGTGGTAGACAGCTTGCCGAATTCTGGTGACGTTGCTGGAGAAAATTATCAGTCAATAAGAT
Organism: Dreissena polymorpha; assembly: GCF_020536995.1. Taxonomy (NCBI): domain Eukaryota; kingdom Metazoa; phylum Mollusca; class Bivalvia; order Myida; family Dreissenidae; genus Dreissena; species Dreissena polymorpha. Next base: position 69,472,584 of record NC_068360.1, read on the forward strand.
TGTGTACCAAATAAGTGGATACTTAACACATACCGGTATAAAGGTTGCTTTGACATATAGGACATAGTGTCTAACTAGTGCTCGTTTGGTCATTGACGGATCGGGTACTAATTACATGTACCCCAGGTGCTCTTAAGAATACTAACATGTAGTCTGGGTACGGTAAATAAACTTAACCATACCCGTACGATATTAGACTGTTACCGAGTTGAAATACTTCCTAAATCCGATGTCGTAAAACGAGTTACCGATTACTGTAAAACGATATTGTTCATCTTAATCAAACTTTGGCATGGAAGTTTGAGGGGAAAATGTTCAGTCATGCCCATGATGAGGCCAAAAGTGAATTTAACGTTGTTTAGCTAGACACAAATATCGAGTGATGAGTGATAAATATTTGTATCTGTTTAACTTATATATCACTTTGCATGCTGGGTAATTTGTCGTCTGCTTAAATGTCGTCAGCTGAATTTCTAAAGTTAGCATTTTCTTTGATTTTTTTTCAAAGAATACTATAAGAATAACAAACAGATTGGATCCTGATGAGACGCCACGTTCTGTGGCGTCTCATCTGGATCCAAACTGTGTGCAAAGGCCTTCAAAATTTGGTTCCAGCACTGAAAGAGATAAACATTGGATCAAAATGCTCAATGCCCTTAGTTAATTCAGAAAAAATGTCTCTAACTAAATAACAGTTTATAAAATCCGATGTCTGAAGAGGGTACTTTGTTTGATTGTCATTCTTATTTGTCTCACTTTCAATAGCCGCTCTGAGTACATGAGCACTCTCCTCAAGGACCTGTGTCTCTACTACAGCTACAATGAGTACCTCATGGAGAAACTCATCAGCTTGTTCCCCTCAGAGGTAGGCACCTATATATTTGAGTCGTGTTCAGAGAAAACTGGGCATAATGCATGTGCGTAAAGTGTCGTCCAAGATTAGCGTGTGAAGTCCGCACAGGCTAATCAGAAACGACACTTTCCGCCTAAATTGGATTTTTGCTAAGAAGATACTTCGTTTTAAGAAAAATGTAATAAAAGCGGAAAGTGTCGTCCCTGATTGGACTGTGCGGACTGCACAGGCTAATCTGGGACGACACTTTATGCACGTGCATTAAGCCCAGTTTTCTCAGAACACGACTCCTATATATATTTGAGTTTTGGGTGCGTTTGCTGCATTCTGATCTACACCTGTGCCCTCCTGAGTGGGTATCCTTTCTTTTGTTGTGGCTACAAATGAATGTCCTTATGACATGTACTGAGAGATCTCTTATGACCAGTCAACTCCATTCCGCACAGTTGTTTTATTCACTGACATTTTCATTGTGAAAACTCATTTGGGGATATGAAGTGACAGATTCTCAATAATTAGTGGAAAAGAAGTATATGTGACGTTTTCATACTTGAATGATACAATGTTTAATATATTATTTGTTTGTGAATGCAAAGAAGAAAATGCTGACTTGCATATTCTTATAGTAAATGTTTGTGTTAGAGCGTGCGTTGGTTTACAGATCCTGCCAAAAGCATTAAAAACAGATTGGAACAAGTAAACTGTCAGGCCTTGAATAATTTTCAAGATCCACTCGCCCTGCAGGGCGAGTAGGCCTGACAATCCACTCGCCCTTCCATTCAATTTACTCCCCCTGCATTAAAAAAATATATATCTGTATTTATAATTATGATCAACCAGAACCGTTTTAACCTACGTAACATAGTGACACTAAACTGCAAACAAATTAACTACATTATCTGATGGATTTTATTTGCTTTCCTTACGATTTCTGCACCTGTTTCCTTTTCTTAATACTTTGCGCTTCTCGTTTTGATAGCATTTCTTTCTGTTCCCTGTCTCCACCAACTTGCAGATATTTTAAAATAGAACCTTTTTCCATGCCGAGTTTTAATATTTCAGACAAACTTTTACTGAAACACACGCTTGATTGACAAGTGGTTATAATTTGGTAAATTTTGACTAAGGCTTCTGATCACAAATTTTTCTGTTTATTAATAATTATTGGTTCTGTTTATTTTTAATTAAATATAAGTGAAAAATACTTAACCAGTTATGTATTATTTTTTTATTGATATTTACATTAAAGTTAAGTTTTATTCTTCACTGAATGACGAATAAATTTAACTGTTTAAAAAAAACAAACTTTTAATCAATTAGCTAAGAGCACTGACACCTACAAAAAGAGCGAAGCCAATTTCGATAATTATTTTTCTGTGCCCGTGACGTAATTTTTCATTGTCAAAACGAAAGTGCAGTTTCTTTGTGTACTTAACTTATTTTTTGTTCATTTGTAAACTTTTTCGCAATTTGTATCGATGTGGCAGGAGTTCTAGAACTGAATTTTTATTTCTCAACTTGAAAAACAGCACTTGCCGGGTCGGTCGAGTATTTAACAAACTTAACTCGCCCGACCGTCAACTTCACTCGCATATGCGAGTGGTCGAGTGGATTCTTCAAGGCCTGGCTGTGTTTTTAAATTAAGCATCAAACACATTAAAACATATTTCAGTGCTGTTTTACATGCAGGGTTTTCCCTTCTCATTGGGAAAATTTCCTTGCCTTCTGAATTTAGGAAGAAACATCACATTAATAGCTTATTTGGGAAGTGAGAACACTGGTGTTAGTTTCATTAAGTGTAAAACTGCATGATTTGAAATTAAAAAAAATTGAAACAGCACTTTTATCAGACTATGTAACATAAGATTAAAACCCCTGACATTGTTTCTGTGTTTGCTTGAAGATCATTGATTTTACTGGAGTCCAACGAGGTGCCGCGCCCAGTCACGATACGCATAAACACACTGAAGACACGGCGTAGGGACCTTGCACAGGCGTTGATCAACCGAGGCGTGAATCTGGACCCGATAGGGAAGTGGTCCAAGGTTGGACTGGTTGTGTATGACTCACTGGTGCCCATAGGTGAGTGCCACATGCTGATATTAAGGTATTGAAGTTTTATATATAGAGCTTTTTATTTTAGCTAGATTGAATGAAAAGCCCATGGCTAATTGAAAAGCTCTCGAGTCCGTTTCCTGGGTTGAACCAGTACTTAGTGTATTTTGGGAAGATCAAAAGAAAGCTCCCACAGTGGGGATAGAATCATTGACCTCCTGGTCGATAAGTGGACGCCATATCCACTATTCCACGGCGACATGCAGTTCAAGAAGTGACATGCTTAAGTTCGACAAGAAATAATTACTTTAAAAAAATGCACAATTTTCTAATTTAAAGATCTTTTTTGTAATGCTGAACTTTATAACTATGACTTGATCTTTCATGTATTCTACGTCTTCATTTCAATTAAAGCTTTGTTATCCGTGTAATGTAACCCATGAGCTACGTACTCAGTGCAATGTAACCCCGTATTCAAGGTGCCACCCCATAGTACCTACCACCCCATAGCACCTAACCGGTCACTACATGCTACAGGGAGAATCCAGCTTCCTGCCTGTGATGGCCCTAGCCCCACAGGAGAGTGAGAGAGTCCTTGGCATGTGCTCAGCCCCGGGGGCAAGACCACGTATATAGGTCAGTTTAAACCTTTATTTTAGCTCAATTTCATTGAAAACCTAAGGCTTATATAAACGCTAACACGTCCGTTTCTGGGTAGAATCAAATCTTGGTGTTTTTTTTGGGGGGGAGATATAAAGAATTCTCCCAGGGGATTGAGCCAGTGATCTGGTAACTAAGGGGACACCATATCCACAACACAACGGCAATCTATATGTGATTTGGCCTGCATGCTTGGAGACAGTTTTCAAACACCTTAAACACGTCTCAGGTCTGGCATGACAGCCTTATCATAACGGTGGTATGTCATGACATGTCTTGTAAAATGCTTGCCGGTCCGACAGATTTTCTGTCTTTACAGGACCAAATGTCCGGTAAATATTTGATCCGCGTAGAGGTTAATATTTTACCTGATAACACGTTCAAAACAGTTTACATAGTCTCCTTTAAAACATTTTTCCCTCAACACAAAAAATTGGAAAAACATTATTCTTAAAATAGCGCAGCAAACTTATGAATATTCATACAGTTGTGTACTCTCATAATCTCGCGAGATCATTATGCTAACAGTGAGGCAATGAACTGCACCTTCATTGGTCTGATAAGAAAATCAGCATATCTGGTTCCCTACATTTGTTATTTTACGTCGCCAAAGCGGGAAAACTTAGGCCACACAGCATTTTGACCTCTTTTCAAGAACTCTTCACAAATGTAACAGCAATGATCTTTGCTGAAGCTATTGTCTCGTTGTAACTGGGAAAAAATGTGAACACCGACAGTATCTGTTAGTCCAATTGTCTTACCTTTTAGAATTAACGAAATTTGCCCAATATGCTTTGTCTGGTTAAAGGTTTATTGGTCTGGTATAATGTTTTTCGGTCTGGTAAAATGTCAAAGGTTATCAGACCAAATGTCCTGTAAAATGTGGGCAATTTTCGGAAAGACTGCTATGAGAATCTTTCTATTGTCAGGTGATTTCCTCGGTTTCAATTGAAAATGTTCATCAGAAAAGTTGATGAATTTTTTGGCATTAGTGTAAAAATCTGGTTGCATGGTCTAATCTTTTTGTTTACCAGCTGCTCTTATGTATTACATGTGTTTATTTTCCAGCTGCTCTGAAGGGTAACACATGATTGCTGTTTGCTAACAATTGGTCCACTATATGATGATGGTCGCTTGTTTTCGTTTGCCAGCTGCTCTGATGCGTAACATGGGCATGCTGTTTGCTAACGACGCCAACAAGGAACGTGTACAGGCGGTGGTAGGAAATGTGCATCGTATGGGGATCACCAACACAGTCATCTCTGACGTGGACGGCAGGAGGCTGCCTGAGGTATGGACCAGGGCCTGGTGTCGCATCACATGAGCCTCATTCTGAGAAAACTGGGCTTGATGCATGTGCGTAAAGCGTCATCCCAGATAAGCCTGTGCAGTCCACACAGCCTAATTAGGAATAATACTTCCGCCCTTATGGTATGTTTCGTTTAAAGGAAATCTCTTCTTAAGGACGATCCAGTCTAGGCGGAACGTGTTGTCCCTGATTAGTCTGTGCCAATAGCACTGGATAATCTCAGACTTTACTTAATGCACATGCATTAAGCCCAGCACTGGACTACAATCCTATGATTGGGGGTTTGGTTACCGGTCTGGTTACATAATATTTGTGAGCAATGGTCATGAACTTATGCCAGTTACTGGGTGTTTAGTAGTGGTAAACCAGCTTACAAAGAAACGTGTGAGTAGGTTAATTGACAATTGTGATGATACTGTAATACTGTACAAAACGTTAAAAGATCTTAATAAAAAAACATCATACATGTACTGCTTAAGTTGTACATTTAAAAAATCAAGATGCAGAGTAGATTGTCTGCTTGAATCCAAAATGAGCATTTTGCTTGCATTTGAAATATGCAGTATTTATCCATTAAAACCCCTGGCCATGCTGTTCTATGAATTAAATGTCCATTAAAACACCTGGCCATGCTGTTCTTTAAATTGTATGTCGATTGAAACCCCTGGCCTTGCCTTTTTTTATTATGTGTCAATTAAAACCCCTGGCCATGCTGTTCTATGAATTATATGTTAAATAAAACCTCTGGCCATGCTGTTCTATGAATTATGTGTCAATTAAAACCACTGTTTTATGAATTGTGTCCATTAAAACTACTAAAAATAAATTATGTGTCCATTAAGACCGTTGTCTATGAATTATGTGTCCATGTAAACCGCTGTTCTATGATTTAAGTGTCTATTAAAACCCCTGTTCTATGAATCATGTATCTATAATCAGATCCTGAAGGGGTTTGACCGTGTGTTGCTGGACGCTCCCTGCAGTGGGTCAGGGGTCATCTCCAAGGACCCAGAGGTCAAGGTCACCAAGGACGAGGCGGATATCTTGCGATGTTCCCAACTGCAGAATGAACTTCTACTAGCAGCGATAGACTGCTGTATTGCAAAGTCAAAGACTGGGGGCTATGTTGTGTACTCAACCTGCTCTGTGTTGGTAAGGGAGAAAACTGCTTTGTCAATTGTAGAAGTATTTAAAGTCATTTTTTCTATGTGAAAACAAAAGAAGTATCTTACAGGAAATGGTGCAGCTGTTTTAATTGACTGCAAGCATTTGATTGCATCATGTCTTGTACATATGAGCCACGTTCTGAAAAAACTGGGCTTAATGCATGTGCGTAAAGTATCGTCCCAGATTAGCCTGTGCAGTTGGCACAGGCTAATCAGGGACGACACTTTCTGCTTTTATAGTATTTTTAGTTTCAAGGAAGTCCCTCGTTACCGAAAATCAAGTAAAGGCGGAAAGTGTCGTCCCTGATTAGCCTGTGCGGACTTCACAGGCTAATCTGGGATTACACTTTATGCACATGCATTAAGACCATTTTTCTCAGAACAAGACTCATATTTTCAATTATATTTGAAACTCGGGACTTTACCCAGAGTCTTGGACAGAAGCCGTTATTGTTCCAGTCTATTGAAATGGTTAATATACTATTCCCTCTAACTATAGAGGCATTCCTTTGGTAAATATAATGTCTAAAATATTTTCATTAATCCTTTGTTATCGTATAAATAAGTCTTGTTAAAATGAAAATATAAAGAAGCTTAATTTGGATTCAGAGATATTCATAGTACAGTTGCATTTTCATACTACACTTTAAAATTCAAATGTTTTGGCAAATAATAAGAAATTTCTTTGCGCATTTATAGATTATGAATCATTTGACAAGGTCATTCATTACACATTGTGGGTTAAATAGTTCAGTTGGATGTAAGATGCTTAAGTCTTTTTAAAGCCATTTACACACAATAGCCAATGACTTGTTAAATTGAATTTAATTAATAATTTTTCTTTTCCCTTAGGACCTTGGTTAAAATGAGCCCTGACCGTTCAATGGAGTATTCTACTGAGAAATATTAAAACTGTTCCTTAATTCAAAAATTTATTTTCCACAGTCAAATTGAATGTACCAAAGATCTGTTTTTTACCATAAAAAAAGTAAAATACCGATCTATTTAATTTTCCTGTTTAAACTTAATTTGAAATTGATGCTTATAGCAAAAGCTTTTCCTATTGTCAAACCGCTTAATTCATTAACATCACACATTAAGTATGATCCCCAAAAATTAGTCGCTGCTTCGTCTGTCCGTGTGTGCGTCTGTCTGTCCGTCCATGCACAATTTTTGTCCGGGCTATTTCTCAGCAACCAATGACCGAAATTCAATGAAACTATTGGTAGCTTCACTACCAAGAGATGTGCATATTATCAGCGGGTTCTGGTCGGATGATTTTTCACAGAGTTATGGCCCTTTGAATTTTCTATAAAAAAATTATTGTCCCCCCAAACTACTGTACTCTCAAGACGTTTCCTTTTATCTGAATATATAGTGCAATATTGTGACAAAAAAAACAACCTTTGGGGAGCATCACCCATCTCCGACGGTTTCTTGTTATTGCAAGAATTCAGATGAAAATCTTTTATAAATTAGCCTCATTCTGGGAAAATGGGGTTTAATGCATGCACAAGAAGTGTCGTCCGAAATTAGCATGAGAAGTCTGCACAGGATTATTGGGAACTACACTTTCTGCCTTAACGGGATTTTCAATAAGAAGAGGCTTCATTGGGGAAAAAACTTTACCATGAACGCGGAAAGTTTTTTCCCTGATTAGCATATGCAGTAATGCACAGACTTATCTGGGACAACACTTGGCTCACATGCATTTAACCCTTTCAGTGCTGGAACCGAATTTTGAAGGCCTTTGCAAACAGTTTGGATCCAGATGAGACGCCACAGAACGTGGCGTCTCATCAGGATCAAAACTGTTTGCTATTCTGATAGTATTCTTTGAAAAAAAAATCAAAGAAATGGCTAATTTTAGAAATTCAGCAGACGACATTTTAGCAGACGACAAATTTACCAGCATGCAAAGGGTTTATCATGTGTTCCCAGAGCATGGCTCTATTGTTTCGTGTTGGTCATTTGTAGGTGGAGGAGAATGAATGGGTGGTAGACTACGCATTGAAGAAACGCAATGTGAAACTGGTACCAACCGGTCTTGACTTCGGAAAGGACGGATTCACCAAGTGAGTTACATAACCTGTAAGAAATGAAACATTATCTGCACGGCAAATTGTCATGATAACATACAACATGTGCACACATAAATTAAATTGTTGTAGTGGTTTATTTTGGGACATTAATTTTTGTGGATTTGTGTGAGTTTGCTCCCCCACAAATGAAAAAATGAAGAAATGCAGACAGTTTGAATGTTCTTTTTTACAAAAAGTACATTCTATATTTGCAAAAGACATGCAATTTAATGCAAACAATATGCATTTTAACCATTGACATTGTTTCCAGTTTTGAGAAGCACCGGTTCCTTCCGAGTCGGATGCTGACAAAACGTTTCTACCCACACACACATAATTTTGATGGGTTTTTTGTGGCAAAATTGAAGAAGTTCTCCAACAACATTCCAGGAATGAAGGGTAAGTTATATGCATGGAGGAATGGAGGGTAAGTTATACACGTTGGGGGAATGGAGGGTAAGTTATACACATGGGGGGAATGGAGGGTAAGTTATACACATGGGGGAATGGAGGGTAAGTTATACACATGGGGGGGAATGGAGGGTAAGTTATACACATGGGGCAATGGAAGGTAAGTTATACACATGGGGGAGTGGAGGTTAAGTAATACACCTGGGGGGAATGGAGGGTAAGTTATACACATGGGGGAATGGGGGGTAAGTTATACACATGGGGCAATGGAAGGTAAGTTATACACATGGGGGAATGGAGGGTAAGTTATACACATGGGGGAAATGGAGGGTAAGTTATACACATGGGGGAATGGGGGGTAAGTTATACACATGGGGGAATGGAGGGTAAGTTATACACATGGGGGAATGGGGGGTAAGTTATACACAGGGGGGGAATGGAAGGTAAGTTATACACATGGGGGGATGGATGGTAAGTTATACACATGGGGGGAATGGAAGGTAAGTTTTACACATGGGGGAATGGAGGGTCAGTTATACACATTGAGGAATGGAGGGCAAGTTATACACATGGGGGCAATTGAAGGTAAGTTATACACATGGGGGAATGATGGGTAAGTTATACACATGGGGGAATAGAGGGTAAGTTATACACATGGGGGGAATGGAGGGTAAGTTATACACATGGGGGAATAGAGGGTAAGTTATACACATGGGGGAATGAAGGGTAAGTTATACACATGGGTGAATGGAGGGTAAGTTATACATATGGGGGAATGGAGGGTAAGTTATACACATGGGGGAATGGAGGGTAAGTTATACACATGGGGGCAATTGAAGGTAAGTTTTACACATGGGGGAATGGAGGGTAAGTTATACACATGGGGAATGGAGGGTGAGTTATACACATGGGGGAATGGAGGGTAAGTTATACACATGGGGGAATTGAGGGTAAGTTATAAACATGGGGGGAATGGAGGGTAAGTTATACACATGGGGGAATGGGGGGTAAGTTATACACATGGGAGAATGGAGGGTAAGTTATACACATGGGGGAATAGAGGGTAAGTTATACACATGGGGGAATAGAGGGTAAGTTATACACATTGGGAATTAGAGGGTAAGTTATACACATGGGGGGAATGGAGGGAAAGTTATACACATGGGGGAATGGAGGGTAAGTCATACATATGGGGGAATGGAGGGTAAGTTATACACATTGGGAAATGGAAGGTAAGTTATACACATGAGGGGAATGGAGGGTAAGTTATGCAAATGGGGGGAATGGAGGGTAAGTTATAAACATGGGGGAATAGAGGGTAAGTTATACACATGGGGGAATAGAGGGTAAGTTATACAAATGGTGGAATGGAGGGTAAATAATACACATGGGGGGAATGGAGGGTAAGTTATACACATGGGGGAATAGAGGGTAAGTTATGCACATGGGGGAATGGAGGGTAAGTTATATACATGGGGGAATGGAGGGTAAGTTATACACATGGGGGGAGGGAATAGAGGGTAAGTTATGCACATGGGGGAATGGAGGGTAAGTTATACACATGGGGGGATGGAGGGTAAGTAATACACATGGGGGGATGGAGGGTAAGTTATACACATGGGGGAATGGAGGGTAAGTTATACACATGGGGGAATGAAGGGTAAGTTATACACATGGGGGAATGGAGGGTAAGTTATACACATGGGGGAAATGGAGGGTAAGTTATACACATGGGGGAATAGAGGGTAAGTTATACACATGGGGGAAATGGAGGGTAAGTTATACACATGGGGGAACAGAGGGTAAGTTATACACATGGGGGAATAGAGGGTAAGTTATACACAGAGGGGAATGGAGGGTAAGTTATGCACATGGGGGAATGGAGGGTAAGTTATACACATGGGGGAATGGAGGGTAAGTTATACACAAGTGGGAATAGAGGGTCAATTATACACTTGGGGGAATAGAGGGTAAGTTATACACATGTTGGTAGCCACTTAAATTTCATATCTTTTTAAAAAGTCGTGCGCTTTTACTTCTTACATGGCTTGCTTATATTGTTAACATGTCTACATAGTTGTAGCATGACTTCTTAAAAAGTCTCTTTAAAAGCTTTCGAAATAGCACGTTAGTGAGAAATGTGTAATATATATATATATAGATTGAAACCTTGCAGTGGAATTTTGAAAAGGATTCCAACTCAATTTTGTACTATGCAAAGAAATCCTGTGATCGTTTAATTTTTCGTTATGGTGTGTTACTTGCTGTCCAGTTTAATTATATTGATCGTGATATACTAGTATAAAACAATTTCAATGGTTTCATTGGCGATCAGCTTTTTAGACGACACATGCACAACACAATGCAAGTTGGAAATATCGATCATAACAAATCACACTGAGCGCGTTGTAAAACAAGAGGGCCATGGTGGTCCTGTGGTCGCTCACCTGAAAAAAAAATAGCGTTAAACAATGGTTGTTAACGTTGTTTTGTTAAACAAAAAGTTTTTTATTGTGTTGGCATATATATAAATATATGCGCTATAAGGATTGTTTTGTGTTTGTTTATTCTTTTAAAATAGACATGTGTTTCTCATTACGACAAAGGTTTATTTTGGATAAAAGTGATATGAGGACACTAATTTAATCATGAGCATAATCAGCAAAAGAAAATGGAAGTACATATTTTTTCAAAATGTAGTCAAGCTTTGAGATCATGAGATAAGCATACGAGCATCATAAGATGTTAGACGGGATGACTAAAAGCATTAGATACAGAAAACAACTGTTTGTTTAATAGATTGAGGGGGTTTAATGCATGTGTGTAAAGTGTCATCCTAGATTAGCCTAAGCAATCCGCACAGTCTTATCAGGGACGACACTTTCAACCTTAAGTAGATTTTTGTTAGAATGGGACTTTCTTAAAACAAAAAAGCAAAAGTGAGCTTGGGGTCTTGGCCGCCAATCTGGCTTGGATTTTAATTATGCTGAAATAGTAAGGTCCAGACATGTTGGAAATGGTATCTGCTGTGCAAGTAAGATATATATAAGCATGGGCAGAGTGTTTAAAAAGGTTTGAAAGGTGTCCAAAAGGTTCCAGGAGACGTTTAAAGTGTGTCTCTTTCAGAACTCTGAAAGCATGAATTCTCAGTGAAATAGGAGTAAAGTGTGCATTTTTGGTTGAGTGTTTGATATGAAGAAAGACAATCTTTTTTGCAATACAGTTGAGTGAAAACAGTCTGTTTTTGTCGGGAATAGTCTTAAATACTGGAAAAAAGATGCTTTTGCAGTAATGACAAAGAGTAATTGGTGTTCTTATGACAATGTTATTTACACAGTCTGCCTGTGAAATTTTATTTTATTTTTAAGCTTTTACACCAACGTTCAGTCAGAAAATGGACTTGGATGAGCTTAGTTTTCATAAATGGATGTAAATAACTGATCTATAAAACGGAGGTAATTCAAGCATACAAAAATGGCTATTAATGTCCCCCCAGTCTATACTGGGGCACATATTGTTTTTGCCCTGTCTGTTGGTTTGTATATTGGTTTGTTTCTCTGCGTCAAACTTAAACATTGGCCATAATTTTTGCGATATTGAAGATAGCAATTTGATATTTGTCATGCATGTGTATCTCATAAAGCTGCCCATTTTGAGTTGTGAAAGGTCAATGTCATCATTCAAGGTCAAAGGTCAAGGGCTAAATTTGGCAATATTGAAGATAGCAACTTGATGATTTGCATCTCATGAAACTGCACATTTTGAGTGGTGAAAGGTCAAATAACGCATGAAAAGACTTTGAACGCGCTGTTATTTGTCCACCATCAATAGATGATTATCAATAAACAATTTTTCTATTTAAGACGTGCTCTGTGAAAAGGGAGCTAACGGCACGTGCGTAAATTGTATTCAAATATTAGCCTGTGCAGTCCGCACAGGCTAATCAAAGACGAAAGTTTCCACTATTATGATATTTTTCTTTGAAATAAAAACCTCCTTGCAAAGAAACTAGTTTAGGCGTTAAGTTTCGTCTATCTGCACAGGCTAATACGGGACAACATTTTACGCACATGCATTAATCCCCTTTTTCACAGAGCGCGGCTCATTTTTATTTAGTCTTTTGTATTATTTTGCTTGTTTAAATACAGTGCATGCATGTGCACATGCACATGATAGTACTTTATTTTAAAAATCTATTACATTTTTTAAAATCAAAACTCTATTAGTCCTTTATAACAACATGTTACTCTTTATAATTTTATAATTTTCAAATGATCATTACTCATTGTATAGGTAATGAGGGCACGTCTTTATTGTCATTTCGCTCCCTGTTGGACTTTTCTCTTTTAGTTTGTATTTTGGTTTATTTCTATCTTATAATCTGTACCAACTGGTAACATTTATATCCGATATACTTTTTTTTTAAATTATTTTGCCAAAACAAATAAATAAGATGTTCGTCATATTGAAAGACATAAAGCGATTTTTAAGCCAAATAACAGTATGCTTATTTTTTTTAGTGCGCCCGCAGTTTGAATTTTGCACCGCTCCAGACTTTTTCACCAAACATGTACTTTCAGTTAAGCCTAGAAATACATCTTTTACTGCGTGTGTTGTTAATATTACGTAAAATAATTATAATACAAAAATACAGCATTAAGCTGTTTGGAAGTGACTTAAACGAATGTGTCATTTTTCCTTTCCTTACTCTGAATGAGCTGGTAAAATTATTTTTTTCAGATTAATTCAGTCCGGCGGCCACCGCTACTGAGTATGAAATGTCGCCAAAATTTATGAAATTTGGCATTTGGATCGGTGGTATAGAGCAAATAAAACACGAGGCGCAAGCAAATGACAAGTAAAACTAGTACTGTTACTTGAAAACTACTTCAGTAATGGGCCGAAAATACGGACAATGATCGATCGGCTAAGTTTGCTACCTAAGATTGTTGTAGTGTAGTTCAAGTAACAGAATCGCAAACGGGTTTCAATAACTGCATATTCTGTTCTTGGTTTGTCATCTACGATGTACATATGAAACTATACATCTGCATTAGCCAAGCGTCTCTTTCAATAATGACTAACAGCATTCAAAGACAGACATTTTGACAGATTAATATAGCATATAATAAAAGGAATAACTAATATATGGGTGTTCAATCTCGAAATTGGAATTGTCTCATCGGGGAATTACTGGAGAATAGTAATGGTTTATAGTTTGAAAACAACATCTAAATTATTCAAACATTGTATCATTTGTTACGATCATGCTAGGCGATTAACGTGATTTTTAAGGTTAATGATTAGGCCAGCATTTTTGTATTTGTTTTACGGGAAATTTTTCAAAAAAATTGAGTCGGGGGGATAAATAAAAATAAAATCACGAAAAGTGAGCAGTCTACCAAAAAATATAAATAAAACGGTCTAAACTGATTTTTTTTTTTGAAAATTTAAAATTAAGCCAATTTAACCTTATGTATACTTGCATTAAGCTTAAAGTGTTACATATATCTAATTACACTGTTGTAGAAGCTTTTTATAAAAATAATAAACATATTTTTATATATATTTATATTTAAAAGCACCTTTCGCATGTATTATACTATATTGCTTCAATAGAGACCATTAACCACGCCAGGTGTGTAGTGTATTATAGTGATCGTTAAACTTTTGTTGAGTGTTAATCATATGTATGTTTAAAACAAATATAGCATGCATTTAACTTAAATAAGAAAGAATTGAAAACTTTTTAAATTGTTTAATAGCTTTAAATAACAACCAACTTTGTAACTTTCATCCATGGGTGGAATATGCACACTGAAAAATAATATTCAATATACAACAGACTTGCTTTATATAACTTGAAACTTGCTAATTTGATGAAACGCCTATTTATATAATTATATTCAATGGCGTTGCACAAAACATATATATGTACATAAAGTTGATAAAAATAAGAGGTATTTATAATATTATGCAGCATTTATTAAAGGATTTATGATCTAAAAATGTGTGATATAAATAATAATGCTGTAAGGAACTTAAGCAATAAAACAATACCAGCTACACTATTAAAACACAGTAAAAGTAAAATATTATGTAATAAATTGATATAACTAGAGTTAAGACAAAAATGATACTGATAATATGATTATACCACGATAACTTGTATCAATCATGAGAAAAAATGAGTCACATAACAGAAAATTGGACCTTAGGGCGATTGCGACCATTTTGGCTCCAAAAGAGCAGTCTGATCAGGATCCAAACTGTTCAACATAATTATCATTCAGTCAGTAATTCTGAAGATGTTAAGCGAACACTTTGGATCCTGATCAGACTGCGCTTGAATTGATCTTGATCCAATATTTGTGTAGTGAAAGTTCTAGTACATAAAATGTTAACATTTTATTTAAGAAACAGTGAGTAATAGACTTATAAAAACATGTGCTGCATTTCATTTAATATTCAGAGAGAGTTATAGTGTTTATATATGTAAAGTGAACACAAGAGTCATGACTACAATATTTGGTGTGTAACATCGTTATGAGGTTCTCTTTGAAGTTTGTTCAAATCATGCAGAAAATTTGCCTTCCCAAGGGATTTCTGTTTTGCTTATAAATATAAATAATATAATCATTCTCTGAAACCGCAAGGCCCATTGGTTTGTTGCGTTGCGTGCCAACCATATAGTTGTTCTTTGCTAAGTTTCCTCAAAGCATGTCTCCGTGGTCAAAACTGTTTGCGCTTCAGGGGTCAACTGATTTATATAGATTAATGTATTTGATAATCCCTAACAACACAGACACCGCAAGGGTCAGGGGTTCAATATTTGGTGTGTAACATGTTGGTGTTTTCTTCTTCTAGGTGTGATCAAATCATACATTTGGAGTTAAAAATAACCCGTCCTTGTTTCACATGCTTAATATTTACTTATATAATAAAGAGTTAAACAATATTTTTCTCTCAAAACGCATGGGTTAGGTGATAATTATTTTGTATGTGACAATGTATGGCGGTAATCTTCGTAGGTTTTGTATCATGTCCATTGGCTTCACATTAGCACCAACAAAATATTGAGGTAAAAGACACAATATACCTAGAAACCTAGATTTATTTCATTAAACATTTTCTTAAGTGAAAGCCGTATAAAGAATTAAATAGCACATGTAGCAAGGATTTAAATTGTTCTAGTAGAATAACTCTGCTGACTGTATATAACTTACTCGCAAGATTAATTATATATAGAACACAACTTTTAAACTATGTAATTGTATATTTTCAAATAGTATTTTATTTTTAAAATTTCGTAAAGGACTCACAGTATTCAAAACAAAATGGTGTAAACTTTTGCACATATTATTTTGTTTCTCTCTTTTTCACAGTTTAAGTTCAAATGAAAATTTCTATGGAATGTGTTGTCTGTATTATTTTACGGTGAAACAGCAATAACATGTTTTTGATATATAATAAACAGAGAGGGCTATATAAATGTGAAGACAATAATAACCCTTGGAACAAATACATAGAGCCGATTGAGCACCAGGGCCCTTGCTACACATTGGGGGATCGGGGCCGGGGCCCTTAGAGGGGGGAATTTCACGTCGTTTTCGGCGAAAAGGGAAATTTTACAACATCTTTTCACCAATCATTCAACACTTAATATTGCTCTTTTCTAATGTAATTTACATAAAGATACATTTAATCAAATGTTTATAGGAAGATACCAGCTGGCAACATAGGTATTAAAGTAAAAAAAAAAAATTGTTTTAGAGGGGGGAATTTTTAGGTGAAATAGGGGGGAAAAGTATACTATTTGAAGGTGGGAATGGGGCCGAAATTCGGCCCCAAAAATGGCTAAACGAGGGCCCTGAGCACATTTATCAACAGAACCTGAGGTGTGACAAATTTATTTGCATTCCTTGCAGTACAAATCTTGAAGTATGAAAACATTATTTACAGTTGATAGATCATATTTCGGCTAAACAATAACTCATTTTTGAAAAATAATGTCAAGAAAAATTAATAAAACTTTCTTGTGACTTTGACGGACATACGAACATCGGGACCCAATGTTATTTTCTTCAGAAGCTGTGTTGCATACTTTTTTCTAAATAAAGAATATATATGGGTGGGTGGGGAATGGGATGCAAGTACCTGTGGTTCAGTCCTCATGTTCATTATAAAGAAACGTATAGTAGTACTTCTTGGACATTTTCGGGTGTTGATTTTTATCTATAAAAATATAACAGGATATGCATTTTAATAAATACGCATATTTATTAAAGCTACCCAAAACTTTTTAACAAACCGAAAGTTATCGATGGTGACAACTCTGCATCATCTGCAATAACTCATTACTAGAGTTGCGACACCTTAAGGGTTTCGCGGGATGGAATGAGTGGGGAGATGAAATAAAATTGAAAACCTATTTCTTTTGTGCATTTAATGATGGTAACCAAAGTTCTCGCAAAAAATTAATATACATATCACATGATAGTAACCATAATACTCGCAGATATGTTAATTGTTTCGAGGCCGTTCGATTAGCTACCTTAAAAAGTAGAACTTCAATTCCCATGACTATAATATTAAAAACGTGAAAAGAGCAAACAACTGCAGTGTGTCGGACATCCCCATCTTAAACACTATCGACTAGCATTAAGCCTTTTTCTGTGTCTACAAAATTCTGTGTATTTTATTGAAACATCATTATAGCTTTGCGTTCAAGATAGTGTTGAATTCATTTTGTGATGCAATCAGCGCTTTGATTTTATATTACGAAATGTACTACGCAGTACATTGTGTGACGTCATTTCGGTGACGAAACACAATGGTTTTATTTACACTCTCTGGAATTTAAGGACATGTCGTTGTGTTTTTTTATCTGTAAACTATTTGTTTAAAGCATCGAACGAATGCAAAACGTATTTCGGATTGTGTGTTCATCATGCATAAATGTAAACATAGAAAGGAATACAATACAATTGTGTGGTTTGAACTAAGTTTCGATAAAGACATGGATTAATAAAGGTGAAAGTGCATATCGTTTCAAATTGTTTGTTATAAACTTTGGATTAAAGTAGTCAACTTATTGTTACAAACATTGGATTAACGATGTCATTTATGTAAGCGTGACGTTTATACTAAATTAAGTTTTTTTATTACTCTTGTTAAAGCTGAAATTGAGTCATCAAATTTCGCTACAAAACGGTGTCAGTTGCAATAGATATTTTAATGTGCGACGTGAAATTATAATTATGTTTGATTATTTTGTTTATTTGTTACGCACTTTATGCTGCTAATGATGTGTTGCTCGCGGCAAGCCTTGCCGTGTAAACCTTTCTTCAACTCGTCGGACAAATTCAAGTACACGTGATACTTACATTGTATTTTATTTTTTCTGTGTATTTGATGATGGTAACCAAAGATATCACAGAGATTTTAATATACATGAAACTATTTCAATTAATGCTATTTTGAGAAGTCCGTCACCACACTATCGTTTGTTATTGTTAATATCATACTATTTTGCTCCTCTATATAAACATTTCTCAAAACCGGCTTTCCGTACTTTTATTTTGCATGCAACTGATTGCGCAATTTATGACGTATGTTGTGTGACGTAATTTATTTGTCAAAACAAACAATTTTAAGTTAAATTCTCTGGATGTTTTTAACAGTTATTTATTTGTTTAAAGCATCCAACGAATGCAAAAACGTATTTCGGATTGTGTGTTTATCATACATAATTGTAATTGTTATATTATATTGGATTATTTTCGTCATTAAGGTAAGCGTGTTGTTAATACTCAATTGATTTACTGCTCACGTTTATTTATTGATTCAATAATTAAACCCTAAATTAATAATGTATTTGTCTCATGATTATCATGTATATTAAAGATATTATCGGATAATAGAATACCATGTTAATACCAGTGTGTACTTACATTTATCCGACACGTCTCGGAAAGCCTCGCCGTGTAAACCTTTCTTCAACTCGTCGCACACAATAACATAGATTTATGTCATGAATATCTAAACAACCACACTCGATCTGCACAAAAGACATGCATGTGTACTTCGTATTGATATTTAAACACAATTATTACGTCGTTGTTTATAGATTTAACGCCTAACTGTATAGGCTATTATATTGAATTAATAACGCGTAACTTAGCTTCTTAACAAGATGGAAGCTAGCCTAAGCGCATTTCATGACGTTACGTCACAATGTTTATTTACGCGCGTTGTGTTTCGCAGAAAAAATATTTAAACACAAAATACTCGAAAACTTGATTTTTCCCATTTATAACGCCTACGCCAACAGGTAGATCGCATTCTTGTCCATATACATGTCAAATTTCAGCAAACGTGTTCGGCCAGTTTTCAAGACTCCCAAATCGCGACTATATGCCTCAGCTTAACGAAACTTAGCCCCCTTTATCATTCGTTCGATTGAACGTCATCAATGATGACGTCCAATACATCACTCATTCCATATGTTAATACTAGACTTGCGACACCTTAAGGGTTTCGCGGGATGGAATGAGTGGGGAGATCATATACAATTTTCAGCTTTCAGGAAGCAAGGACCCTCTGGACGTGAAACATTAGCTTTCCAACACTATATGATTCCAGTTCCATAGCACATATTGCATTAGTTCAATGGGAAGAACATTAAACGGCATATTCACAAATCTCTAAAAAACAAACAGTGCTCAAAAATATTTAAAGTAGTCATTTACTATTTAATTGATTATGTCCTCTGATTGTTGCATTTTTAATTTAAATATGTGTTCCTATATGCATTTATTGTTGTTTTGACTTAAAAAACTAAACTGGATGCCCATTCTTAGTTTGCTGTCTTAGTCTACCCTAAAATTATACATGTTTCTTGCATAATTGAATTATCAAAAACTGCATACTTGTAAAGGCATTGTCAGAGTTATTTGGTTAAGTTATAGACAAAGTAAAGCAAATATATTTATTTTTCTTAAAATGAATCATCCTCTGAAGCCCCCACTGGGATTCAAACCCAGATCTCTTTCCTCTGGGAAGGAAAGTATTCTATCTTGAAATACAAGGGCAAGTAAGAGGACAATTTGCAATTTTAAACCTATAAACATATAAACTTAATTTTTCACATGACCTTAGAAACAACACAGACATCTCCGAATCTGAAATACATTACAGTTACAATTCAGGTTTTTAGTATTGTGCATTGTACATGAATGTTTAAGTATTGTATTTATCCTTGGTACACAGAACTGCCTAAAGATGCGTAAAATACCAGTATTCAAATCTGAAAATATCCCATGTGTTTGTTTTACTCTGTTAGTATCCCTATTTTATTTCAATAAAGCAGTTTTTTCCTTCTCCTGAAAATTTAACTAAATATCAGTTATGCTACTTTTTACATTCAGCAAATGACATGTGTCCGTAATGTCCATTTTGAAAATTTGGTTAAAAAAACATTATTTTTACCAAAAAGGTAGACTTAATAATTATTATTAAACAGTTGATGTATGTTGCCTTAATAAAAAAACAAAAATGGGAAAGAAATAAAATGTTTAAAAATGTCAGTTACATGACTTATAACATTAAGTAGACGATATAGCTTTGATACTTTAGGATAAGAGTAGACCTTAACACAAATACTATAAGAGTTGACCTGAACACAAAACTTAACCAAATTTTCAATTTTCTAACTATAAAAGGGGGCATTATTCAGTCAAAAAACAGAAAAAAATGGGTACAAAAAAATGTGTGTACGAAAACAATTGGGTAAGAAAAAATTATGCCGAAAAAATATATGCTAAAATAGCTTGGGGTCTTGACCACCAAAACGGCTTGGATTTTAATTATGCTGAAATAACTCGGGGTCATGACCACCAAACTGGCTTAGAATTAAATTATGCTGAAATAGCTCAGGATCTTGACCACCAAACTGGCTGGGATTTTTATTATGCTGAAAAAGCTGGGGATCTTTACCACCAAACTGGCTTGGATTTGAATTATGCTCATAGTTCGGGTTCTTGACCACCAAACTGGCTTGCATTTTAATTATGCTGAAATAGCTAAGGATCTTGACCATCAAACTGGCTTGGATTTTAATTATGCCAAAATAGTTCAGGATCTTCACCACCAAACTGGCTTGGATTTTAAATATGCGGAAATAGCTTGAGGTCTCGGCCATGAAACTGGCTAGGATTTTAATTATGGTTAAAAAGCTCGGGTTCTTGACCACCAAACTGGCCTTGATTTTAATTATACCGAAATAGTTCAGGATCTTGACCACTAAACTGACTTGGATTTTAAATATGCTGAAATAGCTCAAGGTTTCCCCCACGAAACTGGCTAGGATTTTAATTATGCTGAAAGAGCTTGGGGTCTTGACCACCAAACTGGCCTGGATTTTAATTATACCGAAATAGTTCAGGATCTTGACCACCAAACTGACTTGGATTTTTATTATGCTAAAATAGCTCGGGGTATCCGCCACCAAACTTGCTTGGATTTTAATTATGGTTAGAAAGCTCGGGGTCTTTACCACAAAAATTGACCACCAAACTGGCTTGGATTTTAATTATACCGAAATAGTTCAGGATCTTGACCACTAACCTGACTTGGATTTTAATTATGCTGAAATAGCTCGGGGTCTCTGCCACCAAACTGGCTTGGATTTTAATTATGGTGAGAAAGCTCGGGTCTTGACCACAAAAATGGCTTGGATTTTAATTATGCTGAAATAGCTTGGGATCTTTACCACCAAAGTGGGCGGGGCCCTGGGGTGGGTAATGTGAACATGGATGGTCGAGACACTGTGTTGTCATAAGAAATCTTTAGTATAAATTTGAAGTCAATTGGTGAAGAATGGTGCGGCAGAGGCCGACGCGTATTCCCAGGCCGCATGTTTGACCCAGGGGGCGCCCCAGGTTTGGTAATGCGGCCATGCATGGTTGAGATTGACCGTAACTATTGTCTTAAGAGATTTCGAGTGCTTGACAGGTTAATGTAAGCCATCATGGAGAGGGGTGGTTTATGTGGGTTGGTGGTAATTTAAAAGATGAAGTTTTAAAAATAATTATAAAAATAAAATTTGGGGGGGGGGGATTCTTGGGTGGGGCATGGGGGATAGTTTGGGTGCAGTGCATTGTGGTATGTCAGGTAAGTGTTGTTTTGTCAAAGTATGAATCAAATGTGATCATATATAAAGAAGTTATGGCAATTTAAGCAAAATGTTCAATTATCTAAGTATAAAAGGGGCAATAATTCTGTCAAATGCTTGATACAGTTTTCTGCTCTTGTTTATAGATGGGGATCATGTTGGTAAAGAAGTATGCAAAATATGAAAGCAATATGTCAAAGGACATAGAAAATATTGGAGGTGGTATGCAAACTTTAACATAGATTTATCAAAAATATGCATATTCTAAGTATAAAAGAGCAATAATTCTGTCAAAATGCTTGATACAGTTGTCTGCTCTTGTTTATAGATTGGGATCATGTTGGTTATGAAGTATGCAAAATATGAAAGCAATATGTCAAAGGACATAGAAAATATTTCAGGTGGTATGCAAACTTTAACATAGATTTATCAATAATACACTTTAACTCCAATATAGTGCGGTCCGTTATAACGCTGTGTCCAATATAACGCGGGGGATCCTTGGATCCCTTTTTTTCTCCAACCTTCCATTTCTGATTCAAATCCATGTTATGCAACTTCATGTATTTTCATAAATTCAAAGAAGCTGGCGATCACAGCTTGATTGCTTTATCCGCCCGTTTAACTGATTTTAATCGATTAGAGGTTAAACGACACTCGACAGCTAATTGGTGTTAATCTGTTGTGTAATGTCAATAAAGGTGTGAAAACAAGCGAGTCGGTGTTTATTACATGTATTCCCTATCAGAGCGGTTCGATGCGCTAATTTCAATAAGGCAAGTGCAAGCGGAATAATTATCAAATTAAAGTTATTTAAAACTATTTCCTGTTTATGTTCCGTATTTATCGTGTATTGTATTTCGCTGGTATAAAATATGGCTGTGTAAGTGTGTTATTGTTTATTATATGCTACACATGCTTGATAAATAAAGTTATCTTTGTGTGTGTTTAATGTTTCAGTACGTATACGAAAAATACATTTAACAAGGGACAAAATTGTCACAAAACCAGGTTTTCATTGTGAAAAAAAAATCTGATAGGGAGAAAAGTCAAACTGAACTTTTGAAATGAACAAACAAAATTAACCCCCTTTATAAGTTTGTTTTTAAAAAAAATCTATTTTTATTCGTGGCAACCTTGACATTGGAGATATTGACGTGATTCTTTCGTGCGACACACCGTCCCATGATGGTGAACAAATGTGCCAAATGATTTTAAAATCACACAATGAATGACATAGTTATGGCCAGGACAAGCTCATTTATGGCCATTTTTGACCTTTGAACTCAAAGTGTGACCTTGACCTTGGAGATATCGACGTAATTATTTCGCGCGACATACCGTCCAATGATGGTGAACAAATGTGCCAAATGATTATAAAATCTGACAATGAACGACATAGTTATGGCCCGGACGAGCTTGTTCCGCCAGCCCGCCCGCATTCACCAATCTAATAACCATTTTTTTCCTTTGGAAAACCTGGTTAAAAATCCTGACGATTTATTTACATGCTAACGCAGTGTAATAGTTAACAGAGATGCACTTAAATTTTTGCCAGTTATCAGAAAGTCCACGGAAAGCACGTTTTTTACATGCTGCGTATGACGCAATAAAACATTTCTTTGTACATGTATCGTATTGCATCGTATTGCATTCAATCTAAATTTAAATTCGCTCGTCCAATGAAAGCTGTGTCCCATAATGCACTGTACTAATTTTTCTGAAAAATGGCGTAGGCATATGAATTTGTTTACGAAGTTCGTAAACATATTTCTTGTCATAAATGTTAAACATTATTTTTTCGTAAGTGATGTAATTATATTGGATTATCGGATAAATGTGCACATTAGAAAAGCGGTAGTTATACTGTTATCGCTCGATTCGGTTTACATGCATGTATTTGCGGTTGACAACACAGCATGAAGATACACAAGACCTATATTATAGGCTATACTTTACCTGTTTTTATAGCCCCTTAAATAAATTAGCTCAAAACTTATAACGCTTTCCGTTTATAACGCTGTTGCGTGGCTTGGACCCCGTCATCCGCGTTATATTGGAGTGACAGTGTATGCATATTCTTAGTGTAAAAGGGGCAATAATCCTGTCAAAATGCTTGATACAGTTGTCTGCTCTTGTTTATAGATAAGGGTCATGTTGGTAAAGAAGTACATGTATGCAAAATATAAAAGTAATTTGTTAAAGGACAAAGAAAATATTTGGGGTAGTACACAAACTTTAACATGTGCACGCTAACGGTAACGCTGACGTGATCAGAATAGCTCCATTATATATATTTCATATATATTAGTCGAGCTAAAAATGAGTGAAAATCTCTGACCCGTCTCCACCCCATCCCCTTTAACTTTTGACCCAGGGGTCAGATCAAAATTCCAAATAGTGCAGGGTCGCACATAATGCTCATAGCTACCATGTGTTTAAGTTTCAAGGTTCTAGTGCTTATGGTGTAGGAAATAGTGGCTAGGACAGACGGACAGACTGATGTTGGAGATAACCACAATGAACCTGTTAACAGCCAACTAACGCTGCCAACAAAGCACAAGCTTTACGTGTCAGGATGCGGCACTATCTATACAAACTGCATAGGGAATTACAAGACGCTTAGGGTTTGAGGGACACCAAACCTGATTATGAGTCTTCCACACCTTAAGCATCTTAATAACCCTTTGCATGCTGGGAAATTTGTCGTCTGCTAAAATGTTGTCTGCTGAATTTCTAAAATCAGCATTTTCTTCATTTTTTTTTCAAAGAATACTATCAGAATAGCAAACAGTTTGGATCCTGATGAGACGCCACGTTCTGTGGCGTCTCATCTGGATCCAAACTGTTTTCAAAGGCCTTTAAAATTCGGTTCCCGCACTGAAAGGGTTAAATATACTTATTTGCTTGTGTACATGTACCTGATAATAAATTATTATTATTACCTGTTTTGGCATCAACAAGCTTTATCGATTGGCTCTCAAATTTTGCACATAAACGCTACACGATCAACCAATATGCCTTTTCATTTCAAGTCGGAAAGCAATTTAGCCCTTATTCGGCCATAAAAGGGTGGAGGATCTATTTAAAGTACAACTATTCCAGATACAAAAATATGAATTCATTTATTTAATGCACTTATTTTCTTCTCTTTTGCTACGAAATGACCATAAACCAGCTTACGCATATTTTGCATTAGCAGATAATATTTCTTTTTTTTCATATGAAAGGTAAAAAGAAATTCAAGCAGCATTTTATAATATAAATTTTAAAATGCACTCAATCATGCACTTTTAAACAATATTATTGTAATTCTGTTATTTATAATCATATTAATAATGCCTCATTTTTCTCAATTTTATGGTTTACTATCTATTTTTCCCAATTTTATGGTTTATCTTGATTATTTTCTGAATTCAAAAGACACTGGCTTAAAAAAACTGTCTATGCATGTAACTGTTTATTGAAATCTCTTTATGAGTGATTATAAATGCATGATAAAATTCTAACATGTTATGTAATAGATAAATCTATATTGTTTGTATTTTTCGTAAACATTATTAGCCACCGTTGTGGTCAAACATATTTTTTTGTTTTATTAATGACTTTGTTTCACAGATTACTGTAACAGAGCTACAGATAAGGTGCGCATTTGTGTAAATACCCAATGTAAAATTGCCGATTACGCATAGAAAAATAAAACCATGCGTTCCGAAACCCAATTGAAATTGCCGATTACGCATATCATATTTTTCCTTTGCATAACGAGTAAATTTGTCCCGGAAATACCCTGGTCAGAAATACCCGGATTCTTTCCGCTTTGTCCAAGTGCTTTCAGTATAACCTTCAGCACAATAATATGTACGGAAAAAAGTGTGTGACTACGTGTTATTGTTGTGAAAATGTCGAAACCGTGAGGCCTTAAAAATGGAAACATCGTATCCTAGGAACAAAGAAACTCAATTTTAAGATATTTAACCGCAGGCAACACAAAATCAGAAGCGGAAAATATAGTGAAACTAATTCTTGACGATATTATGTCGGAGGCAATCGCTGTCAGTGCTTACATTGTAAGAAAACTGGTGGAAAAAACCGTTGAACTTTTTTTTTAAATCAAGACTGTATATTATGGATACATCTACATAATTACACAAAATCTCTGAAACTAATCAATTAAGAGTGGAACTACAACCAGCTTATTCAGGTAAGCAGGTGAGAATTTAAGACAATGAACATACCCAATTTTAAAACAAAGGTACCCAATTGTCAATTAAAGTACCCGGTAGTGGGTACCGACTTTTTTGTACCCAATTGAATATGAAAATACCCAATTGAACTCAAAAGTAGTGGGTATTAACCAAATTACTCAGAAAAGTTATCTGGAGCTCTGCTGTAACGTACAATCTTTATACGGAATGAAGGAGTTTTTATTTACAAGTACACTTTTTGTATTTTTTTGATAGTCTACTTAATTTTTGTTTTACTGTTAAACAAAATAACGCCGCACGCGTCAGACTAATGTCGTTACAATCTAGAGTTTAAATGAAATTATGTCACACGATAGACGTATTAAAATATTTAACTGCATGTCCGACTTGTCATCATTAAATTCAAGTAGTCATCAAATTCAAGATTTAAAATGAAAATACGTCACAAGATATATGTATTTCATACCATACGAGTTTTTAAGGATATTTTCAGATCTGAATACTGGTATTTTACATGTGTTAAACTTTAACTGTAATGTATCGCAGATTCAGAGATGTATGTTTTGTTGTAAAGGTCATTTAACCCAACATATCTCAGACACAAAGAGTGTCCAAATGTGTGCGAACAATTAAATTAAAACTAAGACATTTATCGATTGTCATTACCTGCTGTATAATTTATTTGTGTACTGACATATATTCAATTGTGGTGAAATCAACCGGGATCACCTTGGTGAGAATCTGGTGGAAAAATCACTGCACTAACCTGAGACATCAGTCTGTCATGATTGATTGCTCAGTTGTACATATTTTTCTAATTCTGGCTACCATAAATTTAAATGTCGCTTTTTATGACTTTTGACTGGCGCGACTTTATAGTTATGGACCAACCCCATTACGAAAGTCAACCAGAAAATGCCCAAAAGTGGACAGTTAACAAAGACCGGTCCAAAACAGCTTTTAAATGCAGTTATTGGCCCATATCAATCACTTGATTGGAAAGATTGACATTTTTCACATTTAACTGATACATTCTTTCACAAACTACTATCTTAAACATTTAAAATTTATCTATTCTGCTCTTACATATGGAGAAAAACAGCGATGTGACAGACTTTCTTGAAATGCGAATCTCCCGACATTTCACGGTCATATGATGGTATTTCTACTTTTAGTAACATACCATGTGCTCAAGTGTTTTCAAATTCAGAATGACATTTCCCGGTATTTTAGAATATTCTGGCTTGTTTTGTGAACAAATTGTAGTGTAAATACAAACTAAAAGTAAATATTTAAAACTACCCGATTCACACTGAAATCAGTTTTATAATCCACCAGACTTATGTTGTTAATCACAAATAATAGATTTCACAAAACAAAAGTGATGTTTACAATTTCAGCAAAAAAATGTCAAGGTCGTTCGAAAGTATCCATATTAAAACTAGTCTTGGACAAAGCAATGTAGAAATGTATCCAAGAAAATGAGTATTCTTTGATTTATAGCGTGACATAAATATGTTACGACTCTGGTTGACTTTCGATACAGGGTTGGCTTCAGCGTACAGGTATGTCAATACTATATAAATTGTACGCTGAAGTTTCTTTAGCTAATATTTTTCTAATGTTGACAGACCATTGACATTGCTTTAACTTTAAATGTTGCTTATGATTTTTGACAGGCGCGACTTAATAGTTATGGACCAACCCCATGAGGAAAGTCAACCAGAAAATCCTGAAAAGTTGACAGTTAACAAAGACCGGTCCAAAACAGGTTTTAAATGCAGTTATTGGCCCAAATCAATCACTTGATTGGAAAGATTGACATTTTTCACATTTAACCGATACATTCTTTCACAAAATACTATCTTAAACATTTAAAATTTATCTATTCTGCTCTTTCATATCGAGAAAAACAGCGATGTGACGTACTTTCTTGAAATGCGAATCTCCCGAGATTTCACGGTCATATGATGGTATTTCTACTTTTAGTAACGTAAAATGTGCTCAAGTGTTTTCAAATTCAGAATGACATTTCCCGGTATTTTAGAATATTCTGGCTTGTTTTATGAACAAATTGTAGTGTAAATACAAACTCAAAGTAAATATTTAAAACTACCCGATTCACACTGAAATCAGTTTTATAATCCACCAGACTTATGTTGTTAATCACAAATAATAGATTTCAGAAAACGAAAGTAATGTTTACAATTTCAGCAAAAAATGTCAAGGTCGTTCGAAAGTATCCATATTAAAACTAGTCTTGGACAAAGCAACAATGGCGTCAAAATTGTGAATTTCAGACTGATGAGAGTTATTTTCATCGGTTGTAAGATGCATTTGAAACATTTGAACCTTAAAATATTCCTCGGTGCAGTAATTTATATTCATTCACCAATATATGTATAAATGTATCCAAGAAAATGAGTATTCTTTGATTTATAGCGTGACATAAATATGTTACGACTCTGGTTGACTTTCGATACGGGCTTGGCTTCAGCGTACAGGTATGTCAATACTATATCAGTGTCCGACAAATTTCTTATTGCATGTTATAGATATTACATGTATGTGCACATGTATGTGTACTTAAATTCGGACAGCACGTTAAGTTGGAAACGTAAATAAAGCGTTTAGATGATCAATACGACTGACTCGTATGGTGTTAATCAATGCAATTGCTCTTTTTAACAACAAATACCGAGTTTCAAGAAATCAAGAGTATTAAATCATTTATTTACTTGTGTCCGACTTTAAGTTCTGTCCGAATTTACGTATTGCATCCGTATGTTACGACACTAGTGTGCAGTCAGTATACAATACAATAATTGTTTCAATAATGAAGGAACTGATACAGTGTAACGGTAACGATACAGCGTGTTTACATTATATTTTATTAAGAGGAAATGTCAATGCCAAATAATTCGCGAGATACCCCGGTACTTTAGTTGAAATTCACAACGAAACTTTTAATGGAAACTAAATGATCTCAATGATGTACCCGCTACGAAATTTTTATTTACAAATAAATACACCCATGCCAATTTGTGCGCGCTTTTTATCTGGACCAGGGGCCTATACGTTTGTATAGGTCCCTGTCTGGACAAAGAAATTCATTTATTAAATGTAGAATTTTGTAACCTAAAATAGCTGTACACAACGTGTGCAAACCGTCGCAGGTGATTTACGCAAGTTGCAATAGAACGGTCCTGATTGGGAGCTTATTTCATCATATCTTTAAATAGAATCATATGCCGAAATTCAATTGACACTTTAGAAAATTTCAAACGTTTGTGTTTATGACTCTCATCGTCTATATTACCCTCCCATAATTTGGTTTAAAAAAAATTAAATTGGGCATATATGGGATTATTGATTAACAGTCGATCAATCCAATTATTAATTGACAATGCAAACTAATTAGCAGGTGTTAACCGCGTTGTTATTAATATTCATTTTCGGTTTCGTTACCGTTTTGAAGAATCCGCTATTGTTTTGATTTATTTAATGTTCGGCATCCTTGGATATTTAACGACATCAAAAACGTAGTCGCTCTTACTCATTGTTGCAATAGAACGGTCCTGATTGGGAGCTTATTTCATCATATCTTTAAATAGAATCATATGCCGAAATTCAATTGACACTTTAGAAAATTTCAAACGTTTGTGTTTATGACTCTCATCGTCTATATTACCCTCCCATAATTTGGTTTAAAAAAAATTAAATTGGGCATATATGGGATTATTGATTAACAGTCGATCAATCCAATTATTAATTGACAATGCAAACTAATTAGCAGGTGTTAACCGCGTTGTTATTAATATTCATTTTCGGTTTCGTTACCGTTTTGAAGAATCCGCTATTGTTTTGATTTATTTAATGTTCGGCATCCTTGGATATTTAACGACATCAAAAACGTAGTCGCTCTTACTCATTGTTGCGGTTAACAAAGAATTCCAAACTGCGAAATGATGTTGCATCATGTGCGCCAACTATCCAATTAAAAGTAATTTGTTAAAGGACAAAGAAAATATTTGGGGTAGTACACAAACTTAAACATGTGCACGCTAACGGTAACGCTGACGTGATCAGAATAGCTCCATTATATATATTTCATATATATTAGTCGAGCTAAAAATGAGTGAAAATCTCTGACCCGTCTCCACCCCATCCCCTTTAACTTTTGACCCAGGGGTCAGATCAAAATTCCAAATAGTGCAGGGTCGCACATAATGCTCATAGCTACCATGTGTTTAAGTTTCAAGGTTCTAGTGCTTATGGTGTAGGAAATAGTGGCTAGGACAGACGGACAGACTGATGTTGGAGATAACCACAATGAACCTGTTAACAGCCAACTAACGCTGCCAACAAAGCACAAGCTTTACGTGTCAGGATGCGGCACTATCTATACAAACTGCATAGGGAATTACAAGACGCTTAGGGTTTGAGGGACACCAAACCTGATTATGAGTCTTCCACACCTTAAGCATCTTAATAACCCTTTGCATGCTGGGAAATTTGTCGTCTGCTAAAATGTTGTCTGCTGAATTTCTAAAATCAGCATTTTCTTCATTTTTTTTTTCAAAGAATACTATCAGAATAGCAAACAGTTTGGATCCTGATGAGACGCCACGTTCTGTGGCGTCTCATCTGGATCCAAACTGTTTTCAAAGGCCTTTAAAATTCGGTTCCCGCACTGAAAGGGTTAAATATACTTATTTGCTTGTGTACATGTACCTGATAATAAATTATTATTATTACCTGTTTTGGCATCAACAAGCTTTATCGATTGGCTCTCAAATTTTGCACATAAACGCTACACGATCAACCAATATGCCTTTTCATTTCAAGTCGGAAAGCAATTTAGCCCTTATTCGGCCATAAAAGGGTGGAGGATCTATTTAAAGTACAACTATTCCAGATACAAAAATATGAATTCATTTATTTAATGCACTTATTTTCTTCTCTTTTGCTACGAAATGACCATAAACCAGCTTACGCATATTTTGCATTAGCAGATAATATTTCTTTTTTTTCATATGAAAGGTAAAAAGAAATTCAAGCAGCATTTTATAATATAAATTTTAAAATGCACTCAATCATGCACTTTTAAACAATATTATTGTAATTCTGTTATTTATAATCATATTAATAATGCCTCATTTTTCTCAATTTTATGGTTTACTATCTATTTTTCCCAATTTTATGGTTTATCTTGATTATTTTCTGAATTCAAAAGACACTGGCTTAAAAAAACTGTCTATGCATGTAACTGTTTATTGAAATCTCTTTATGAGTGATTATAAATGCATGATAAAATTCTAACATGTTATGTAATAGATAAATCTATATTGTTTGTATTTTTCGTAAACATTATTAGCCACCGTTGTGGTCAAACATATTTTTTTGTTTTATTAATGACTTTGTTTCACAGATTACTGTAACAGAGCTACAGATAAGGTGCGCATTTGTGTAAATACCCAATGTAAAATTGCCGATTACGCATAGAAAAATAAAACCATGCGTTCCGAAACCCAATTGAAATTGCCGATTACGCATATCATATTTTTCCTTTGCATAACGAGTAAATTTGTCCCGGAAATACCCTGGTCAGAAATACCCGGATTCTTTCCGCTTTGTCCAAGTGCTTTCAGTATAACCTTCAGCACAATAATATGTACGGAAAAAAGTGTGTGACTACGTGTTATTGTTGTGAAAATGTCGAAACCGTGAGGCCTTAAAAATGGAAACATCGTATCCTAGGAACAAAGAAACTCAATTTTAAGATATTTAACCGCAGGCAACACAAAATCAGAAGCGGAAAATATAGTGAAACTAATTCTTGACGATATTATGTCGGAGGCAATCGCTGTCAGTGCTTACATTGTAAGAAAACTGGTGGAAAAAACCGTTGAACTTTTTTTTTAAATCAAGACTGTATATTATGGATACATCTACATAATTACACAAAATCTCTGAAACTAATCAATTAAGAGTGGAACTACAACCAGCTTATTCAGGTAAGCAGGTGAGAATTTAAGACAATGAACATACCCAATTTTAAAACAAAGGTACCCAATTGTCAATTAAAGTACCCGGTAGTGGGTACCGACTTTTTTGTACCCAATTGATATGAAAATACCCAATTGAACTCAAAAGTAGTGGGTATTAACCAAATTACTCAGAAAAGTTATCTGGAGCTCTGCTGTAACGTACAATCTTTATACGGAATGAAGGAGTTTTTATTTACAAGTACACTTTTTGTATTTTTTTGATAGTCTACTTAATTTTTGTTTTACTGTTAAACAAAATAACGCCGCACGCGTCAGACTAATGTCGTTACAATCTAGAGTTTAAATGAAATTATGTCACACGATAGACGTATTAAAATATTTAACTGCATGTCCGACTTGTCATCATTAAATTCAAGTAGTCATCAAATTCAAGATTTAAAATGAAAATACGTCACAAGATATATGTATTTCATACCATACGAGTTTTTAAGGATATTTTCAGATCTGAATACTGGTATTTTACATGTGTTAAACTTTAACTGTAATGTATCGCAGATTCAGAGATGTATGTTTTGTTGTAAAGGTCATTTAACCCAACATATCTCAGACACAAAGAGTGTCCAAATTTGTGCGAACAATTAAATTAAAACTAAGACATTTATCGATTGTCATTACCTGCTGTATAATTTATTTGTGTACTGACATATATTCAATTGTGGTGAAATCAACCGGGATCACCTTGGTGAGAATCTGGTGGAAAAATCACTGCACTAACCTGAGACATCAGTCTGTCATGATTGATTGCTCAGTTGTACATATTTTTCTAATTCTGGCTACCATAAATTTAAATGTCGCTTTTTATGACTTTTGACTGGCGCGACTTTATAGTTATGGACCAACCCCATTACGAAAGTCAACCAGAAAATGCCCAAAAGTGGACAGTTAACAAAGACCGGTCCAAAACAGCTTTTAAATGCAGTTATTGGCCCATATCAATCACTTGATTGGAAAGATTGACATTTTTCACATTTAACTGATACATTCTTTCACAAACTACTATCTTAAACATTTAAAATTTATCTATTCTGCTCTTACATATGGAGAAAAACAGCGATGTGACAGACTTTCTTGAAATGCGAATCTCCCGACATTTCACGGTCATATGATGGTATTTCTACTTTTAGTAACATACCATGTGCTCAAGTGTTTTCAAATTCAGAATGACATTTCCCGGTATTTTAGAATATTCTGGCTTGTTTTGTGAACAAATTGTAGTGTAAATACAAACTAAAAGTAAATATTTAAAACTACCCGATTCACACTGAAATCAGTTTTATAATCCACCAGACTTATGTTGTTAATCACAAATAATAGATTTCACAAAACAAAAGTGATGTTTACAATTTCAGCAAAAAAATGTCAAGGTCGTTCGAAAGTATCCATATTAAAACTAGTCTTGGACAAAGCAATGTAGAAATGTATCCAAGAAAATGAGTATTCTTTGATTTATAGCGTGACATAAATATGTTACGACTCTGGTTGACTTTCGATACAGGGTTGGCTTCAGCGTACAGGTATGTCAATACTATATAAATTGTACGCTGAAGTTTCTTTAGCTAATATTTTTCTAATGTTGACAGACCATTGACATTGCTTTAACTTTAAATGTTGCTTATGATTTTTGACAGGCGCGACTTAATAGTTATGGACCAACCCCATGAGGAAAGTCAACCAGAAAATCCTGAAAAGTTGACAGTTAACAAAGACCGGTCCAAAACAGGTTTTAAATGCAGTTATTGGCCCAAATCAATCACTTGATTGGAAAGATTGACATTTTTCACATTTAACCGATACATTCTTTCACAAAATACTATCTTAAACATTTAAAATTTATCTATTCTGCTCTTTCATATCGAGAAAAACAGCGATGTGACGTACTTTCTTGAAATGCGAATCTCCCGAGATTTCACGGTCATATGATGGTATTTCTACTTTTAGTAACGTAAAATGTGCTCAAGTGTTTTCAAATTCAGAATGACATTTCCCGGTATTTTAGAATATTCTGGCTTGTTTTATGAACAAATTGTAGTGTAAATACAAACTCAAAGTAAATATTTAAAACTACCCGATTCACACTGAAATCAGTTTTATAATCCACCAGACTTATGTTGTTAATCACAAATAATAGATTTCAGAAAACGAAAGTAATGTTTACAATTTCAGCAAAAAATGTCAAGGTCGTTCGAAAGTATCCATATTAAAACTAGTCTTGGACAAAGCAACAATGGCGTCAAAATTGTGAATTTCAGACTGATGAGAGTTATTTTCATCTGTTGTAAGATGCATTTGAAACATTTGAACCTTAAAATATTCCTCGGTGCAGTAATTTATATTCATTCACCAATATATGTATAAATGTATCCAAGAAAATGAGTATTCTTTGATTTATAGCGTGACATAAATATGTTACGACTCTGGTTGACTTTCGATACGGGCTTGGCTTCAGCGTACAGGTATGTCAATACTATATCAGTGTCCGACAAATTTCTTATTGCATGTTATAGATATTACATGTATGTGCACATGTATGTGTACTTAAATTCGGACAGCACGTTAAGTTGGAAACGTAAATAAAGCGTTTAGATGATCAATACGACTGACTCGTATGGTGTTAATCAATGCAATTGCTCTTTTTAACAACAAATACCGAGTTTCAAGAAATCAAGAGTATTAAATCATTTATTTACTTGTGTCCGACTTTAAGTTCTGTCCGAATTTACGTATTGCATCCGTATGTTACGACACTAGTGTGCAGTCAGTATACAATACAATAATTGTTTCAATAATGAAGGAACTGATACAGTGTAACGGTAACGATACAGCGTGTTTACATTATATTTTATTAAGAGGAAATGTCAATGCCAAATAATTCGCGAGATACCCCGGTACTTTAGTTGAAATTCACAACGAAACTTTTAATGGAAACTAAATGATCTCAATGATGTACCCGCTACGAAATTTTTATTTACAAATAAATACACCCATGCCAATTTGTGCGCGCTTTTTATCTGGACCAGGGGCCTATACGTTTGTATAGGTCCCTGTCTGGACAAAGAAATTCATTTATTAAATGTAGAATTTTGTAACCTAAAATAGCTGTACACAACGTGTGCAAACCGTCGCAGGTGATTTACGCAAGTTGCAATAGAACGGTCCTGATTGGGAGCTTATTTCATCATATCTTTAAATAGAATCATATGCCGAAATTCAATTGACACTTTAGAAAATTTCAAACGTTTGTGTTTATGACTCTCATCGTCTATATTACCCTCCCATAATTTGGTTTAAAAAAAATTAAATTGGGCATATATGGGATTATTGATTAACAGTCGATCAATCCAATTATTAATTGACAATGCAAACTAATTAGCAGGTGTTAACCGCGTTGTTATTAATATTCATTTTCGGTTTCGTTACCGTTTTGAAGAATCCGCTATTGTTTTGATTTATTTAATGTTCGGCATCCTTGGATATTTAACGACATCAAAAACGTAGTCGCTCTTACTCATTGTTGCGGTTAACAAAGAATTCCAAACTGCGAAATGATGTTGCATCATGTGCGCCAACTATCCAACCGGCTCTCATTATATTATTAGCAGACGACAAATGTTGATTCTGATTGAATGATTAAAATGCACTCTTACTGTTTACGACATTACCGCAAGTGATCGGTGATTGATAAGATAATTGATTGCACTTTGTTATCGGATTATAAACAAGACACGGTGTAGAAACACATGGTCAGCGTGTTTATTCTACGTATGTCTGTCAATAAAACGGGCTACCGCTCTTATAGATTTATAGTAGCCCGGCGGGCGTCAGCTGAAACATTTCAGTAGCCCGATGAAAAAATTCTGTAGCCCCCGGGCTACGGGCAATGGATTTGTCGGACACTGCTATATAAATTGTACACTGAAGTTTCTTTAGCTAATATTTTTCTTATGTTGACAGACCATTGACATTGCTGGGGTTTGTTGAGATAAATACTGGTCATGTACGTAATTCCGGCCACTTTTGGGACTATTTAAGAAAAATCTTTAGTGTTAGGCAACTGGTTGAAACTAAACTTCACATATATAATCCTGGGTTCAAAACTCACCTAGCATGAAAATTTAAATAGAATTAGATCGGTGAATGTTACTTAATGAACAGAAAATGATGACATGTAAACTATCCATTTTCGTAGGTTAAAT
Source organism: Dreissena polymorpha (assembly GCF_020536995.1). Classification (NCBI taxonomy): domain Eukaryota; kingdom Metazoa; phylum Mollusca; class Bivalvia; order Myida; family Dreissenidae; genus Dreissena; species Dreissena polymorpha. The sequence continues at coordinate 69,508,765 of NC_068360.1, forward strand.
GTACCTTAAAAATCGACCACTTTTCGGTTTGATCTGCAGATAAAATTACAAAGCAATATCTTTTGACAAATGTCCTCAATTTCAGAGTATTAATCAATGTTTATACTATTAATATTTTTGACTTGAAATTTAAAATAAATGCGAAATTATTATACCATTTACTCCCCCTACCTCTTTTAATAAATATGCACAATGGGGAAACTGCTATTTCATTAAAAAATATTTGTTTTTAATGTGTTTAATAAATTTTTTCAAACATAGCTAAAAAAGTAAACACATTTTGTTTGAAAAGTTGACTTCAGTGTTGATTATTAGTAAACGCTTATATATAATATTTAAACATGTAATCTAGCAATATTCTTATAAAGGGAGGTAATTCATATATTAAAAATTTATATTTAGGTTCTGATTTGTATGTTTTGAATATAAGTTTTTGTACAATAAATTGGTAAAACTTTGATTAAAGTTTATTAGATAAAATAAAAATAATTTTATCAAATATATTTGTTTCTTATATGATTATAATTGTTGCAACATATGATGACATCACTTTCCCCATGAGCCAAATATTTCCTGCTATATTTGTGACATTTTAACACAAAAGTTTACGGTGATATGGTTCTTACATTTGCAAAATATTGCGAGTGGGGATGGTTTTCATGTTGATTTTTCTAAATAAAAACAAAATATGTGCGTAAAGATCATGAAAATGATTTTACACAGGTGGCCGATTTTTTACGTACAGGCCGGAATTACGTACATGACCAGTACTTATTATCATCAGGGGCAGGAAGACATTATAGACATTAAACAGCGTATCATTACGTAGACAACAGTTGCACAACTGTATGCGTAAAAGGTAAATCAGTATATTAATAATTATGTTGACAACTAGCTTACGTAGCAACGTCCGAAAATATGAAATATCCGACATCTATTTCAATATTTAAAATTCAAGATATAATGACTACTGAACTGTTTTACTTTAAGGAAAAAACAGTAAAAGTATGTTTTTTATGAAAATGAAACACAACAAACAATATACTTATCATGAAAACGGCTAAACGACTTATTATCCCAATATAACACTGTCATTGAATCGCACACTTCAATATAAAATTATTCCCCTTGAATGTTAATGCATATTGATATAACGAATTCATCAAACGTTATCAAACATGAGTAATTTGCATTGCATCGGATTCCCACAATATTTTGTGGATGTAAATCGGATCCGGTTGTTGTTTATGTGTCAAGCTCATTTTGCCAGTGAGATACTTAAATTTCTTGCGTAGTAAAATCGGCTAGATTGAACTTTACCGGTACGCAGTTGTTTACCACTATCAAATCTACTGTAAAGTACACAAAGATACTTACATAATTCTGCCGTATCTGTCTGAATAAACATCCGCTGCACAAAATATAGACATTTGTATTCATGATTATTAAACACAATCATATTTTTATGTGTTTATTGAATTAATGACACTGAGTTTCTTTGTCGCGTTACAAGATGGCGGATGTCTAACGCTGTTTGTGAAGTGACGTCACAATGTTTATTTGAGCGCGTGCCCGTTCCCACAAAAAAAGTTTAAACACAAAATACTCGAAAACTTGATTTTTGCCAGGTATAACCCCTACGCCAACAGGTAGATCGCATTCTGGTCCATATACATGTCAAATTTCAGCAAACGTGTTCGGCCAGTTTTCAAGAAACTCAAATCGCGGCTATATGCACCAACTTAACGAAACTTAGCCCCCTTTATCATTCGTTCGAATGAAAGTCATCAATGATGACGTCCAATACATCACTCATTCCATACTAGACTTGCGACACCTTAAGGGTTTCGCGGGATGGAATGAGTGGAGAGATGAAATCAAATTGAAAATCGATTATTTCCAAAAAAAAATTGGTACGAAAAAATATGTGGGTACGAAAAAAAAAAAAAATTCGGTACGAAAACAAATTTGAGTACGAAGAAAAGGGAACAAAACAAAATAAGGGTACAAAAAACTATTTTGGTACGAAAAAAATGGGTATAAATAAAAAATAAGGTACGAACAAATTTGTGTACGAAAAAAATTTGAGTACGAACAAATGGGTACGAAGAAATTTTGGTACGAACAAATTTGTGTACGAAAAAATTGGGTACGAAAAAAATGTGGGTACGAAAAAAAATTTGGTTATGAAAAAAAATTAGGGTACGAAAAACTATTTGGGTACGAAAAAAAAGGGTACAAATAAATATTTGGGTACAACAAAATTTGGGAACAAATCAAATTTGGGTACGAAAAAAATGGGTACGAAAAAAAAATTTGGGTATGAAAAAATTGGGAACGAAAAACATTTGGGTACAAACAAATTGGGTACAAAAAAAGATTGGGTACACAAAAATTGGTTACGAAAAAAAATTGTAGGAAAAAAATGGGTACGAAAAAAAATTGGGTACGAAAAAAAATTGTGTACGAAAAAAATTGGGTACAAAAAAAATTTTAGTACGAAAAATATGGGAACGAAAAAAAAATTGGGTACGAACACATTTGGGTACAAAAAACATTTGGGTACGAAAAAAATGATTACGAAAAAACAATTGGTAATAAGTTGCTGAGAAATAGCTTGGACAAGAATTGCACTATATGGAAAATTTCAAAGGGCCATAACCTGTGAAAAATCATCCGACAAGAACTGGCTGATAATATGCACATGTCCTCTTGGTAGTGAAGTTTCCCATAAAGTTTCATTGAATTCCGGTCATTGGTTGCCCAGACCGGACAAGAATTGCACTATATGTACAGTAAATGGAAAATTTCAAAGGGCCATACATTGTACCGGTAACTCTGTGAAAAATCATCCGACCAGAACCAGCTGATAATATGCACATCTCCTCTTGGTAGTGAAGCTTCCCATTAAGTTTAATTGAATTCCAGTCATTAGTTGCTGAGAAATAGCCCCGACAAAAATTGTGCACGGACGGACAGATGAAGCGGCGACTATAATGCTCCTCCTTAAAAATTTGGGGGAACATAATAAAGAAGTTATGGCAATTTAAAGGTGGTACGCAAACTTTTAACTAGATTTATCGAATATATGCTTATTCTTGGTGAAAAAAGGCCATAATTGTTACAAAATGCTTGATACAGTTATCTGCTCTTGTTTATACATTGGGGTCATGTTGCTTAAAAAGCAAAATACATGTATGAAAGCAATATGTCAAGGGACATTGAAAATTTGAGGTGGTATGCGAACTTCAACATAGATTTATCAATAATATGCATATTCTAAGTGAAAAAGGGCCTATTTTTTTTAAAATGCTTGATACAGTTGTCTGCTCTTGTTTATAGATTGGGGTTATGTTGGTAAAGAAGTATGCAAAATATAAAAGCAATCTGGCAATGGACAAAGGAAATATATTTGAGGTGGTACGCAAACATTCCAATGCGCACGCTGACGCTGCGGTGAGTAGGATAGCTACACTATATATATTTCATATATAATAGTGGAGCTAAAAAGTAAATATACTATAAACAACAAGCTAACCTCAATCACAACTTTAATTCAATGCTTATAACAATAAAGTTACAATGATATGCCAGGGATTGAAACTAACTTTTACTATTGTGGGCAACCGTCTTTAGTATTTTGGTTGCCCAGATAAAGAATAACGAGCCCAGAAATATGAACATGTGAATATTATACATTCTTTTAATAAAATAATAGATAATTAAATACATTTGCTGGCAATACACATGTTCAATGCATGATGTATTATTATGAGCCTGAATTGAATCATGTCCTATTCCTAAATAATGAATATTATTTAACTAGTATTGATCCATGGTGATCAATTGTTTTTCAATTTTTATTGCACTGAATTGTTTTAAGATCAAAAAAAAAATTAACCAACTTTTGAAATTGAGTTGCCCAGGCCAAAATCTACTTGCCCCGGGCTCACAGGAACCCACTTATTTCCATCCCTGTATGCTCTTCATTTTCTGTTCTTCCATCCCATTCTCAAAATTAATTTTAAAGCACAGTATTTTTTAATAACATTTGTATGAATTACTAACCATTATCACCCAAAAAACAATTTTACAAAGCTGTAATCCTGTCGTAGAGATTTAGTTTACTATTATCAGTGTTCTCTTCAAATACCGGCAGCCAGCGATTTTGCCGGTTACATTTACTCTTACATTAACATGCCGGCTACTTTTCCCAAATATATCAAGTAAATGTCATAAATGCTTTCGTTTTACTGCATAGTTGCCGGCCATATAACTGGCTACTCTAATTTTTCTGGAAAACACTGAATTATGCATGACAAACACACAATACTTAAAATCTTAGATTTGTTTTTAAAATAAATTGACACTTCCAGCTTGTCGCCATTAAAATCCAAAGATTCAAATAATTTTCCACGAGATACGTCAACAATTGCGTAATCAAATGAATGAAAAATAAAAGTAAAGAAAGCCGGATTTTACATAAATTCCAGGTTGATAAACACAACAAGGTAAAGGTACCTTGTACCGGTAGTCGGTGAGATATAATAATAATACAGTTAGTAAGGCTCGTACCCTGGGTACGGTAAATATACTAAAACGTACCCGGGAATTTTAACACTAAATCGGTTGTTGTCGGCTATTTTGTCAAAATTAATTATGTTTACATTTCTGTCAATTTTCTGTTAAATGGCATTTATATTATCAAAACTCATTGTTAAAATCAATAATGTGATTTAATTTTAAATCTTAAATTGTTTAAAGTCGCGTCATTGTATGACGTCGTCAAGTATAATATTTTCCGCGACATCGCACGTCCACTTTTTACCGTCATAGATTTTTAAAAAGAAACATTATTTGGTTTGCAAGGTCCGTTAAATGGGGAACACCATATTCTGTCTTTATATTATGTTTTAACAATTAATTAATGCTGTGTAATAAATATTGTATAAGATATTTCGATATTTATTGAAAATTTTTCAAATTGTTATTTATGAAACCTTTTATTCTAATGAGTGTATGCTATTATATTATACTTTGAATAGCATATCTGTTGTACTATAATCTTATTACTCATTTTTATTGTTAATTTCATTTATTGTAGAGAATCGTCAATGTTACATCTAGTCGCCAATGCTTGTCGTCAACGTTAGTCGTCAATGCTTGTAATCATTGTCGTCAATGTTAGTCGTCAATCCTTATCGTCATTATACATGAAGGAAATAAAAGCAGAAACAGAGACGTATTATTGATTACTTGCTTATTCCTACGGCGTCCTCTCAACACTCATACTAAAAAGCATGTTGATTTTTTAAAAGAGAAGTTTGTTTAAGGTAAACAATATTGTTTTACGTTAATCGGTAGCATGTTTAACGACATAGGATTTTTGGCGGATATACAACTCGGATACAATCTAATATTTGCGGGTATGTTTAAGTTTATTTACCGTACCCGGGGTACATGTAAGTAAAATTAAGAGTACCTGGGGTACATGTACCGGTAAGCAGTACCTGAGCCGAGAAGGATATATCGAGCCTTAGTAAGTGAGTGATGGTGTATGGGATAACATGCACTGAGGGTGTATATTTTTCACGAACAAGTCAATTGAAGGTGTTAGAGATGCATTGATCCAGAAGATTAAAAAGGGTAATTAACAACAGGCTTATTAAAATTAAAATGATGACATTACATTGTACCAGCTGTTTATTGTTGTATACTGTAAGCTTGCAATATTTTAAATAATGTAAACAACTTACTTTGTATTAAGTTGGCACATTGTTGTCAGGTGTAGAAACTTTTTATACTTATTTCTGTTAAGTTGCACTAGCTGAACCAAAAGAATTATGTAGTCGTTTCTAAATAATCACGAAACAACCTACTAATGCTTATATGCTTGCCAGTTACTGAGTTTGTGCATTTCCATTCATTATCGGCCTTGGCAAACAGCGTAGAATCAGATGAAACGCCGTGTGATGTCTGCTATTTCGTTACGCTGAAGATTTCCATATCCGCGGGTGTTTTTATGTCAAATGTTATGGTTTTTCAATAGATCGTATACTTATCTACAAAACAGCGAATTAGCGTTCACTTTACATCATTTCTGATGATCTTATTTTGTAAATAATTTCTGAGCGTTAATTCCTACGTTGCTATGTCGTCAGCCATTTTGACGGTTGATTTGTTTACTTTCGGTTTCCACTACAAACGAAATTAATTGATTTCCTGCTTGCGTTTATTTATTGATTAAATAATAAATTATTAAACCCTAATAATGTAATTGTCTGAATATCATTTATATTCAAGATATTATCGGATAAATAGAATACCATTCTTATACCAGTGTGTACTTACATTTATCTCGGAAAGCCTAGCCGTGTAAAACTTTCTTTAACTCGTCGCACTCAATACGTTGAATAACACATAGATTTATGTCATGTTCATTAAAAAACCACAATGTGCAGAAAAGACATGCATGTGTACTACCGATTTATATTTAAACACAATTATTACGCCTTTGTTTATCGATTAAACGCCTAACTGAATTAATAACGCGTAACGTCAGTTTCTTTGTTTCGTAGCAAGATGGAAGCTAGCCTTAGCGCTTTTCATGACGTCACGCGCGCGTGCCCTTTCCCATAAAAATATTTAAACGCAAAATACTCGAAAACTTGATTTTTCCCAGGTATAACGCCTACGCCAACAGGTAGATCGCATTCTTGTCCATATACATGTCAAATTTCAGCAAACGTGTTCGGCCAGTTTTCAAGACTCCCAAATCGCGGCTATATGCGCCAGCTTAACGAAACTTAGCCCCCTTAATCATTCGTTCGAATGAACGTCATCAATGATGACGTCCAATACATCACTCATTCCATATGAATGAATGTATAATTTTGATTTTACTAGACTTGCGACACCTTAAGGGTTTCGCGGGATGGAATGAGTGGGGAGATCATATACAATTTTCAGCTTTCCGGAAGCAAGGACCCTCTGGACGTGAAACATCAGCTTTCCAACACTAAATGATTCCAGTTCCAAAGCACATATTGCATTAGTTCAATGGGAAGAACATAAAACGTCATATTCACAAATCTCTGAAAAACAAACAGTGCTAAAAAATATTTAAAGTAGTCATTTACTATTTAATTGATTATGTCCTCTGATTGTTGCATTTTTAATTTAAATATGTGTTCCTATATGCATTTATTGTTGTATTGACTTAAAAAACTAAAATGGATGCCAATTCTTAGTTTGCTGTCTAAGTCTACCCTAAAATGATACATGTTTCTTGCATAATTGAATTATCAAAAACTGCATACTTGTAAAGGCATTGTCAGAGTTATTTGGTTAAGTTAGAGACAAAGTAAAGCAAATATATTCATTTTTCTTAAAATGAATCATCCTCTGAAGCCCCCACTGGGATTCAAACCCAGATCTCTTTCCTCTGGGAAGGAAAGTATTCTATCTTGAAATACAAGGGCAAGTAAGAGGACAATTTGCAATTTTAAACCTATAAACATATAAACTTAATTTTTCACATGACCTTAGAAACAACACAGACATCTCTGAATCTGAAATACATTACAGTTACAATTCAGGTTTTTAGTATTGTGCATTGTACATGAATGTTTAAATATTGTATTTATCCTTGGTACACAGAACTGCCTAAAGATGCGTAAAATACCAGTATTCAAATCTGAAAATATCCCATGTGTTTGTTTCACTCTGTAAGTATCCCTATTTTATTTCAATAAAGAAGTTTTTCCTTCTCCTGAAAATTTAACTAAATGTCAGTTATGCTACTTTTTCATTCAGCAAATTACATGTGTCCGTAATGTCAATTTTGAAAATTTGGTAAAACATTAATTTTACCAAAAAGGTAGACTTAATATTATTTAACAGTTGATGTATGTCACCTTAATAAAAAAAACAAAAATGGGAAAGAAATAAAATGTTTAAAAATGTCAGTTACATGACTTATAACATTAAGTAGACGATATAGCTTTGATACTTTAGGATACGAGTAGACCTTAACACAAATAGGATAAGAGTAGACCTGAACACAAAATTTACCCAAATTTTCAATTTTCTAACTATAAAAGGGGGCATTATTCTGTCAAAAAACAGAAAAAAATGGGTACGAAAAAAATGTGTGTACGAAAACAATTGGGTAAGAAAAAATTATGCCATAAATATATGCTAAAATAGCTTGGGGTCTTGACCACCAAAACAGCTTGGATTTTAATTATGCTGAAATAACTCGGGGTCATGACCACCAAACTGGCTTAGAATTAAATTATGCTGAAATAGCTCAGGATCTTGACCACCAACCTGGCTTGGATTTTTTATTATGCTGAAAAAGCTCGGGATCTTTACCACCAAACTGGCTTGGATTTGAATTATGCTCATAGTTCGGGTTCTTGACCACCAAACTGGCTTGCATTTTAATTATGCTGAAATAGCTCAGGATCTTGACCATCAAACTGGCCTTGATTTTAATAATACAGAAATAGTTCAGGATCTTGACCACTAAACTGACTTGGATTTTAAATATGCTGAAACAGCTCGAGGTCTCGGCCATGAAACTGGCTAGGATTTTAATTATGCTGAAAAAGCTCGGGGTCTTGATCACCAAACTGGCCTGGATTTTAATTATACCGAATTAGTTCAGGATCTTGACCACTAAACTGACTTGGATTTTTATTATGCTGAAATAGCTCGGGGTCTCCGCCACCAAACTGGCTTGGATTTTAATTATGGTTAGAAAGCTCGGGGTCTTTACCACAAAAATTGACCACCAAACTGGCTTGAATTTTAATTATACCGAAATAGTTCAGGATCTTGACCACTAACCTGACTTGGATTTTAATTATGATGAAATAGCTCAGGGTCTCTGCCACCAAACTGGCTTGGATTTTAATTATGGTGAGAAAGCTCGGGTCTTGACCACAAAAATGGCTTGGATTTTAATTATGCTGAAATAGCTTGGGATCTTTACCACCAAAGTGGGCGGGGCCCTGGGGTGGGTAATGTGAACATGGATGGTCGAGACACTGTGTTGTCATAAGAAATCTTTAGTGTTAATTTGAAGTCAATTGGTGAAAAATGGTGCGGCAGAGGCCGACGCGTATTCCCATGCCGCATGTTTGACCCAGGGGGCGCCCCCAGGGTTGGTAATGCGGCCATGCATGGTTGAGATTGACCGTAACTATTGTCTTAAGAGATTTCGAGTGCTTGACAGGTTAATGTAAGCCATCATGGAGACAGGTGGTTTATGTGGGCTGGTGGTAATTTAAAAGATGAAGTTTCAAAAATAATTATAAAAATAAAATTTGGGGGGGGGATTCTGGGGTGGGGGCATGGGGGATAGTTTGGGTGCAGTGCATTGTGGTATGTCAGGTTAGTGTTGTATTGTCAAAGTATGAATCAAATGTGATCATAAATAAAGAAGTTATGGCAATTTAAGCAAAATGTTCAATTATCTAAGTATAAAAGGGGCAATAATTCTGTCAAATGCTTGATACAGTTTTCTTCTCTTGTTTATAGATTGGGATCATGTTGGTAAAGAAGTATGCAAAATATGAAAGCAATATGGCAAAGGACATAGAAAATATTTGAGGTGGTATGCAAACTTTAACATAGATTTATCAATAATATGCATATTCTTAGTATAAAAGGTTAATAATTCTGTCAAAATGCTTGATACAGTTGTCTGCTCTTGTTTATAGATTGGGATCATGTTGGTAATGAAGTATGCAAAATATGAAAACAATAAGTCAAAGCAATATGGCAAAGGACATAGAAAATATTTGAGGTGGTATGCAAACTTTAACATAGATTCATCAATAATAGGCATATTCTAAGTATAAAAGGGGCAATAATTCTGTCAAAATGCTTGATACAGTTGTCTGCTCTTGTTTATAGATAAGGGTCATGTTGGTAAAGAAGTACATGTATGCAAAGTATAAAAGTAATTTGTTAAAGGACAAAGAAAATATATGGGGTAGTACACAAACTTTAACATGTGCACGCTAACAGTAACGCCGACGTGATCAGGATAGCTCCATTATATATATTTCATATATATTAGTCAAGCTAAAAATGAGTGAAAATCTCTGACCCGTCTCCACCCCATCCCCTTTAACTTTTGACCCAGGGGTCAGATCAAAATTCCAAATAGTGCAGGGTCGCACATAATGCTCATAGCTACCATGTGTTTAAGTTTCAAGGTTCTAGTGCTTATGGTGTAGGAGATAGTGGCTAGGACAGACGGACAGACTGATGGTGGAGATAACCACAATGAACCTGTTAACAGCCAACTAACGCTGCCAACAAAGCACAAGCTTTACGTGTCAGGATGCGGCACTATCTATACAAACTGCATAAGGAATTACAAGACGCTTAGGGTTTGAGGGACACCAAACCTGATTATGAGTCTTCCACACCTTAAGCATCTTAATAACCCTTTGCATGCTGGGAAATTTGTCGTCTGCTAAAATGTTGTCTGCTGAATTTCTAAAATAAGCATTTTCTTCAAAAAAATTTCAAAGAATACTATCAGAATAGCAAACAGTTTGGATCCTGATGAGACGCCATGTTCTGTGGCGTCTCATCTGGATCCAAACTGTTTTCAAAGGCCTTTAAAATTCGGTTCCCGCACTGAAAGGGTTAAATATACTTATTTGCTTGTGTACATGTACCTGATAATAAATTATTATTATTACCTGTTTTGGCATCAACAAGCTTTATCAATAGGCCCTCAAATTTTGCACATAAACGCTACACGATCAACCAATATGCCTTTTCATTTCAAGTCGGAAAGCAATTTAGCCCTTATTCGGCCATAATAGGGTGGAGGAACTACTTAAAATACAACTATTCCAGATACAAAAATATGAATTCATTTATTTAATGCACTTATTTTCTTCTCTTTTGCTACGAAATGACCATAAACCAGCTTTCCAAGTCATATTTTGCACTAGCAGATGATATTTCTTTTTTACATATGAAAGGTAAAAAGAAATTCAAGCAGCATTTTATAATATAAATTTTAAAATGCACTCAATCATGCACTTCCAAACAATATTATTGTAATTCTGTTATTTATAATCATATTAATAATGCCTCATTTTTCTCAAGTTTATGGTTTACTATCTATTTTCCCAATTTTATGGTTTATCTTGATTATTTTCTGAATTCAAAAGGCACTGGCTTAAAAAAAAATGTCTATGCATGTAACTGTATATTGAAATCTCTTTATGAGTGATTATAAATGCATGATAAAATTCTAACATGTTATGTAATAGATAAATCTATATTGTTTGTATTTTTTCGTAAACTTTATTAGCCACCGTTGTGGTCAAACATATTTTTTTGTTTATTAATGACGTTGTTTCACAGATTACTGTAACAGAGCTACAGATAAGGTGGGCATTTGTGCAAATATCCAATGTAAAATTGCCGATTACGCATAGAAAAATAAAACCATGCGTTCCGAAACCCCATTGAAATTGCCGATTACGCATATCATATTTTTCCTTTGCATAACGAGTAAATTTGTCCCGGAAATACCCTGGTCCGAAATACCCGGATTCTTTCCGCTTTGTCCAAGCGCTTTCAGTATAACCTTCAGCACAATAATATGTACGGAAAAAAGTGTCTTTGTGACTACGTGTTATTGTTGTGAAAATGTCGAAATCGTGAGGCCTTAAAATGGAAACATCGTATCCTAGGCACAAAGAAACTCAATTTTAAGATATTTAACCGCAGGCAACACAAAATCAGAAGCGGAAAATATAGTGAAACTAATTCTTGACAATATTATGTCGGAGGCAATCGCTGTCAGTGCTTACATTGTAAGAAAACTGGTGGAAAAAATCGTTGAACTTTTTTTTAAAATCAAGACTGTATATTATGGATACATCTACATAATGACACAAAATCTCTGAAACTAATCAATTAAGAGTGGTACTACAACCAGCTTATTCAGGTAAGCAGGTGAGAATTTAAGACAATGAACATACCCAATTTTAAAACAAAGGTACCCAATTGTCAATTAAAGTACCCGGTAGTGGGTACCGACTTTTTTGTACCCAATTGAATATGAAAATACCCAATTGAACTCAAAAGTAGTGAGTATTAACCCAATTACTCAGAAAAGTTATCTGGAGCTCTGCTGTAACGTACAATCTTTATACGGAATGAAGGAGTTTTTATTTACAAGTACACTTTTTGTATTTTTTTGATAGTCTACTTAATTTTTGTTTTACTGTTAAATAAATAACGCCGCACGCGTCAGACTAATGTCGTTAAAATCTAGAGTTTAAATGAAATTATGTCACACGATATACATATAAAAATATTTAACTGCATGTCCGACTTGTCGTTATTAAATTCAAGTCGTCATTAAATTCAAGATTTAAAATGAAATACGTCACAAGATATATGTACTTCATACCATACGAGTTTTTTAGGATATTTTAAGATCTGAATACTGGTATTTTACATGTGTTAAACTTAAACTGTAATGTATCGCAGATTCAGAGATGTATGTTTTGTTGTAAAGGTCATTTAACCCAACATATCTCAGACACAAAGAGTGTCCCAATTTGTGCAAACAATTAAATTAAAACTAAGACATTTATCGATTGTCATTACCTGCTGTATAATTTATTTGTGTACTGACATATATTCAATTGTGGTGAAATCAACCGGGATCACCTTGGTGAGAATCTGGTGGAAAAATCACTGCACTAACCTGAGGCATCAGAGTGTCATGATTGATTGCTCAGTTGTACATATTTTTCTAATTCTGGCTACCATAACTTTAAATGTCGCTTTTTATGATTTTTGACTGGCGCGACTTTATAGTTATGGACCAACCCCATTAGGAAAGTCAACCAGAAAATGCCGAAAGTCGACAGTTAACAAATACCGGTCCAAAACAGCTTTTAAATGCAGTTATTGGCCCATATCAATCACTTGATTGGAAAGATTGACATTTTTCACATTTAACTGATACATTCTTTCACAAAATACTATCTTAAACATTTAAAATTTATCTATTCTGCTCTTACATATCGAGAAAAACAGCGATGTGACAGACTTTCTTGAAATGCGAATCTCCCGAGATTTCACGGTCATATGATGGTATTTCTACTTTTAGTAACATACCATGTGCTCAAGTGTTTTCAAATTCAGAATGACATTTCCCGGTATTTAAGAATATTCTGGCTTGTTTTGTGAACAAATTGTAGTGTAAATACAAACTCAAAGTAAATATTTAAAACTACCCGATTCACACTGAAATCATTTTTATAATCCACCAAACTTGTTGTTAATCACAAATAATAGATTTCAGAAAACGAAAGTAATGTTTACAATTTCAGCAAAAAAATGTCAAGGTCGTTCGAAAGTATCCAAATTAAAACTAGTCTTGGACAAAGCGACAATGGCGTCAAAATTGTGAATTTCAGACTGATGAGAGTTATTTTCATCTATTGTAAGATGCAGTTTGAAACATTTGAACCTTAAAATATTCCTCGGTGCAGTAATTTATATTCATTCACCAATATATGTAGAAATGTATCCAAGAAAATGAGTATTCTTGATTTATAGCGTGACATAAATTAAATATGTTACGACTCTGGTTGAATTTCGATACGGGGTTGGCTTCATCATACAGGTATGTCAATACTATATCAGTGTCCGACAAATTTCTTATTTTTCAGGGAGCCCACTGGGCTACCAATAAAAATATTTGGTAGCCCATATAATTTTCCTACAAAATGATAAGATGCAGGTTTTCATCTTTATTTTATTTCTTCATTTACATATATACATAATATGTATACATACATATACATAATACAGCAAGTAGTCTGATGTACACAGTCAATATTGTTAATTAATGTTACAGTACAGGCACCTTGTACTTAAATGTAAATGTACCAAAGAAAATCATATACTACATGTAGATATTACATGTATGTGCACATGTATGTGTACTTAAATTCGGACAGCACGTTAAGTTGGAAACGTAAATAAAGCGTTTAGATGATCAATACGACTGACTCGTATGGTGTTAATCAATGCAATAGCTCTTTTTAACAACAAATACCGAGTTTCAAGAAATCAAGAGTATTAAATCATTTATTTACTTGTGTCCGACTTTAAGTTCTGTCCGAATTTACGTATTGCATCCGTATGTTACGACACTAGTGTGCAGTCAGTATACAATACAATAATTGTTTCAATAATGAAGGAACTGATACATTGTAACGGTAACGATACAGCGTGTTTACATTATATTTTATTAGAGGAAATGTCAATGCCAAATAATTCGCGAGATACCCCGGTACTTTAGTTGAAATTCACAACGAAACTTTTAATGGAAATTAAATGATCTCAATGATGTACCCGCTACGAAATTTTTATTTACAAATAAATACACCCATGCCAATTTGTGCGCGCTTTTATCTGGACCAGGGGCCTATACGTTTGTATAGGTCCCTGTCTGGACAAAGAAATTCATTTATTAAATGTAGAATTTTGTAACCTAAAATAACTGTACACAACGTGTGCAAACCGTCGCAGGTGATTTACGCAAGTTGCAATTGAACGGTCCTGATTGGGAGCTTATTTCATCATATCTTTAAATAGAATCATATGCCGAAATTCAATTGACACTTTAGAAAATTTCAAACGTTTGTGTTTATGACTCTCAATGTCTATATTACCCTCCCATAATTTGGTTTTAAAAAAAATTAAATTGGGCATATATGGAATTATTGATTAACAGTCGATCAATCCAATTATTAATTGACAATGCAAACTAATTAGCAGGTGTTAACCGCGTTGTTATTAATATTCATTTTCGGTTTCGTTACCGTTTTGAAGAATCCGCTATTGTTTTGATTTATTTAATGTTCGGCATCCTTGGATATTAACGACATCAAAAACGTAGTCGCTCTTACTCATAGTTGCGGTTAACAAAGAATTCCCAACTGCGAAATGATGTTGCATCATGTGCGCCAACTATTCAACCGGCTCTCATTATATTATTAGCAGACGACAAATGTTGATTCTGATTGAATGATTAAAATTCACTCTTACTGTTTACGACATTACCGCAAGTGATCGGTGACTGATAAGATAATTGATTGCACTTTGTTTTCGGATTATAAACAAGACACGGGTTGTAGAAACACATGGTCAGCGTGTTTATTCTACGTATGTCTGTCAATAAAACGGGCTACCGCTCTTATAGATTTATAGTAGCCCGGCGGGGCGTCAGCTGGAACATTTCAGTAGCCCGATGAAAAAATTCTGTAGCCCCCGGGCTCCGGGCAATGGATTTGTCGGACACTGACTATATAAATTGTACGCTGAAGTTTCTTTAGCTAATATTTTTCTTATGTTGACAGACCATTGACATTGCTGGGGTTTGTTGAGATAAATACTTATTATCATCAGGGGCAGGAAGACATTATAGACATTAAACAGCGTATCATTACGTAGACAACAGTTGCACAACTGTATGCGTAAAAGGTAAATCAGTATATTAATAATTATGTTGACAACTAGCTTACGTAGCAACGTCCGAAAATATGAAATATCCGACATCTATTTCAATATTTAAAATTCAAGATATAATGACTACTGAACTGTTTTACTTTAAGGAAAAAACAGTTCGGCCAGTTTTCAAGACTCCCAAATCGCGACTATATGCCTCAGCTTAACGAAACTTAGCCCCCTTTATCATTCGTTCGATTGAACGTCATCAATGATGACGTCCAATACATCACTCATTCCATACTAGAGTTGCGACACCTTAAGGGTTTCGCGGGATGGAATGAGTGGAGAGTTCAAATCAAATAGAAAATCGATTATTTCAAAATAAAAAATTGGTACGAAAAAATATGTGGGCAGTGGGTACGAAAAAAATAATAATTTGGGTACGAAAAAAAATTTGAGTACGAAAAAAAAGGGTACGAACAAAATAAAGGTACGAAAAACTATTTGGGTACGAAAAAAATGGGTACGAATAAAAAATTAGGTACGAACAAATTTGTGTACGAAAAAAATTTGAGTACGACATATGGGTACGAAAAAATTTGGGTACGAACAAATTTGTGTACGAAGAAATAATGGGTACGAACATAATATGGGCAGGAAAAAAAACTAATTTGGTTACGAAAACAAATTAGAGTACGAAAAAATAAAGGAAACAAAAAAAATTAGGGTACGAAAACTATTTGGGTACGAAAAAAATGTGTACAAATAAAAATTTGGGTACGAAACAAATTTGGGTACTAAAAAAATGGGTACGATTTTTTTTTATTTGGGTACGAAAAAAATGGGTATGAAAAAAAATTGGGTACGAACAAATTTGGGTACGAAAAAGATTGGTACGAAAAAAAAATGGGTACGAAAAACATTTGGGTACGAAAAAAATGGGTACGAAAAAAAAATTGGGTACGAAAACAATTGGGAACAAAAAACATTTGGGTACGAAAAAAATGGGTACGAAAAAAAAAATTGTTACGAAAAAAATTTGGTACGAACAAAAATTTAGGTACGAAAAAAATGGATAAAAAATTGGGCACGAAAAAAAAGGGGTACGAAAAAAAATTGGGTATGAAAAATTTGGGTACAAAAAACATTTGGGTACGAAAATAATGGGTACGAATTTTTTTTAGGTACGAACAAATTTGGGTACGAAAAACATTTGGGTACGACAAAAATGATTACGAAAATAGAAAATTTGGGTATGAAAAATCTAATTTGAATTGTCTAGCCCGTGAATTGTCTCCTGGGGGTGAATTGTCTTGGGGTTGCTATTAAGGCTACATGTACTTCCGGCCAAGCCACGTGTTTATAGCGATTGCGCAATAAAAAACACCACTTTTTCGTGATTTAATCCAAAACTAGATTTTTCCCAGTAATAACGAATACGCCAACAGGTAGATCGCGTTATATGTACAGTTAATGGAAAATTTCATAGGGCCATACATTGTAACTCTGTGAAAAATCATCTGACCAGAACCGGCTGATAATATGCATGTCTCCTCTTGGTAGTGAAGCTTCCCATTAAGTTAAATTGAATTCCAGTCATTAGTGCTGAGAAATAGCCCGGACAAAATTGTGCACGGACGGACAGACGAAGCGGCGACTCTATATGCTCCCCCCTTAAAAATTTGGGGAGAGCATAATAAAAAAGTTGTGGCAATTTAAGGTGGTACGCAGACTTTAAAATAGATTTATCAATTATATGCTTATTCTTAGTGAAAAAAAGGCCATAATTGTTACAAAATGCTTGATACAGTTATCTGCTTTTGTTTATACATTGGGGTCATGTTGGTTAAGAAGCAAAATACATGTATGAAAGCAATATGTCAATGGACATAGGAAATATATTCGAGGTGGTACGCAAACATTCCAATGCGCGCACCTACGCCGGGGTGAGTAGGATAGCTACACTATATATATTTCATATATAATAGTCGAGCTAAAAAGTAAATATACTATAAACAACAAGCTTACCTCAATCACAATTTTAATGCAATGCAGTTAAACAATAAAGTTACAATGATATGCCAGGGATTGAAACTAACTTTTTACTATTGTGGGCAACCATCTTTAGTATTTTGGTTGCCCAGATAAAGAATAACGAGCCCAGAAATATATTGAATATTATTATACATTTTTTTAATAAAATAATAGATAATTATATACATTTGCTGACAATACACATGTTCAATGCATGATGTATTATTATGAGCCTGAATTGAATCATCTCCTATTCCTAAATAATGAATGTTATTTAACTAGTATTGATCCATGGTGATCAATTGTTTTTCAATTTTTATTGCACTGAATTGAGTTAAACTTAAAAAAAAGAAGTTTACCAACTTTAAAAAATGAGTTGCCCAGGCCAAAATCTAACTTGCCCCGGGCTCACGGGGAAACCACTTATTTCCATCCCTCTATGCTCTCTCATTTTTTGTTTTTCCATCCCATCTCAAAATTAATTTAAAGCACAATATTTTTCAATAACATTGTATGAATTGCTAACCATTATCACCCAAAAACAATTTACAAAGCGTAATCGTGTCGTAGAGAGATTTTAGTTTACTATTATCAGTGGTCTCTTAACTAAATACCGACAGCCAGCGATTTTGCCGGTTACATTACTACTTAATGCCGGCTTACTTTTCCCAAATATATCAAGTAAATGTCACAAATGCTTTTCGTTTTACTGCATATAGTTGCCGGCATATAACTGGCTACTCAATTTTTTTCTGGAAAAACACTGAATATGCATGACAAACCACACATACTTACATTAAAATACATTAGATTCGTTTTTAAAATAAATGACACTTCCAGCTTGTCGTCATTAAAATCCAAAGATTCAAATAATTTCCACGAGATACGTCAACAATTGCGTAATCAAATGAATGAAAAATAAAGTAACGAAAGCAGATTTTACATAAATTTCAGGTTGATAAACACAACAAGTAAAGGTAGTCGGAAAGATATAATAAATAATACAGTTACTAAGGCCCAAACCTGGGTACGGTAAATATACTAAAACTACCGGGATTTTAACACTAAATCGGTTGTTGTCGGCTATTTGTAAAATTAATTATGTTCCCATTTATGGCATTTTCTGTTAAATGACATTTATATCAAAACTCATTGGTAAAATCATAATGTGATTTCAAATTTAAAATTGTTTAAAGTCGCGTCATGTATGACGTCGTCAAGTATAATATTTCCGCGACTGTCGCACATTCAATTTTTACCGCCATAGATTTTTTTTAAAGAACATTATTTTGGTTTGCGAGGTCCGTTCAATGGGGA
>NC_068360.1:69527731-69587731 GCF_020536995.1 Dreissena polymorpha
CCACAGTGGTGATCAGTCACGTGTGTTGGTTGATTGCCTCCAGCTCTTCTCCTCTCGCCTCAGCCACAGCCAGCTTGATGCCCGTTCGGCTGCTTGGCTCAGTCTCTGGATAGCCACTCGTCTCTCCCTGCCAGTTGTTCCTAATGCTGTCATCAGCCTGTGCACGGACTGGGAACATAATCCTCTAACGCCAACTTCCACGGGAAATCGCCAAGTTCGCCAGCCTTGTTGCTTGCACAGATCCATCAGTTCTTTGTACTTGGCCTTCTTCCGCTCGTAGGCTCTTCACATCTTGCCTCCCATGGTACTGTCAGCTCTATGGTGACGAGCTTCTTTCCTGTCTCTGACCACAGTACAATATCTGGTCGTAGGGTCGTTTGAACCACGTTTGGGAAAACAAGCTTCTATCAAGTACAACTTCCAGTCTCTAGAGCCATCAAGAATTGATGCTTTTTTGTTGTTTCGTGTCTTCACGGTCTCACCCGATTTGACAAAAGCGATGTGCCATTCCGGGGGTGATTACCATGTTCCTTCTTCCTTTCCTTCTCATAGCCAGTCAGCCAACTCTCTGAGGACCAAGTCGTGCCTCCATCTATATCTTCCCCTGTGTCAGTGCTGTACTACAAGATGACAGAACATGCTCTAGGGTGCCTACTCTGTCACACAGCTGCATTTTGGCTCTGCTGTGAGTCCCATCGGCACAAGTTCGCTGGGGATGGTAGTAGGTCATAGACAGACCTGAGGAGAAAGGAAAACGAAAAGGCTCATATTCCAGATGTCTCCCCACGTCAACTTCCTGTCTGCGGTTATTCCACGTGGTCCATGCTCCCTGCGCTCCCATCTCCACAGCCCTTGCTTGTCTGGCATTTTCTTCCGCCCTCCTGACCTCAGACTGAATCATCGCTCGCCTCTTTTCTGGTCTGATCGGCTCCACAGCACCACCTTCTCGCACCATTCCTTCATGTCCAACTGCAGTCCTCCGACAATGTCTTGGTGCTTGAGCGTGTTCTCTGCCTGGCTCACAGATTATGTCGCTGACCATTTCCTGCTCGTTCGGGTTTGGATCCCTGCCTCAAGGATGAACTCGTCAAGGGTCAACACAAGTCTGCTTTTGCTGTCTTGAACTCTTCTACCAGTGAAGATAGCGGGAGCTGTAACTTGTTGCTCTTCCCATAGAGTCCAATACTGGTAAAAGTTGGGTGGAACTCCTAGCCACTCCTGAGGTGTCGACTAGTGATTCTCTCCAGGGCTTCCACTGTTGTGCTGGGTACCTCGTAAAGCATCAAACGGCAAGATTAGCTTGGGCGCAGTGCATGACTGGTACAGCCAGGCTTTGAACTTGCCGGGTATAGTCCGCAGCGGTCTATTTCTTGAGGCCCTCCTCTACCTGTTTGCTTTAAGTTCTTGACATTGTCGCGATCTGTAGGCTTGCATTGGACTCGTCACTATGGAAGGACTCATCTTACGTTCTGTACGTAGAGTTTGAACCTCTCTGTTGTCTGTCCTTTCTTTATGACAAGAGATCTGGATTTGCTGCTTTGAACTTCATTCTTCCCCATGAAGCGACATCCGTCAGGGCTGTCCAGCATCCATTTAGCTGGACGTGTGTTGTTGTCGTCAATGTGAGGTCTTCCATGAAGCCTCTGCTACATGGGAGATAGATTCCTGACTCTGTCTTTGGTCCACGTGTCTCACGTTGGGCAGCATTTATCAGCAGGTTCATCCCCATGATGAAGCGCACCACGGAAACTGTGCAGCCGGTAACGATTCCCTTCTCCAACTTCTAGCCATCTGGTTAGCTGGTCACCAACAGTAAACCGGAGACTTGATTCCATCCAGGTAACTGGTGATGATTTTCTGAATGTGGCCGTCCACATGGGTAGTGTCGGAGGGCCTGTATAGTGAGCTGGTGTGGAATGGACCCGTATGCGTTGGCCAAGTCGAGCCAAACTACAGTGAGATCCTTCCTCCCTTTCTTCGCCTCACTTATTAGCTGTGTGATAGCACTGGTGTGCTCTATGCAGCCGGAGAAACCGGGAAACTCCTCCCTTCTGGACCGAGTGGTGTGATTGTATGCGTTGCCTGTCAGGAAAGATGTGAGTCTTCTTGCAAGGATGGTAAAGAATATGTTTTCCCTCGACGTTAAGCAACGAGATCGTTCGGGAACTGGTTACCGTCTTGGAATTGCGTTCCTTCGGTGTGAATATCCTCTTCGGCCTCCTTCCAAGCCTCTGGTACGTCCCCCCTTTCTCCAGACTACTTTGAGGAGCCTCCATAAACGCATGAGAAGTAGTGGGCACATCTTGTACACTTGTAATTTATTACTTTTCAAACGGTACCGCTTTTAAAACCGAAGGTAGGATTTTCTAGACGTATACGTCCTTTCATTTCGACAAACGCGAATATTTATAAAGATGTTATGTTTGGAAATCGTGTATCACTTTTTTAAAATTAATGTAAAGCCTAAAGGTGTAGCTTTCTTGCATTAACGCATGTGTAATCTACCTTTTCATCGGTTTAAAACGGATCCGTCTAATATTGACTCACAGGGTCAGACGCATTGTATTGTAATAAGACAATCGATATGAACAAAATGTAACTGAATAGCCGTTATCCAAAACGCGCAATCAAATTCGTTGAATTGATATCCCCCGCCAATATGCTTCTGGACACAAAAGTGTTTATATTTGACGGACGGACGGAAAGACGGACGGACGGCGACAACGCCAAAACAATATCCCTCCGCCTATGGCGGGGATAATATAAAACGTATTATGGATTACTTGCCCCTGACAATACGTGAAGGATGAGGCGCAGACGAAATTCGGCGAACGCAGCAACCTGCAATGGGCAATTATAATGATTTAGTATGAACTATTTTAATAAAATTTATTAAATATTTTCTATTCATATACCGGACATAATATATGAGTAATAAACTTGCATTATGTTTATACACTGTGTTATGTTGTGATGGTGTGAGCGAACATATAGTTAAAACGAGTTAAATGTTTATATACAAAAATACACAGGTACTTGAAAAAAAATTTGGTCGTTATATATATAATAAGAGTAAAGGTACCCAACGATGATTTCACAGGTGTATTGAATAACACAATGCAACAGCATAAAAGTTCAAACAATGCACACATATGTCATTGTGGTTGCCAACAGGAAGCGTCCATCTATGATAAAACACCTTTTATTTGATGAAAAATCGTCCAAGTATGTCCAAAACAGCCAAAAGTTTCACAAATAGCACCCCCAAAATCAATGTGTGTTAGTCCTGACGTCCAGCTGTCAGTAAATAATGAAGGCGATTTTCGGTCGATTTTTCACAATAAAATAAGAACATTGCTATAAAAGTCCACAAAGTCAAATAAATAAATAAGAAAATAGTATCACAAATTTTAATATTTTGTGAATATAATTAATGAACAAGAGTCGATATGTGCTACCTTTTCTTTGTAAGAGGTGTAATTTAACGACTTTAACATATAGAAGTTGATTTCGCGTTATAATTTGATTATTTTTCATTCAAAATGATGTTTTTACTAATTAATATCATAGCCACACGCTCACCACCTGTGATTTACACAGTTATACCTTATCGTACAGCTTTTGAGGTAATAAACACATTCCGAATTGATAATTTTTTACCACACAATATGAAAAAATTCCTTATTGAGTTTTTGTGCAGATTCGTTCATACGACACACAAACACTAACTCCGATCTTAATAAAAAGACAGTTCCGCTCGGCTTAAGAGGGACTGTGCAGTCATGTAAAATAGTTCAAATTGAGAAAGAGAGAGAATAGCCCAATTTTTATAAGTAAAGATGGTGAAAACACATACTGTTGTATGTGTCATCATCATTACTAGACCCACTGTTCAGTATATACTGCAATGGGTTTATTGGAGTCTTTAGACTTCTGATCTGTGTTTTAAATGTTAAAATTAATATATAATTACTTTAATTTTATGTTTCTATGAAAGAAAAGAAATACACGGAAGTGTCATATGTTGGAAATAAGCAAAAATTATTAATATTTTAGGATTTTACAGATCACAAAGTGGTTTAACATTGCCACTATGTATTAAATCTATGGATAGATGGGAGTTTGTTGTTAGAGTTATATGTTATACAAAGAACTCTTAGTAATGGGAAGATATAAAGATTTATAAAAATTAATTAATAGGAAAAAAGAGCTCTAATAAGAAAAGGGGGATTTGTATGTAAACATGCAATTATATAAAAATATAACAAAAAAATGTATTTGGTAATTGTAATTTAGTTTTAAATTATATTTTGTATTGTAATTGGTATGTATTTGTAAATGTGGCACGATGTTGAACACTTGCAGACAGGGAATATAGCCGTAATGCTCCAACATAAGACCCTGTTTGTATGGAACCTCATGAAAATTGGGCTATGAAGAAGAGACGACCCCCCCAGAGTGGTGTTAAGACAATATTTAAAAGGGTTATTAGTAATAACCCTTGTAAAATAAGAGTAATGACTTACGTGTCGCCTAACGGTCACCTTTATAGGGCCACATAAAAATTATAAGTAAAACAATAAGCTTTACAGTTAAAAATGAGAAAGAACAGATAAATTTATACATAAAGGTAGATTATTTACATTGTGTACAGTACTATATGCATTTATTTATATAAAATACAAGTTGCCACCCTTGAGGGTTAAAAGAAGGAGAGATTTGGAAGTGTAGGCTGGTGTGGGTGTGGAATAAACCAACAGGGGCATTACCACTAGGTTGGACTAAGGGAGGTAATTGTGGAGATGGAGTCTACGACGGTTGTTTCCCATGGACCAGAGGGAGTGCACGGTAGCATAGTATGAATACAATTGCAGGAAATTACATCAGTGTGATATAAAATTGGTAAAAAGACCAATTAATACCTCAATGCAGGTAAAAACCAACAAAATGCCAACCAATATTATTTAAATATAGGGGATAACAAGAGAGAAAATAGTACAAAAGTACCTTATCTGCTATATAGAAAAGCAATTTAACACAAAAATAAGGAAATTTGCTATATAAAATAGCAATTTGACACAAAAATAAGGAAATTTGCTATATAAAACAGCAATTTTAACAAGAATTAAGGGAATACAAGGTACAAAATTTGCTATGATAGAAAAATAGCAGTACTAAGAAAATTTACAATAATACCAAAGAATTGGTATTACCCTGGATAGGGTTTAATAAGGGTTTTGCAAGGTATAAGGCCCTGCACCGTGCACTCCAGTCCGACATGGCTCTTTGAGTTTGAAGGAGAAGGGGGGTGTCAGAGGGGAAGGGAGGGGGTGCAATGCAGTAACCAGGTTACTGGACAGCCTCGTCCTTTTTTTTAAATAAAAACTGCTATAAAATATGAATATATTAAGAAACTGAAAAATGTAAATGGTGGACTAACGTCATACTCTTATAAATAATGTTTTAAAATAAGGGAACCAGGTCAATACCATTGGCCTGATTTAGAAAGGGCAAGGTTGAACAATAATCCCGTTAAAAACTAAAGTAAGTTGTGTCGAAATGACACAAATCCAACACAATTGCAATGACTACGATAGATTTGTGCAAAAATAACACGGTTTAAAACAAATCAGTCACATGACTGAATAATACGGTGGGCTGCTCTCCCTCCCCCAATGACCTAGATCTTGTCAGTTATTTGACAGTCTAGAAGGTATTTGGCGAGGGCAGAGAAGACCGGGCCCCTAGAATCCAAAGAATTTAGCCCATATAAAAAGTATCTCTAAATTCTTTGCGCGTCTTATAAATAAGACTAACTGGATCCACTGTCGTTGTTTTTAATACAACTCAGAAAGACAATAAGGATTGAAAACTTACTTATTGCCATTAGGAATTGCATTTGTAATGTGTAAATCCTCCATGATATCGAATTAGTTTTGCTTTGAGCGCTCATTGTAGTTCAATGGGGTACGACTAAAGTGCGTATGACTCATATCCGCGGATTTGACTGAAAAGTGCGGATATGAACACATAATGGCTTTTAAATGTTGTTTTCCTTTATTTTTTTATATGCAAATCGTTCTATGAACAAAAATACATTCCGTGCATTTGTAATGTTCAGATCGGAGGTATTTTAAAGCGTTTTTCATTGACATTTTAATATCAGTAACTCCCAATTCATATCCGCGTTCCAGAATTTAGTAATTACCCAATTATCACCCCTGAATACTCTCCGCGTCCGCCATTACACTACTGCCTAACAACCGGTAACATATATAAGAGAGCGCCGATTATTCAACGGATGAATTTCTTTTCTTTTTGTAAAACTTTTTTGTTTGTCATGCAAATTGTATGAAATAAAGTTTTTCTGCTAGAGGAGATGTTAAGCTAGTGTTATAACAGAAAAAATGTTTGAAAAACGTGCATTTTTTTGGTATTTGTCTAGGAAAAGAAACACGTTGATACATTTAAAAAAAAACTTTTAATTAAATTAAATGCAATATTTATCATTTGATTATTTGCATCAATCTTAAAATCGCGTAATCCTTAGCATTCCAGTGTTGAATTGCCCGTTTGTTCTGCATAATCCGATTATCTCGTTTTGATCAGATATTATCCAGACTTAACTAACAACATGGTGTCATCCCGGGGTGTCATAAACCACACTGGGTGGCAGATGAGAGTCTGGTCATTAAACACAATTGATGATGCCACCATGTCTTCTCTTTCTGGTAGTATTAAGCAGTCATTTGGTTTAATAGTTTACCTCCGACATACTTAACATTTATCAGAAATTGTACACCGTAAAGATACTAGCCCGTTTAATCCCTGGTTTAATTTATGAAAAAAAGTATTTGATAATTATAAAATTTACCTAAAAACATAACATTTAATGTATTTAGCGGGTATCGGTTTATTAAAACTACGTCATTTCTTATGAAGATTTAATGTTACGGCAATGCACGAACGACATAAAACAAGAAATTACATTTGACACCAACGGGGGTAAATAATGTTTAAAAAAAATAAGTATATAGATATATGTGTGTTAAAATGTTAGATATTTGCCACTCATACTCACTAGTAACGAGTTTTCAATATACATGAATACACAGTTCAATTTGCATCATGTAAAGTTGTGTTTTTTAGCTGTATGTTAATATTCCTCAATAGCGTCATTCTCTGTACAAAACCCATCAAATTAAAATTACATGTAAATACTGTCATGCACTTCGCTTTTAATAGGGCTTTGTAGTACGTTTATATTCAATGCACCCCTTACACTTTCTATCACTCACGTGTTTATCACACTAACGTTCTTATGTCATTCATAATTATATTTTTATAATTAGATGCATCACTATTGTAATTTATTGAAGCTTTTCTGCAAATAAATAATACGGCTTATGCATAGAGCTCTTTGTTGTGTCAAATTGTCGGCCTTTCAGTCTTCAGATAATCTTTACTTTGATGCTAATGACGCGTTATTTTAAGATGCCAATAAATGTATTAATAAATTCTTTTGGCACTAAATAATATATTTTTGAAATATTATTTAGTTTTTTTTCGGAGTTTCGTTTCGATTAATTGACAAAAAAAGCGTCGCTATCCATATGTTTTGCGTTACTTCAAAAACCTATAAAATACATTATTGAAGTTTTTTGGTTTATAGCTGTTAAATGATTCCAAAGATGAAAATCTACTCAACTAGATATATTCACTTTCTCTTCATCATCCATATAATCTCCTAAAAGATCGTCAAGATCAATATCACTCTCCCAAAAGTTCGGGTTTTTGTACGAGACATAATTTCAGCTCACAAAATTAAATTTAAATCCAAACAACAATTTGTTTATATCTGATATCAGTTAGAACAAGAAAAATAATGGAAGGCGTATCAAAAATACCATACTTAAAACAATATGTTATGATTTTAGAGTATAGAGTTTTACCCATTTCAAACAATTAGCGTTAATTAATTGCGCGAGAATCTTTAATAAGTATAATCTGCTTGATGTTGCGGCTATTAAAATCAACACAACAATGCATGCGTGAATTGTTTGTAACAAGTAATAAGTAAAATGTCTAATCAAAATAATATGAGACACTGAACCGGCAAATTTTCGCCGATGATTACCACTTGTTTACACACACACAAAAAACAAACACACAAGAGCATTTTAATTTTTTTATTTGTAACAATCAATCTTAACTTCAAACAATCAATTTAACAACGAAAAATTTGATAATCGTCTGAAAATTATTCATTAAGTAATTTATTTATCCGACATCGGCGAAGCGGGTATTCGCTACGTCTTTGGCTTTTTGAATCGCTGACTCGCAGAAGTTGGCAGTAGTGTAATGGCGGACAGTCACGTGACTGACAATATGGCGGCGGTCAATTTATCGATTCTGGAACGGTCTGAATGACCGGTCAGAACACCGCTTTGAGGCTAAACATCACCAATTCCGAAAGATAAATCCATACCGAGATTGAATCAGTAATTCTGGTATTTGTATGATTATTATATAAATTCAGAACAGAACAGAACAGAACAATACTTTATTACTCCCAGGTATACATAGATACAAATGGGGAACATATTATATACACAGTACAAAATACATTGTTTGTTTCCGGTTCAAGTGTGGGACATTTTGGTATAGGGGGAAGTCATATTAATATAA
Source organism: Dreissena polymorpha (assembly GCF_020536995.1). Taxonomy (NCBI): domain Eukaryota; kingdom Metazoa; phylum Mollusca; class Bivalvia; order Myida; family Dreissenidae; genus Dreissena; species Dreissena polymorpha. The sequence goes on from NC_068360.1 coordinate 69,536,420, forward strand.
GCAGTTTGAATCATTTAACAGTTTTAACAGTTACATTGATTGTTTGTAAGTTTTAAATTAAGTTCGCAAAATGGAAGAGATAAAAATTAACATTGGTTTTCAAAAATAGCATTTGTGCTTAAACAATACTTTTGTAATAATAATAATAATTAAATAATAATAATAATAATAATAATAATAATTTTTTTTTCCTGTTTAAATGTTTTTATTCATTCATAAAATATACATATACACACAATTTACAATGGCATGTTCGTTCATATACTTAAATTACCATATGTAATGTGTTTTCGCTCTTTTAATACAATCATTACTCAAGCTGAATTAGGATCGTACTTCCTTCAACCTTTTTACCTTTTTTACTTAACTTAAATAAATATTTATGTATAGCACAATAATATTAAGTGTTAATTCTTAAACAAGAAAAGGATCAGATTTACAACAACTATGCCTACAGTGTTCAAAGAGATAAAGAGATAAAACATAGTACATTTGCTAATGTCGTTAAAAATTGACCTTTTTAAGAAAGTTTGATTTTACAATTTTAGTGCAGATTACAACACAATTGATATAAACTTTATGATCAAATTGCAAACAACATAGTAATACAAGAAAAGAGTCATATTTACAACTACTATGGTTACAGTGTTCAAAAAAATAAAACCTAGTACATTTGATAGTGTCATTAAAAATGGACCTTTTTAACAAAGTTTGATTTTTCACTTAGAGTGCAGTTTACAACACAATCAATATAAACTTTATGATCAATATGCAAACAACATAGTGACACTTAGTTAAGAAAACACATTTTGCAGGCTCCATATATAATGCGAGTTAATAACAGTTATTTTTGTTATTCATGCAATTATGAATTACATATTAATCTTATAACTATCCAAAAAAATCCTTTATTTGATTCATTAGTTGTGTTTTCATATATATTTAAAGATAATTTTAGGCTAGCCTTAAATCCCTGAAAATGTGGAATTACTTCTTTCCTTTTGCATTCAAAAATGTACTTTTAAACTTCCATGAAAAGAATAAAGCAGTTATCATTTACGTTTGTATCACCAAGAAGGAACATTTTGCTGTTTATTACTATTTGTATATTTGCGTTTTTTAAGCTATCCGAGATATCTTTAATAAGTATTTTTACTGTGTTACAATCCCAGAATAAATGGGTAATTGATTCTTCTGACATTTTGCAAAAAGTGCATGTTTTACTATTGGACAAGCCCATTTGAAAAAGGAGTGTGTTTGTTCCCAATATTCTGTGGATAATTCTAGTTTGTAACCATTGAATATATGTATTATTCGTTTTTTTAAACACTTGTCCATGGACATTTTTCCATTGTATGGAGTCATCTGCAAAGTATTCATTCCATTTTGTTTGGCATGTGGGGATTTCAGAGTTCTCTTTTAACATATTGTATAGTAACTTATTACAAGAATTCAGAATGATAGGTTTTATATAGGTCGACAAAATGGGATATGAATGTACTTCATAATCTTTTAATTTTACATTTTGCACCGAGACAATGTATGTGGAAAGAATCTTTTTTATACCTTCATAATGTAAAAAGTTTACCGGTTTATTCATTTTGGCTTGTAGCTCTTGCAGTGACAAAATCTGCCCACTGTCTTTAATAATATCTTTAACAAACCGAATGCCATCATCATACCAATATTTCCAAAAAATGTATTTATTGTTGATTAATAAACAGTTATTAAAAAAACAAAGGCATATCTACAAGTTTATCAACAGAGTCAATATTAATACTCTTAACAAAGTCAGAATATATTGTTAAAACATCTATCCAAAAAGCGTTGGTTATATTTTTAACAGCTGAAATTGCGTATAAACTGCCTGTATTACATAGTATATTAAAATCTATTAACTTTCTAGCCAAGGATGTAAATTTGTCCTGGCCTTGAATAACTTTTCTTATCCATGATAATTTTAAACTTTTCATAAATGCATTTATGTCCACCATTTTGAGTCCCCCTTCATCAAAATCTTTTGTTATGACTTTTGCTTTGATTTTTGAAGGCCCTTGCCACACAAATTTGAGTACTTTATCATTTAAAACTTTACAAATAGCCTCTCCGGGTTGTTGCAAGGAGACAAACAGGTGAATAAACATTGGAAGTATCAAGGTCTTAACAACAGTTATCCTACCTAAGGGAGTTAGCTCTCTTCTGTTCCAATGTGCAATGATATTGTCTAATTTAACTAATTTGTCATAATAATTTAGCTCAATCATTTTAGGTAGATCAACATCGAAATTTAAACCTAATAATTTAAATTGGGTACATCCCCACACTAGTTTCCATCTTGTTTTTATGGACCGTGTGCTGTATTTTAAAGATCCTATCCAGACAACATGAGTTTTTTCAAAGTTTACATTCAGGCCTGAATATTGTGAGAAGGAGTGCAACAATTGTAATGCAGTATTCAAGGTTTCTTCCGACCCGTCCATTAATAAATAGGTATCATCAGCAAATTGTGATATCTTATATTCTTTATTGTCAATTGTTATTCCCTTCATTTGCTTACATTTTCTTATTTTAATAGCTAGTATTTCTGCACAAAGGATAAATATATATGCTGAAATAGGGTCTCCCTGACGACAACCTCGTCCTATTAAAAAGAAGTCTGAAAAAACCCATTCAACTGGACCGCATTTTCCATATTATTAAAAAAAGCGCTATCCAGTTCTTAAACATTGGCCCAAAGTTAAAAAAATCAAACACTTGTTTTATAAAACTGAATGATAAAGTATCGAACGCTTTTTCGAAATCAATAAGAATCAACAGGCCAGGGATTTGGTTGCACTCAGTATAACTCATAATATCATATAATAATCGTGTGTTATCTCCCATGAACCTGCCTTTAATGAAACCCGTTTGGTCATTATTCACTAATTTGTTTAAGGTTGACTTAAGTCTGTTAGCTATCGTTCCTGATGCTAATTTATAAACTGTGTTCAACAGGCAAATTGGTCTCCAATTTTTTAAAAATTGTTTAGGCTTACCCTCCTTTGGAATACAAGTTATAATTCCCTGCTTTTGAGTTATTGAGAGTGACCCTATATTATATGAATAATTAATGCTTCTTACCACAAAACCCCCCAATTTTTTCCAAAAAACTTTAAAGAAATTTGCTGAGAATCCATCGGAGCCTGGACTTTTGTCATTTTTCATGTGTTTAAGCGTTAATGACACCTCTTGTAAGGAAAGAATACCCTCTAACATGTCCGCCTCTAAATTTGTTAATTTGGGCAATTCATCATTTTTAAATTCATTTTTGAGATCAGGGTTGGTTGTGGGTTGTTCTGAATATAAAATTTTGTAAAAGCTGTTTGCTTCCTTAAGAATATTTTCAGGTTCATATATAAATGTTCCATCTTCTCTCTGAATACAAGATATATTTTTGGAAAGAAAATTACGTTTTTCCAAGTTACAAAACATTTTAGTAGGTTTTTCTCCATTATCTATCCAGTCTGAACGGGAACGTATAAAGCAACCCTTCATAGTTTCTTGTCTAATAGTTTCTAGTTCATTTTTTAATGTAATTAATAAATCCTTATTTTCTTCAGTCAGTGATTGCTCTAATATTTCAATTTTTGATATTAATATACTTTCCTGTGTTCTTCTTAATTTTGCTCTGTGACTTGAATAAGAGATGGTCTTGCCTCTAATCTCCATTAAAAGTGTTTCTAAGAAAAGTTGATCATTTATGACAAACTGTATTTGGCTATCTTCAATCTCGTTTAATGTGTCTAAATTATATATAGGAATGCAGTATTGCCGTTTAATATCTTCTATCACAGTATTAATTACTCGCAAAAATTCAATATCGGATAGTAACGAGTTATTAAATTTCCATAAACCTTTACCGTGTATAATTTTTTCGAAACTTATAACCATGTCAATAATAGAATGATCAGATCTGTAGCTTAATTGTATTTGAGCATTTAATAAATATTCAATCATATTATTTGTAATAAGGAAAAGGTCCAGACGGCCCTGTTGCAATGGGTTAGTACGTCTCCACGTGTAACCTTTTTTCTCACCGTTTATATATCTAAATGTGTCCTTCAATTCCCTTTTAACTATTTCCCCCAATAACAAGTCTCTAGCTTTCCTATTACTATTTAAATGTTTATAGTGAGTATAGTCCAACAGTGGGTCAAGCACTAAATTAAAGTCTCCACATATAATATACATTGTATTGCCAAATTTATCAATTGTATCAAATACTTGTTTATAAAAGGACGGGTTGTCTGTATTTGGGCCATATAAGTTTAGTAATGTGAACTGTTTGGAACAGAAACTAAGATTCAGGGCTATCATATTTCCATAATCATCTTTTTCGACTGAATTCACAGTAATTTGTAATTTATTTTTAAATAATATGGCGACACCCCTCGAATTAGTTGACCCAAAACTAATGTAGCAATCCCCACCCCATTTTGAGTATATATTTTTCTCCATTTGTGCATTCCAGTGAACATCTTGTAAACAATAGATATCAGCATTAAGCTTTTTTAAATAATTCATTACATCAAATCTCTTTCTACTATCGTTCAAACCCCGACAGTTAAAGGAAATCATGCGTAGTTCAGTCATAACAAAGGATTACAAAACATAGTATCGGTATTCGATCATAATATAGAATATGGTAAATTTTCAGTGGCATATAAAGCAGACAAAATTTTAACAATACACTTATGAAAGATATAAAAGCATGTAAACAGGAATTTAAAACAAGGAACAAAAAGCAAAGAACACAGACAAACATGTCTGCACCACCAAAAATATACACAAAAACCCTGCTCTGCTGCAAAAACAAATAGGACATACAGTATTTAGTATAAATTATGTTTTTATGAAAAGGAAAACAAAATATCTATAACATAATAACATTATGGATGGTGGGGAATGTATGCTAAAAGAAATTATGTTCTTATGAAAAGTGTTGGCATATATCTTTCCTGTGTGCAGCTGTAATAATATTAGAATAAATATTGAGGTCTAAAAAATTAATTATATTCTGGTATGATAATTTTACATAATACCATTTTCAAAAACCGATTATTTACAATGTTATATACCAATATACAAACAAATCAACCTACATATTGGATATAATCTGACCACGTTAAAAACTTGAGACAGCAATCAGACAAAATCACACTGTATTGACAAATTCGCCTAGTGTTGTTTGGTAGGTAGATAACAATGGTGTTGTTATAAAAACATATTTTTCCTGACATAATCAAGATTAGTATCTAGACTACTATACATTTATCTTGCAATGCTAAAGATGTACAAAACGTGTGAGCTTATTTTCCTATAACTATACATGTATTACCGGATTATTAGCTATGACAATCTTATATGACATGTTTTATCATAAAAAAACATACTTATACAAATATATATATATATATATATATATATATATATATATTCATTCATTCATATATTTATTTATTGAAAAATACACTAATTTCTCTTATATTGAGTTAATTTACTCTGAAAGTTATAAAGAAACATACATATACACACATATATATATACATATATATATATTCATTCATTCATATATTTATTTATTGAATAAAACACTAATTTCTCTTATAGTGAGTTAATTTACTCCGAAAGTTAAATCAGTATTAAGTGTTACATTTACGGTACATAATTAAAGAACTCTTAACAGTAGTACATTTGTATGTAAATGCTATGCATATCTGTTAGGGAGATAACTACATCTTAAAACCTAGGATAAGGATACACTTTTTAAAGAGTTGTCTCTCTTTAGCAGTACTAAATTTGATATAGTTCACTATTAAAAGCTAAAAGAGTGGTATTAAATGTTTTTATATATTATAGTAAATTCCAATAATATCTTGATTGTGGAGACAAGTTTCTCGCAATTATGTAATTAAGTTACTCTTTAAATATTAAACAAAAGCAGTTAAACGCTAAACGCTAAATATATATATATATACTCATACTGGGTTAACTATAGGGTCTGTGATATATTTCCGGACTGTTGGGTACTTCCCTTTCCCATGCTAGTATCCAACTGAAAATTAGCGTGTTTTATGCGAATTACCTTCAACAACCTATATATAACTCAAAACTTAATATATCTAGTTATTTCTGCAGACAAATAACATATACATTTTTTTACTTTAAACCTCGTATCTGGGTCCCCATGACCCAATTATTTTTTATATATGTATACTCTGTGATACTTGATACCGACATACCGGGTCCCTGAGTTAGTGTCACTTGAAATACGAAACATTGTTTGCTAAAAAATGAGTTGGCCTTGAGCATAGTTATATCTTGCGACACTCGCATTAGAATTGTGGTTAAGATCTTCTCGACCTCAAACTTGATATATTAAATCCTCACGATCAGATGTGTTTGTATTTGTGTGGCCTATGCATGAATCGCTCTGCATGGTTTCCTTGCATTATACATTTAATAACATTTTGAGTCGAATTCATTTTACAGAGGGAATGACACAATGGTGAACTAAATATGTGTTTAATGTTATTTTAATATTTTTTTGAATTTTTACATTATTTGACTACGTATCGTGTTATTTTCTCCTGTTGCGTGATTTTGTAGTCGCCGGAACTTTTAAAAGCACAATATCCTTGGTTAAACAATTGAGATAATGTAGGATAGAATCATCCTTGTAGAAATCATTGAATTATTTAACAGTGGTGTCCGTGTGATGCAAGCAGCTATAATGAAACAGTTGTCGCTATAACAGTTTCATTGCAAAGATACGTAAAGGTAAAGCAGTTGCGGATCGTTAATGGTAAATAGATATGACAACCAAAAACAAAACATTTATAGGATTATTAAATTGAAATGAAAAATAGAAGTCAAACGAATATTTAAACGTTATAACAATATGTATTTACTTATTGTGTTTAAACCTGACGTGATGTCACCCTGGCGTGACACGAGTATAAATGTTTTTTATGATAGCTTCGAAAAGGATTTCAAAGATAATGACTAAAACACGCAGCGATTCCTAGTACAAGAAGAGTACCGCTATTAAGACCACATTGAACACTGTAAATTGCAATTTTTCAAGATTGCATGGTCCCAAAGTATTAAATAAAGAACAAAATACCCTGTTAATTATTTAGTCCGACATGCTATTAAGACCAAGCTGAAAGTAGCGGAACTTTACTGTAGTTTTATGTGCCTTCGTGGAAAATGATCCAGTCATCGATATTCGGTCCACTTCCTCATGTCCAACAGAAAGGTATTCATTTCGTGCTTTGAACTATTCTGAAGATTTTAGTCATAGTTATGTCATAAATATCGAATAGGGACTTGTAAAACCAGTTCTTTAACTTGCATTATTGCTTCGCAAGAATGGACCTGTAAAAATGCTTTTAAATTAGTTAAAAGGAAGGTATTTGAAAAAAATCCTGTTTTTGTCTTATAAACAAAAAAAAACATTGAATGTGATACATAACCCATCACAGTATCCAATAACAGACGGACGAAAAGATTTGAGTATAGCCTATACCACTTGCAACTGGGTATAATACATAAAAACCTCCAATAACTAAAGGCAGTGGCTAGTCGTACATTCCCGTACGGCTAGACAAGAGGCTAACCGTACGGCCCCGTACGGCTAGACAATAGGCTAGCCTTACGGCGCTGTACGTATTATAGCCTTTCCTATAGAGATTGTCTAGCCGTACGGCTTATAAAGTATAGAATTGTCATTTAGTGCTGTTAATCAGTAATATGCAGCAAAGACAAATAAGCGCCCGAGCCGATTGTGACGAAGATATTTCGTACATATTTTCCTACAATAAGCCTATAACTGAAGCATTCGTATTTTTAGTTAGTGTTCGTGTGGCGTATAAATGGTTGCAGGAATTTATCAAAGCGCTGACGTCACTGTAGGTGTTCGTTGTTGTATAAGTTTAGACGCAACTCAGTTTAAAAAATTATTTTATAGCTTTTTATATTGCAAGTTTTGAATGAACACAATCCATTCAAAATTATAAAGAGTGTGTCTTAAAGCACAGGTTCAGATGTTTTTTTTTTAAATCATTAATAAAAAATATATTTTTAGCTTCGTTTTGGGAAAACAGGGCTAAATGCTTATGCATAAATTGTCATCCCAGTACAAGAGACCCTTTAAACATTATAAAATAAGACATGTCGTCCTTGTTTAACGTGTTTGCATTGCACAAGCTAATCAGTATGCACAGGCTTATCTTATTTGACATGCATTAAGCCTCGTTTTCTCTGAAAGCAGCCAGTATGTGCAGATTTTCAATGATAAACACTAGACTGGCCAATATCGTCTTACAAGCTGTTAAACTCTATTACTCATATACACCAACTGCAGTGCACCAGTGAGTGGTGGACTATAAACAGGCAAATGTGGTGGTTATCTTTCCTAGCAGACGCTAGTAGAATGTGTAGTCTGCTGCAACGGACAGTGGTGTTATTTCCATGTCATAGTTAAAGGGATCTTTTCACGGTTTGGTAAATTGACAAAATTGAAAAAAATTGTTTCAGATTCGCAAATTTTCGCTTTAGTTATGATATTTGTGAGGAATCAGTATTACTGAGCATTAACCATGGTCTAATATAGCCATTATATGCATCTTTTCACGATTTAAAAACCTAAAAATTATAGAGCGTTGCAACGCGAAACGATTGAATAATTTGGAGAGTTCTGTTGTTATCGTTTAAATTTGTGAAACTACGAATATTGCTTATATCAGGTATAGAATACACCTCTCATGTATGCTTGGCAGGATAGCTCATTAGGCTAAAGCGTTTTTTACTACAGGATTCCGGGGGTCACTGGTTCGAGCCCTTGTACGGGCTACTTTTTTTCCATTTTTAAATTTTATTTTTGATTTTTTTTCTGGAGCGTTAAAAATCCAATGTTTACATTCATCAATATAAAGCATCTAATGACAAACTTCAAAACATGTCAAATCTGTGAAAAGGCCCCTTTAAGGCTTCTACGCACATACCGATTTGCAAAAACATTAGCGTTAGCGGACGCTCACACTAAGAATGAACCGTTGAACTAAATTTAGATTCACATCGTACATGTACATGCACGATTTACATGCTGGCGAATTCGACTGTACATACATTTTCGATTTCAGAATTTAATATCTGGCTTATTTTGCATATATCGACACATGTTCTTCTTAACTTTTCTCTAAGTTTATGTTCAAATATATGTTTAATAAATTGTTTTTTTTACACATTTTATGTAAATTAATAAATATTTGAAAAAATCGTATAATCTCGCTTTAAAAATTCTTCATCTTTCACGGCTTCCTTTCATGTCATACGGTTGCTTATTTGATTCATTAATTAGTCGACGTTCCTAAGGCGTGAAAAACCTGTAATAAAGAGTTGCGGCATCGATATTTTGAAATTTAATGACGACAGCCGTCAAAGTTACGTTCTAGAAATTGACTTACACACATAATTTAAATCGGTTTTTAATTTGATTCTTTAATAAGACGACTTTCCTATGTAAGGAGTGAAAACTGTTTTAATTAGTTGCGGCATCGATATTATGAAATTCAATGACGGCCAAGGTACTTCTCAGAAATGGAGTCACACAAATAATTTAATTGTCGTTCAGACAATGGATAAATATATGGTTTCATACAAGCAATTTATCAGTTCACTGAAAATGGTTGTCTTTAACTTAGACAATATCCATAGGAAAGGCTATACGTACAGAGCCGTACGGCAAACCTATTGTCTACCCGTACGGGGCCGTGCGGCTAGCCTCTTGTCTAGCCGTACGACTAGCCACTGAAAAATGTATAGTTATTTCATTTTCATTTTAAAAATGTCTCTAAAAATATATTTAAATTTTCTCTATCATGGAAGTGTCATTTATTCATACAACACATGACAAATTATAACAACAATATATGTTAAAATTATCTGACCCTTGTCAGACGTTTTATTATGAAACTAATAAATGATATGCATGATTGTCAGATTGTGAAATGCTCAATTCAAGTATTATATAAGAGATAAATGGTGACGGACCCATGACAAACAAATAATTGGAGATAGTAGTAACAATCCATCATAAGTTGCAGTACGAACTAAATGATTATCATGAAAATAAAAACTGATTTAACAAGCAAATTCGTTGAATCGATATCCCCCGCCATTATACTTATGGATACAAGTTATGGCTCTGGACACACAAAAAAAGCATTTTTTTCAAATACAAAGGGTCATAACTCCGCTATTATTCAAGGATGTACAATGCCATTTGGCGTGCATCATCCTCTTATCCATATATATATATACTCATACCAAGTTTCAATGAAATCTGCCAAAGCACTTCCAAAATATGGTTCCGGACACAAAAGTGCCGGACGGACAGACGGAAAGACGGACAATGCCAAATTAATATCCCTCCGCTGTTGGCGGGGGATCACAAAAATTAAGCAAAATTAATTACATACACAACAAGATGCGTTTGTGAAACCCAATGTCCCCGTATATAACGTTTGACCTTGAAGGATGACCTTGACCCTTCACCACTCAAAATGTGCAGCTCCATGAGATACACATGCATGTCAAATATAAAATTGCTAGCTTCAATATTGCAGAAGTAACATAACATGAGCAATTTTGACCCATATATTTGACCTTGAAGGATGACCTTGACCTTTCACCACTCAAAATGTGCAGCTCTATGAGATACATATGCATGCCAAATATCAAGTTGCTATCTTCAATAGTGCAAACGTATTCATAAAATAAGCGATTTGGGCCACATATATTTAACCTCTGACCTTGAAGGATGACTTTGACCTTTCAACACTCAAAATTTGCAGCTCCATGAGATACACATGCATGCCAAATTTCAAGTTGCTATCTTCAATATTGCAAAAGTATTAATAAAATAAGCGATTTGGACCACATATATTTGACCTCTGACCTTGAAGGATGACCTTGACCTTTCAACACTCAAAATGTGCAGCTCAATGAGATACACATGCTTGCAAAATATCAAGTTGCTATCTTCAATATTGCAAAAGTATTCATAAAATGAGCGATTAAGGGCACATATATTTGACCTCTGACCTTGAAGGATGACCTTGACCTTTCACCAATGATAATGTGCAGCTTCAGGAGATGCATTTGCATGCCAAATATCAAGTTGCTACTTTCAATATTGCAAGTTATTGCAAAATGTTAAAGTTGGCATAAACAGACCAACCAACCAATCAACAGACCGACAGAGCAAAAACAACATGTCCCCCACTACTATAGTGGGGGACATAAAAATAGACTGATCCTACAAGCAAACCCCATATTTACACAGAACAATGTCTGAATTGACATAAATTTGGACAAAAAACATGCATTTTCCTGGATTTGAAGCACATACCTTTTGATTGCAAACAACAGTCTTACTTACTAAGACATTTCTGAAAATTACACGTTGCCAGCAAAGTACATTTTTAAATCAGATATGCAATGTCATGTCCTTACCAAATTGTACTAGAGCTGTTTTCACTTCGAGTTTGCAAACAGCCTTAAAATATAAACTAAACACTAGAAAAGAATCTTTAACAAGGGCTGTTTGTAAAACATGCATGCCCCCCATATGGGCTGTCCGTTGTAGTGGCAGCCATTGTGTGAATACGTTTTTTGTCACTGTGACCTTGACCTTTGACCTAGTGACCTGAAAATCAATAGGGGTCATCTGTGAGTCACGATCAATGTACCTATGAAGTGTCATGATCCTAGGCAAAAGCGTTCTTGAGTTATCATCCGAAAATCATTTTACTATTTCGGGTCACCGTGACCTTGACCTTGTGACCTTAAAATCAATAAGGGTCATTTGTGAGCAATGATCAATCTACCTGTGAAGTTTCATGATCCTAGGCATATGCGTTCTTGAGTTATCATCCGAAAACCATTTTACTATTTCGGGTCACCGTGACCTTGACCTTTGACCTAGTGACCTCAAAATCAATAGGGGTCATCTGCGAGTCATAATCAATCTAGCCATGAAGTTTCATGATCCTAGGCGTATGAATTTTTGAGTTATCATCCGGAAACCATTTTACTATTTTGGGTCACCGTGACCTTGACCTTTGACCTCAAAATCAATAGGGGTCATCTGCGAGTCATGATCAATCTACCCATGAAGTTTCATGATCCTAGGCGTATGCTTTCTTGAGTTATCATTCAAAAACCATTTTACTATTTTGGGTCACCGTGACCTTGACCTTTGACCTAGTGACCTCAAAATCAATAGGGGTCATCTGCGAGTCATGATCAATGTACCTATGAAGTTTCATGATCCTAGGCCCAAGCGTTCTTGAGTTATCGTCTGACAACCACCTGGTGGACGGACCGACAGACTGACATACCGACAGACCGACCGACATGAGCAAAGCAATATACCCCCTCTTCTTCGAAGGGGGGCATAATGAGATAAAAGTGCACTTACAAAATCAAAGTCTTTCATTTTGAAAACCAATAGACAGAATTATAACATATAAAAAGTATACAATCTTCAGTACACTGATCAACAAATTAAAACATTTTAAATCATACAATTTGCATAAAATTCAAAGCTTGATATCTCAAAAACTTATCCACAATATTGAAAGATATTAAGAATCTTACAATCTGCATCATAACTAAAGCTCAATATCTTATAAAACTGATTGACTAAACTGCAACATTTTACAAATTATTTAATCTACAAAAAATGAAAAACTTCATATTTCAAAATTCAACCGACAGCATTGACACATATTTAGAATCATACAAAGTTAAAGCTTCAAATGTCAACTTGAAATGAGTCCAAAGTACACGGACTTTAGTGAAACACTGGTAAGGGACTAAAAAGGCAGTTAACAACAAGAGCTGTGTTCGTAAAACACAATCCCCCTTACTGCGCCGCTTTGAAGCCATATATTCGACCTATGACATTGAATTATGACCTTGACCTTTCACCACTCAAAATGTGCAGCTCCATGAGATACACATGCTTGCCAAATATGAAGTTGCTATCTTCAATATTGCAAAAGCATTCATAAAATGAGCGATTTTGGCCACATATATTTGACCTCTGACCTTGACCTTTCAGAAAATTAAAATGTGCAGCTCTATGAGATACATATGCATGCCAAATATCAAGTTGCTATCTTCAATATTGCAAAAGTTATTGCAAATGTTAAAGTTGGCGTAAACAGATCAACCAACCAACCAACCAACAGACAGGACAAAAACAATATGTCCCCCACTACTATAGTGAGGGACATAAAAATAGACTGAACCTTCAAGCAAACCCCAAATTTACATAGAACAATGTCTGAATCGCCATAAATTTGGACAAAAAACATGCATTACCCTGTATTTGAAGCACAGACCTTTTGATTGCAAACAACAGTCTTACTAAGACATTTCAGAAAATTACACGTTGCCAGCAAAGTACATTTTAAAATCAGATATGCAATGTCATGTCCTTACCAAATTGTAATAGAACTGTTTTCACTTCGAGTTTGCAAACAGCCTTAAAATATAAACTAAACACTAGAAAAGAATCTTTCAGGAGATAAAAGTGCACTTACAAAATCAAAGTCTTTCATTTTGAAAACCAATAGACAGAATTAAAGCATAAAAATTATGCAATCTTCATTACACTGATCAACACCATTGAAACATTTTAAAATCATACAATTTGCATAAAACTCAAAGCTTGATATCTCAAAAACTTATCCACAATATTGAAAGATATTAAGAATCTTACAATCTGCATCATATTTAAAGCTCAATATCTTATAAAACTGATTGACAAAACTGCAACATTTTACAAATTATTTAATCTACAAAAAATGTAAAACTTCATATTGCAAAATTCAACTGACAGCATTGACACATATTTAGAATCATACAAAGTTAAAGCTTCAAATGTCAACGTGAAATACACATCCAAGATATCATTTAAACTAATATACTGACAAAGTTTCAAGAAGATTCATAAGTCCATATAAGGAAAAATGCCCCGCCCACTGGTGGCCATGTTTTTCTTAGCAACTGGAACCAATTTCAAACTTGTCCAAATATCATTGGGACAAATCTTCTGACAAAGTGTCATGATGATCGTACAATAAATATGGCTTCTAGAGTTTTAACAGGGTTTTACTTTAGCCATATAAGGAAAAATGCCACGCCCCTTAGTGGCCATGTTTTTTCACCAACTAGAACCATTTTTGAACTCATCCTAGATATCATTTGGACAAATCATCTGACCAAGTTTCATAATAATCGGAAAAAAAATGTGGCCTACAGAGTGTTAACAATGTTTTAGTAAAGCATGATACATAACCATATTAGGAAAAATGCCCCGCCCCCTGGTGGCCATGTTTTTTAAGCAAACAAAACTATTTTTGAACTAATCCAAGATATCATTAGGACAAATCTTCTGACCAAGTTTCATGAAGATAAGAAAATAAATGTGGCCTATAGAGTGTTAACAAAGTTTTACTATAGCCATATAAGGTAAAATGCCCCACCCCCTGGCGGACATGTTTTTCAACCAACCAGCATCATTTTTTAACTTGTCTACGATATTTTTTGGGATGAATATTCTGACCAAGTTTCATGAAGATCGGAAAATAAATGTGGCCTCAAGAGTGTTAACAAGATTTTACAATAGCCATTTTTATAAGGAAAAATGCCCCGCCCCTTGGCAGCCATGTTTTTCAAGCAAACATAACCATTTTCAAACCCATCCAAGATATTAATGAGACAAATATTCTGACCAAATTTCATGAAGATTGGACAATAAATGTGGCCTCTAGAGTGTTCACAACGTTTTACTATAGCCATATATAGCCATATAAGGAAAAATGCCCCGCCCTTTGGCAGCCATGTTTTTCAAGCAAACGTAACCATTTTCAGCTCGTCTAAGATATCATTGAGACCAAACTTCTGACCAAATTTCATGAAGAATGGACAATAAATGTGGCCTCTAGAGTGTTAGCAATGTTTAACTAAAGACATAAGGAAAACTCCCCGGCCCCTTGGCGGCCATGTTTTTTCACTGATCTGGACCATTTTCGAACTCGTCCAAAATATAAATAAAACCAATGTTTTGACCAAGTTTCATGATGATTAGGCAAACATTTTGACTTCTAAAGTGTTCACAAGGTTTCTCTATAGCCATATAAGGAAAACTGCCCCGCCCCTGGCGGCCATGTTTTTCAACGGACCAGAACCAATTTTTAACGCAACCATAATATCACTTAGACAAACATTTTGACAAAGTTACATGAAGATTGGACTTCTACAGTGTTCACAAGTTTTTTTGTTGTTTTTTTGACCTAGTGACCTAATTTTTGACCCAGCATGACCCAGTTTCGAACTCAGTCGAGGTATCAATGTGACAAATGTTCTGCAAAATTTCATGAAGATCAGACAATAAATGTGGCATCTAGAGTGTTCACAAGGCAAAATGTTGACGACATACAACGCACAACGGACAAAAGGCAATCACAAAAGCTCACCATGAGCATGTTGCACTCAAGTGAGCTCAAAAGTTATGGCCAATTTTAAAGTTTTCAGACGGACGGACAGAAGCAATATATTTAACATTTAACCTTGAAGGATTACCTTGACCTTCACTTTTCACCACTCAATATGTGCAGCTTCACAAGATGCACATGCATGCCAACTGGAGCTTTGTCACAGACGTGACATATACCCCCACATAACGCATTGACACAGACTATTTTGTATGCTGTCTTCACAAAACAAGATAATACAATTTATGGCGATTTTTTAAGAATCATTATGCCATTATCATTTATAGCCATTTTGACCTTTGAACTCTTGAATTGTTTCACATGACAAGCCTTCCAATGACTTTGAACAAAATTGATGTACAGAGTCATTTTAAAATCTTACAATGAATGACATATTTATGGCCCAGACAAGATAATTTATTGCCATTTTTGACCTTTGAACTAAAACTACGAACTTGAGTTTGAAGATATCGACGTAATTCTTTCGCGCGACACACTGTCAAATGATGGTGAACAAAAGAGCCAACGATTTTAAAATCGCACAATAAACAACATAGTTATTGCCCAGACAAGCTCAATTATGGCCATTTTTTACCTTTAAACTCAAATTGTGCCCTTGTTCTTGGAAATATCGACGTAATTCTTTCGCCCGACACACTGTTCAATGATGGTGAACAAATGTGCCAAATGATTTTAAAATCTCACAATAAAAAACAAAGCTATGGCCCGGCCAAGCATTTGACCTTTGAACTCCCAAGTGTGACCTTGACCTTTGAGATATTGACGTAATTTTTTTTAACACGACACACCGTTCCATGATGGTGAACAAATGTACCGAGTCATTTAAAAATGTAACGATAAATAACATAGCTATGGTCCGTACAAACTTACAGTTTAAAACATACTAAGTGACCCCATGACCTAGTTTTTGACCTGGCATGACCCATATTCAAACTTGACCTAGACATTATCTACATACAACTACTGACCAAGTTTGGTGAAGATCGGATGAAATATCGGGACAGACCGACAAACGTGACTCCTATATAGCCCCCATTACCAATTGTAATAGGGGTATAAATATCAAGTTGCTATGTTCAATATTGAAAAAGTTATGGCCATTTAAGTTTTCGGCCAGATGGACAGACTGACTGACTGACGGACAGTTCAACTGCTATATGCCACCCTACCAGGGGCATAAACATATTCCACAATTCAACAATTCTTTTTCCATTTTTGTTTTTCCATAATAATGTTATGGACCCTTGCCCTTATCTGGGCCACTGTTCTTCCGGTAAGTATTTTTAGGGACCCCATTATTTTTGAGCCAGATGGCATTTTTTTTTCTCTTAATTCATCTCTAAAAAAGTTCATGAAACATATGTTCTCTTCGCTGGCCCACTTTCGTTTCATTCCTTTTCTTGTCCCTGTCCCTAAAACAAGAATAGATATAAAAAATAAAATAGCAATGAGTATCATGTCAGTGTTTTCTTCAGTTTTGGGGGAAAGGGGTCGGGTCCCCTGAGAGGGGGATAATTCACGTGTAAAAGGGGAAATTTCAATGCTAAGCAAGTAACATACAAAATCAAGTTGTAACACCATAATTCACCATACACAGAGAGAAAAACATTATTCCAACTTTTTTTGTCATCAACATGTTATGTTTATGTTCAAAGATCAACATTTTTTGGCTTTTCTGTGAATTGTTAAAAAACGAGGATTTAAAATTGAACTACACTTCCAAGAGGGGAAATTTTCAAATATTTTTGGGAAAAATATACACTCTAAGCAGCAAACTCATTTGTTCAGTGACTGTAAGCCCTTTATTTTGTTGACTTTTCTACTGAATTGATCCTTGCACACAAAGTATCAACATAACAAGTCAGTGTTCTGCCGTGGATGCGCCCTTGTGTTATTGTCGCAAAAAACAAATATTTGTCCCCACCCGTTTTCTGTATATGGGTCCGCGGGCGCACATGAATTAGAAATAAAAACTAATCGATTCAATTTGTAAGTCGGTAAAGTAATCGAGTGAATGTGTAACCAGAACAAACTATTTCATTGGACATGACGTCATTTCGCAGCCAATGGTTAATTTATTTAATATTAACACTCTATTTCATTGGTAAGTTAAGATTATAACAACCAATCAGATATCAAGGAAATTTCCGAACCTATCAAAATGGCTTAAAGTGACAGGCCAAAGAAAACAAAATCCATTTATTTTTTTTCCTCCGGCAAGTAAAATTAGAAAATATGACAATAATATTAACAACCCAACAGAGTCTTCCCAAGTCCCAACATCGTTTAGCAATTACGAAAAAAGTCTGCCCCTAAACGTACATTCCAAGAAAATTGGCTTCAAAAATGTCCTTGGTCACTGTTTGACAACAACAAAATGACATGCAGATTGTGCATAAAGCAAATAAGAAAACGCCTTTACTATCGGTATTTCTAATTATCGAACAAGTACTTTGACATGCGGAGTCCAATGACCATAAATCTGTTCAAAGATTTGTAAATATGTTGACAACTGTTTGACAGTGTTAAAAAGTTTTTTGAATGTTCCAGTTTTAATAACAATGTTACAACCTGACTGTAAGAAGTTTAAGCACGTTTAAAAGTTCAAGTTAAAGGTTATTAGTTTCCACACATTTAATTCTGCTACAAAAATATTTCTGTGTCCCCATATTTTTTCTTTTTGTCCCCACTTTTGTAATCCTAAAGGGTCCCCAACAGTAAAATTTCACGGCAGAACACTGCAAGTGATACAATGATTGAATATTGTAGAGCAAGGTTTTCCTGATAAAAATGCACAAAACCTGAACATGTTCGGAGGTAAAATGAACTAACTGAAACTGTTTTAACACCAGTTTAAAACAATTTTTCACACATATAAGAACTGACAGTTCGCAGAACTATCATTTCTTGGAAGAACAAGTACTAAACATTAACTTTCATAGCAAACTGCCTACTTTGTACTTTACAAGGACTTTTACAAGCACATTGTTGTAACCCTGTAGATCACAGAGGAGGTCGTCTAGAGCATCACACTTGACTTGGACTACTCATTTACTTTAATACAGTCATGACATAAGACTCTGTCACATAATGATAGAAAATGCAGAGAAACCCGTCTTCAAATTTAGTTCATACCTTGAGGATTTGGCTGCCTCATTTCATCATGGGTCAGACTGGCTGGCCCTTCACTGTCAGCAGTTGACATGGACTCTGAAAGAACCAAAGTGAAACCTGTAGATTGCATATGATCAGCACAGTCAACACTGGCATGTTGTATCATGAGAGGCTCTGACTCCTGTACAGATTCTAGACTGTGGGTGTCTTCAACAGTTGCCTCAATGACTGTAAACATATAATGTCAACAGTGGGGTCTTGTATGTCTATTATCCATTGGTGGATCTTGCTGAAATCTATAGAAAACATGCATGCCCCCCATATGGGCTGTCCGTTGTAGTGGCAGCCATTGTGTGAATACGTTTTTTGTCACTGTGACCTTGACCTTTGACCTAGTGACCTGATAATCAATAGGGGTCATCTGCAAGTCACGATCAATGTACCTATGAAGTGTCATGATCCTAGGCAAAAGCGTTCTTGAGTTATCATCGGAAAATCATTTTACTATTTCGGGTTACCGTGACCTTGACCTTTTGACCTCAAAATCAATAGGGGTCATCTGCAAGTCATGATCAATGTACCTATGAAGTTTCATGATCCTAGGCCCAAGCGTTCTTGAGTAATCGTATGACAACCACCTGGTTGACAGACGGACCGATCGACATGAGCAAAGCAATATACCCCCTCTTCTTCGAAGGGTGGCATAAATATATATTGGCTTGGACAACAGAAAATTGTACTAGAATATATAGTCTACAGTTGGGTCATGTCTTTATCATCAATAGATGGGCCTTTATTATATGACAACAGAAATACCATGGGTCAGACTGGCTGGCTCTTCACTTGGCTCCCTCCTATCATGGGTCAGACTGGCTGGCTCTTCACTTGGCTCCCTCCTATCATTGGTCAGACTGCCTGGCTCTTCACTGTCAGCAGTTGACATGGACTCTGAAAGAACCAAAGTGAAACCTGTAGATTGCATATGATCAGCACAGTCAACACTGGCATGTTGTATCATGAGAGGCTCTGACTCCTGTACAGATTCTAGACTGTGGGTGTCTTCAACAGTTGCCTCAATGACTGTAAACATATAATGTCAACAGTGGGGTCTTGTATGTCTATTATCCATTGGTGGATCTTGCTGAAATCTATAGAAAACATGCATGCCCCCCATATGGGCTGTCCGTTGTAGTGGCAGCCATTGTGTGAATACGTTTTTTGTCACTGTGACCTTGACCTTTGACCTAGTGACCTGATAATCAATAGGGGTCATCTGCAAGTCACGATCAATGTACCTATGAAGTGTCATGATCCTAGGCAAAAGCGTTCTTGAGTTATCATCGGAAAATCATTTTACTATTTCGGGTTACCGTGACCTTGACCTTTTGACCTCAAAATCAATAGGGGTCATCTGCAAGTCATGATCAATGTACCTATGAAGTTTCATGATCCTAGGCCCAAGCGTTCTTGAGTAATCGTATGACAACCACCTGGTTGACAGACGGACCGATCGACATGAGCAAAGCAATATACCCCCTCTTCTTCGAAGGGTGGCATAAATATATATTGGCTTGGACAACAGAAAATTGTACTAGAATATATAGTCTACAGTTGGGTCATGTCTTTATCATCAATAGATGGGCCTTTATTATATGACAACAGAAATACCATGGGTCAGACTGGCTGGCTCTTCACTTGGCTCCCTCCTATCATGGGTCAGACTGGCTGGCTCTTCACTTGGCTCCCTCCTATCATTGGTCAGACTGCCTGGCTCTTCACTGTCAGCAGTTGACATGGACTCTGAAAGAACCAAAGTGAAACCTGTAGATTGCATATGATCAGCACAGTCAACACTGGCATGTTGTATCATGAGAGGCTCTGACTCCTGTATAGATTCTAGACTGTGGGTGTCTTCAACAGTTGCCTCAATGCCTGTAAACATATAATGTCAACAGTGGGGTCTTGTATGTCTATTATCCATTGGTGGATCTTGCTGAAATCTATAGAAAACATGCATGCCCCCCATATGGGCTGTCCGTTGTAGTGGTAGCCGTTGTGTGAATACGTTTTTTGTCACTGTGACCTTGACCTTTGACCTAGTGACCTGAAAATCAATAGGGGTCATCTGCGAGTCACGATCAATGTACTTATGAAGTGTCATGATCCTAGGCAAAAGCGTTCTTGAGTTATCATCCGAAAATCATTTTACTATTTCGGGTCACCGTGACCTTGACCTTTGACCTTGTGACCTCAAAATCAATAGGGGTCATCTGCGAGTCATGATCAATCTACCTATGAAGTTTCATGATCCTAGGCATATGCTTTCTTGAGTTATCATCCGAAAACCATTTTAATATTTCGGGTCATCGTGACCTTGACCTTTGACCTAGTGACCTCAAAATCAATAGGGGTCATCTGCGAGTAATGATCAATCTACCCATGAAGTTTATGATCCTAGCCGTATGCGTTCTTGAGTTATCATCCGGAAACCATTTTACTATTTCGGGTCACCGTGACCTTGACCTTTGACCTCAAAATCTATAGGGGTCATCTGCAAGTAATGATCAATCTACCCATGAAGTTTCATGATCCTAGGCGTATGCGTTCTTGAGTTATCATCCAGAAACCATTTTACTATTTCGGGTCACTGTGACCTTGACCTTTGACCTAGTGACCTCACAATCAATAGGGGTCATCTGCGAGTCATGATCAATCTACCTATGAAGTTTCATGATCCTAGGCATATGCTTTCTTGAGTTATCATCCGAAAACCAGTTTAATATTTCGGGTCACCGTGACCTTGACCTTTGACCTAGTGACCTAAAAATCAATAGGGGTCATCTGCGAGTAATGATCAATCTACCCATGAAGTTTCATGATCCTAGGCGTATGCGTTCTTGAGTTATCATCCAGAAACCATTTTACTATTTCGGGTCACTGTGACCTTGACCTTTGACCTAGTGACCTCAAAATCAATAGGGGTCATCTGCGAGTCATGATCAATCTACCTATGAAGTTTCATGATCCTAGGCATATGCTTTCTTGAGTTATCATCCGAAAACCATTTTAATATTTCGGGTCACCGTGACCTTGACCTTTGACCTAGTGACCTAAAAATCAATAGGGGTCATCTGCGAGTAATGATCAATCTACCCATGAAGTTTCATGATCCTAGTCGTATGCGTTTTTGAGTTATCATCCGGAAACCATTTTACTATTTTGGGTCACCGTGACCTTGACCTTTGACCTCAAAATCTATAGGGTTCATCTGCGAGTCATGATCAATCTACCCATGAAGTTTCATGATCCTAGGCGTATGCGTTCTTGAGTTATCATCCAGAAACCATTTTACTATTTCGGGTCACTGTGACCTTGACCTTTGACCAAGTGACCTCAAAATCAATAGGGGTCATCTGCAAGTCATGATCAATGTACCTATGAAGTTTCATGATCCTAACCCAAAGCGTTCTTGAGTTATCATCCGGAAACCACCTGGTTCACAAACCGACCGACAGACCGACCGACATGTGCAAAGCAAAATACCCCCTCTTCTTCGAAGGGTGGCATAAATATATATTGGCTTGGACAACAGAAAATTGTACTAGAATATATAGTCTACAGTTGGGTCATGTCTTTATCATCAATAGGTGGGCCTTTATTATATGATAATAGAAATACCAAAGGAAATGTTTTGTTTTCCAAAAGCACTTCTAAAAGTGTTTTTTTATGCTTTTCGGTATAAGGTATGAGATGTACACAAAATAACAACACACATATCCCCCACTAAAATATGTTATAAGACCTGCTTACAATTTAAATCAGAAAATCTTCATACTTGCAAGTAAGTTATTTATCCTTTAAATCATTAAAATAACTCAGAAACAGAAATGTCTAATTGAGCATATAAACTATTTCATAAGGTGTCCAAATCTAAAGGTATTCCTATACTTCCTTTTTTTTTTAATGGGCTACCATAACAATGACTCTGTTATGGACCACTTTCATAATACAAATGAACAGTGGCCAATGATCTATCATGGGTATAAATAACTATTTTACCTTCTTGATGGCCATCTTCGTCTTCAATTGGAAGAGGTAAATCTGTAAAAAATGATTTTTTATTTTAGAAATAACTATTTAGAAAAAAATAACCAGAAGTCACTCTTGATACGACAGTAAATATTTTCAATACTTCAAGGTTGTTAAAAAGTATTTTGTTGCATTAGCATTTCTTTAAGAGGATAAACAATTTTCAAGGCACATAAAATAGGTTTGCCTATTTTTACCACGTAATTTTAGACTTATTGAATTAACGTGGCCAAAACAAGGGCCCCGCCTTTCAAACAATGTTTTACATCGTTTGTCTGTTCTCAAGCGCTCTGTTTTGTTCTGAAGAATGATCATTCAGTCGAATTTACTGACAGCCATAGGAGAGAAAGTAACAAAAATTCTCCATCCCAATTCAGTAAAATGAATTATATTAATAAAATTCTTATAATCAAACCTTCTACTACTATGTCCTTCATCTGCCTTCCCTTCCACTCATTGACTTTACCATTTTCAACAGCATACAACATCAGGGCAACCTATAAAATTTCAAGAAGACCATAATATTCCAGTGTCAACAATACTTCCATCATAACAACAGTAGCAATCCATAGTTCCCTGACCTCACTTTTTATTTCAATATCAATATAATTGAACACAAACGTTGCCATATGCTATTTTGTTGACAGCTTGTGAAAGTCTGCACAGTACCATATTTGTAAATTACACAGCCCTACAAATAATATAATCTCAATTATCTGCCACAACACTTAAAGAAACTAGAGCTTTGTCACAGACGTGACCTATACCCCCACGTGCCCCATCCACACAAGAGAATCTAATTAATGGCTATTTTTAAGAATTATTATGCCATTATCATTTATGGCCATTTTGACCTTTGAACTTAAAGCATGACCTTGACCTTGGAGATATCGACATTATTCTTTCCTGCCACACACCATCCATAACGGTGAACACATGATTTTAAAATCTCACAATGAACAACATAGTTATGGCCCAGACAAACTCATTCATGGCCTTCTTTTACCTTTGAACAAAGTGTGACCTTGACCTTCGAGATATTGACGTAACTCTTTCACGTGACACACAAGTCATATGACGGTGAACAAATGTGCCAATGATTTTTAAATCTCACAATGAACTACATAGTTATGGCCCAGAAAAGCTCATTTATGGCCATTTTTGACATTTGAACTCAAAGTGTGACCTTGACCTTGGAGATATCGACGTAATTCTTTCGCACAACACACCTTCCAATGATGGTGAAATGTTCCAACTGATTTTAAAATCTCAAAAGAACAACACAGTTATTGCCCGGACAAGATGAAATTCTTTGCGCGACACACCCTCCAATGATGGTTAACAAATGTTCCAAATGATTTTAAAATCTCACAATGAATGACAAAAGTTATGGCCCGGACAAGCATTTTACCCTTGAACTCCAAAAGTGACCTTGACCTAAGTTCTTGGAGATATCGACGCAATTCTTTCGCGCAACACACGGTCCCATGATGGTGAACAAATCAAAACCAAGTCAATTAAAAATCTAACAATAAATGAAATAGTTATGGTCCAGACAAACTTTGTGTTTAAAAGCACTAAGTGACCTTGTGACCTAGTTTTTTTACCAGGCATGACCCATATTCAAACTTGACCTAGACATCATCTAGATACAACTTGTGACCAAGTTTGGTGAAGATCGGATGAAATTTCGGGACAGACCGACAAAGTGACTTTTATATAGCCCCCATTACACATAGGTAAGTGGGTATAATTACGCTTTATATTAATGCTAGCTTGTGTGATGTACATGCCTTTAGATATTGCATTTATTGATACCATTTCGGTAAAAGAACTTAATTAATGAAAAGCTGGTCAGTGACCAAAATTCCCATTGAATAAATGAAGAAAAGCCACAATAATATAAAATAGTCAACAATGGCAACAAATTAGCAGACAACACTAAACAGTATGACAATGAGGGCTAAATAGACAAAACAACAATAACATGAACTGGAGAGTTTACACCTTGGCATGGACATTGGTTGTAGCACAAAACACACTCACAACAAGAGATGTGTTTGTAAGAAACACAATGCCCCTACTGTGCCGCTTTTTTTTATTTGACCTTTGACCTTGAAGGATGACATTGACCTTTCACCACTCAAAATGTGCAGGTCCATGAGATACGCATGTAATCCAAATATCAAGTTGCTGTTTTCAATATTTCAAAAGTTATGATCAAACGTTTAAGTTTTGGTAAAAGTTTTGGACACACACACACACCTTGACACGCACACACATACAAAGAAAGACAAGCCAAAAACAATATACCCCCGTTCATTCGATCCAGGGGGGCATAAAAAGCCATTAATGCAAAGCATACTAGTCAAAGTCAACATCAGATATGGTCTTACTGTGGCTGCCTGTTAAATTATTCTTTCTTTTAGCCCTCTTAGTTACAATATAGCATTTAGTTTTTCAAATATCTGTGTATGGAAAATTTAAAGATTTTTATTAATGAAATATATACCTTTGAGAGTTCCATGGTACTGGAAGACAACTGATAATATTCCTTGTGGGTCTTCACATCATGTCCCAGATGCTTTGCAAGCAATTTTAGTTCACCATGAGTCATGTCAAGAATCTATAAAGCATGTTAATTCTTGATTATATTCACAAATATGCAGTCATCATTCCAGTTTGCTGCCAATTTAACAATTTGTTTTGCATCTTCTACAGAAAAGATGTACACAAGAAAGCTTTTATCTGTATAGTTGTAGTCATTATGGTGCTCCAAATTCTTGTAATCACACCATGCATTTACAGAGTCAAAAATTTTGTAATGTTTAATTCTGAAAAAGCCAACACATGGTTTGGTATTTACATGATCCGCCATTTTGAAAATAGCTACTTCCTGTATATATGCCAAAATTTATGTTAAATATAACAATTGGGTCTAACAATTTAAAATCAATTATTGGGTTCTCACAGATAACCATTTTCTGTCATACAAAAGCTGCCAAAATCAAAGGTCTCCATAAAAGTTTTTATTATAATTTATTCACAAATTGATGGCAAGCAAATTCAACATAATTACTTATTTCTGTATAAAAGCCGAAGTATACATGTATGTATGTATGCCATTAAACTGGAAGAGAATGTAGTATAATTGCTGAAAGTCTAAATAAATATTGTGCCATAATAAAGAAACCTTCAGGTCACAATATCTCATCTGTACAGGGATATGAAACAAAGACCATAATTCTTAAATGGCTTAAGCAATCCCATATTTGCACAACTAGACTTTAGAAGTAATTGTGAACGATTGTACCAGTTTGTAAAATAAAAAATAAGTACTGAATAATAAATAGAAAGTTCAATATTGAACCTTGAATGTTTCAAGAAATGATTTTTTATTTGACAAGGATAACACATTTGCATACATTTAATATGGCCATATTCGAACCAAAGCAAATACATGCATATAAAACAACACAACAATTTCTTGATTTAACAGCAAAGTTTAATATAAAATAACAAATCTATGTATCAAAGACTAAAGTAAACAAAAGGACTGCAATGGTCGCTCAAGGTATATTGACAGCAAGTAAGAAATGCTGAACCAATGATTGGCAAATCGCCATGACAAAGTAACCTTGGAACTTTTGAAGAATGTCTTATATGGTACCTGACAATATTTCTTACAATACTTCTTATACATGTATGAGACTCAACAGTATTTCTTATATGGGACCCAACAATATAACTTATATGAGACCCGAAAATTAGTGTAAACATGTTTATTTCTTATATGGGACCCTACGATGTTTATTACTTGTAAGAGGCCCAACAGATAACAGAAATACCATGGGTCAGACTGGCTGGCTCTTCACTTGGCTCCCTCCTATCGTGGGTCAGACTGGCTGGCTCTTCACTTGGCTCCTTCCTATCATGGGTCAGACTGCCTGGCTCTTCACTGTCAGCAGTTGACATGGACTCTGAAAGAACCAAAGTGAAACCTGTAGATTGCATATGATCAGCACAGTCAACACTGGCATGTTGTATCATGAGAGGCTCTGACTCCTGTATAGATTCTAGACTGTGGGTGTCTTCAACAGTTGCCTTAATGACTGTAAACATATAATGTCAACAGTGGGGTCTTGTATGTCTATTATCCATTGGTGGGTCTTGCTGAAATCTATAGAAAATATATATTGGCTTGGATAACAGAAGGTTTTGCTATTATGTTTACGTGACATGGTTTAGAAAAAAAGGCCATATGAATGTGACAAAAATAAATTGAGTTTTTAAAATGTTCTTAAAGTTCGTTCTTTTCCTATTCAGATAATGTACACGGGGCCTTTTTCAGAAACGCGCCACATATATACAGGGGACAAAAATATTTATAAATTGCACTCGTCCTGCAGGACAAGTGCATTAAAATTTTCACTCGTCCTGCAAACACATGCACTTGTCCTTCAAATATGTGTGAAAGAAAGATTGCAAAGGACTGATATGACTAGCAATGTTTCCTATATCACTGCTAAAATGCTGCTTACTTAGTTATTCATGCCAGCTGATCACAGAAGAAATGTTAACTTACTTTATTTATGAGGAACACAAAATAAATAAATGAAGACAAATTTGTTTTTTCCTTTTTCTAATGCTTGCGTGCTTTCCATTTCGGATGGTTGAACATCGCTCGTGCCCCCTTTAAAGAACGCTCGTATGTCAGACATATTTCATATGAAATTCAGACTGGTTTAAAACCGAACTTCGCAGTAAAATAATTCTTTAAAAAAATCAATACTTACAGTGAATGAAGTCAGATGGTTCCCTGTCAACATGGACGCGCAAAGTTTACACCAAAAAGCCAATATTTACTCGGGACACAGTCTCGCATAACAACGCTGTATGAAATTTTCAATTACGATTTATGGTTCATTATCGTTCTACTTTCGGAATAGATATGCTTTAAGAAATGATTTTATTTAATGAAAAAGAGTCTTACTGGTCAGAAAATATATATTTTAACATTAGTTTTTTTTCACTCGTCCTGTAGGACGAGAGCTTTAGGGAAATTCACTCGTCCTTTCAAGAATTCACTCGTCAATACGAGCGGACGAGTGGAATTTTTGTCCCCTGATATATAAATATATAGTCAACAGTTGGGCCTTGATATTATTATCCATTGGTGGGTCTTACTGAAATCTACAGAAAAGTATATTGGACATTACAACTGAAGTTTTGCTGTTATGTATATCATAAGTTATAGTTTTTTGTTTACAGTGTATATTGGTTCCTCTACCCAAACAGTGCACGTATGACCAAGAAAAATTTGACGAGGAGTAATATGTGCACTGGAGGGGTAGAGGAACCCATATACACTGTGACAAAAACTTATAAACAATTTTATAATACTTCAAATTCTTTAAAACAGCCAAAAAATCCTTCATTTAACGGACAAATATCCCTTTTTGCCATTCAAGATGTTAAAGACAATATCCACATGCCGCAACCCTTAATATGATGAGTAATAGAAGGGTGTCGTTTTTACGTACATATTATACGTGTATACAAATGTATAACAACGGCAAATGCATTTCTGCAAAATATTTGAATGTCTGTGAACATGCCATAATTAGCTTTATGTTGTATTGTGTCATTGTATTCGTTGTGGATTCAGGGCTTTTTTTCCTTCTTTGCGATTGGCCATGGACGGACATTTCACAATTTTGACACGGCCAATTCACAATCCTTTCATGTCCGTGAATATTTACAAAAACGGCCGTTTTAAATCGTGAAAAACGGACTGTTCGTGCTCAAAACTGTAAAAAGAAGAAGAAGAAGATGTTTAAAGAAAAAGTTAACGCACGCACGGACACACGACGGACACAGGACCATGACATAAGCCCCGCTGGCCAGATGGAGCTAAAAATAAATATATATTTTTTTTTAGGTGGAATTTTTTTGACCAGAAAGGGGAAACAAACAGCCTAGTTCGGCGTCTGTTATAGAAGGTAAAAAACCCGTTTCTAAAATGGGACCCAGCAATACTTCTTATAGGACCCAACAATATTTCTTATATGGTACCTGACAATATTTCTTACAATGCTTATTATACATGGGACCCAACAATGTTTCGTATATGGCACCCAACAATACTTCTAATATAGGACCCAACAATATTTCTTATATGGTACCTGACAATATTTCTTACAATACTTTTTATATGGGACTCAACAGTATTTCTTATATGGGACCCAACAATATTACTTACATGAGACCCGAAAATTAGTGTAAACATGTTTATTTCTTATATGGGACCCTACTATGTTTATTACTTGTAAGAGGCCCAACAATTCTTATTACATGTATTTACATGTAATCAGAAATATTGCAATAATAAACATTGTAAACAACCTAATAAATAAATATTCTGCCCATTGGGAATTGGCAAAAATGACTTCGCAAACTGGAAATCTGAAATTGGAAATTCTGCAATCTGGTACAAAGATGGCGAAGATCACAGCTTAATTGCTTTATTCGTCCATTTAACAGATTTTAATGGCATAGAGGTTAAACGACTTTCGACAGCTCATTGGTGTTAATCTGTTGTGTAATGTCAATAAAGGTGTGAAAAACTCGCAAGTCATGTTTATAACATGTATTCCCTATCAGAGCAGTATGTGTAAGAAAAATAAATGAAATAATCCAGGCAATTTATTTCATGCTTATGCAGTGCAACTGTTAACAGATATTCACTTTCATTTTAACCCATTATCAGAAAGTACCACTCAAAATGTGCAGCTCCATGAAAAACACATACATGCCAAATATGAAGTAGCTTTCTTCAATATAGCAAAAGTGATTGAAAAATGTTAAAGTTGGCAGAAACAGACCAACAGGGGAAAATCCAAATGTCCCCCACTATAGTGAATGGGAACATAAAAAATAAAATGGGCTGGGTGGTGGTGGGGGGGAGGGGGGTATAGTGTAAGGGTGTGGTGGTCATTTATAAGGTGGGGGGAGTCTATTGTGGTATGTCAGTTAAGAGTTGTTTTGTCAAATTATCAGTCAAATCTAATCATAAATAAAGAAGTTATGGCAATTTTAGCAAAATTAAATAATTTGACCTTGAGAGTCAAGGTCATTCAAAGGTCAAGGTAAAATTTAACTTGCCAGGTACAGTACCCTCATGATAGCATGAAAGTATTTGAAGTTTAGAATCAATAACCTTGATACATTAGAAGTAAAATGGATCTAAACACAAAATTCACATAACCAAATCTTCAATTTTCTAAGTATGAAGGGCCCATAATTCCGTCAGAATGCCAGTCAGAGTTGCATGACTTTGCCTGCACAGTCCCCTTATGATAGTTAATAAGTGTTGCAAGTATGAAAGCAATAGCTTTGATACTTACGGAATAAAGTGGACCTAAACACAAAACTTAACCAAATTTTCAATTTTCTAAGTATAAAAAGGGCACATAATTCTGTCAAAATGCACGCCAGAGTTATCTAACTTTGCCTGCCCAGTCCCCTCTTGATAGTTAGTAAGTGTACCAAGTTTGAATGCAAAAGCATTGATACTTAATGAGAAAAGTGGACCTAAATCAGGGGGTTTTCAGCACTGTCTGCGCCTCCGGAAAACGGAGGCACTCCCAAAGCAAACGGACCCGATCCCAAACCAAAATATTAAAAAAAAGTCCCAACTTCCAAAAAAAAAATTTTTTTTTTCTTTAAAGAATGAAGTGTCTTATAACTTGTGTGACTAACCAGTGTTTGTTTTGGTAAAAAATATCTGCTATAAGGTTTTGACTGTTCAGTTCTTATCTCAGAGTGTAACTGTAACTAATAAACAAAAATGCAGTACTTGAATAAACGTTGAACACGCCCAATATTGCATCTGTTTATATAAAGAAGACAAAATAACAAATAAAAACAAATTTATTTGTTAAACTACTGAATTATTTAAGCATGATATATTCACTATTTTTTCCCAAATGAGCTGTTTAATCGAAGCAAAATTTCCCAAAATGGCCAATTGTGTCGATAAAAAATTCCCAATTTGGTCAGACTCCTTTTCCCAAAATAGGCAGAAAAACCCCTGTAAATGCAAAACTTAATCGGACGCCTACGCCAAGGTGATGACAATAGCTCATAATTTTTTTTCAAAAAATAGATGAGCTAAAAATGAAAACATGCAAACTAACATGAAAATTAAATCTTAACAAGCAGGCTGTAATGATACCTTTGAATTTGATTTTGCCATTCACTGGATAATTCAAGTATCATATACATGTTTGCCCTAGGTGGCAGACCATTTAAAGCGGGTATATACGATCTTGTCAAATATTTATTAATTAATATAAAATGTGCAAAAAACTTATTATACATATATTTCAATATAAACTAAAATACAAGTAAAGAAGAACATTTGTCGGAAAATGCGAAATAAGCAGAATATTTAAAATTGAAATCGAAAAAGCCTGTACAGTCGAATTCGCCAGCATGTATATCATGCATGTAAGATGTGAATCTAAATTTAGTTTAACGGTTCATTTTAAATTCCTGCAGCGATATTGATTCATACGACACACGAACACTTACTTAAAAGACGAATGCATCGGTTATTGTAGGAAAATATGTACGAATTATCTTCGTCACAATCAGCTTGGTGCGCAAGTTTGCATTTGCTGCATTTTATGAAATTCATCTTAAATGTATCATTTTTCTTGCATATTGCGTGTTATTATAGCATATTTGTTTCAATATATTACAATTTAACGCATTTAAAAATCGAATATACCCGCTTAAAGTTATGTTGCTTTTTTCCTAAGAGATGTACATGAATATGTGTGCCAACTATCATTTGCATACTTTTGACAGTATTGAAATTATCATAACTATTTATCAGCCTTGAAAAAAACTGACAACCATGATGCGAAGTTGGCCATAAAAACTTATTTTCTTTGAACGTTCTGCTAAATTGTATTTCACAAGATTGGCTTACTCAATAATTAGACAATTTAAACAAGAATATTTACCTACTTACTTCCCAATATTACCATTCAAAGTATCATTACATCCATTCAAAACTGTGAACTAAACATACCATTGGCTTTCTTTTCCTACAAATTATTGCAAAAGTAACTTAATATTGATTTTATAAAAGGTACCAGATAACACAAGACTAAACAAAAGGTCCAACAAGATGTGTTTGTGAAACACAATGTCCCCCTATATGACGTTTGACCTTGAAGGATGACCTTGACCCTTCACCACTCAAAATGTGCAGCTTCATGAGATACACATGCATGCCAAATATGAAGTTGCTATCTTCAATATAGCAAAAGTTATTGCAAAATGTTAAAGTTGGCGCAAACCAACCAGCAGACCAACCAACCAACCAACAGACAGGGCAAAAATAATATGTCCCCCACTACTATAGTGGGGGACATAAAAAAGCCCAATATTGCTCAACAGCTATAATAAAGATTGCTGAACTCTTATTGATTTGTGGGGTTGATTAACTTGGAACATAAGATGAATCTGATAGCTCATTAATTTTTGTAAAAGATGTGATCTCCAAGGAAGGAGCAAATTTAACCAAAGGGGCATTATTTAAACAATCCTGATAGTGGACCAATTAGAGACGCTAGATACCAAATACAAATGTATAAATGCTCTTTCCTTTTTGTTACAGGGAAAAAATAAGAATGTGGCGTCTCATCAGGATCCAAACTGTTTGCTATTCTAATAATATTCTATGAAAAAAACTCGAAGAAAATGCTAATTTTTGAAATTCAGCAGATGAATTAGAGCAGGAGACACATTTCCCAGCATGCAAAGGGTTAACAGCTGTTTTTGAGGATACAATTATGTTAGCGAAAAGCCATAAGCTGTTTGATGACAAAAGTTATGTTAGTAGTTTGACATCCATTCATGTGTGCTTTTTCATGATAATGGCATCATCTATTTATTAAATATGATGTATATGATATAACTAACCTTCCATGGTAGATCAGACACACTATAGTCATAAAGAAGCTCCTCTCCTGTCTGAATGTCTCTTTGAGCAAATAAGCATAGGTATGGTTTTTGTGTGTTCATTTTCAGCACAAAATAATTGTAGATGTCACTATCTATTAATGTAGGAAAGTCCATTAAGTCACTACTCAAAAATACGTAATAGCCAATATGGCGGCGCCCTTATTATCGATTCTGGGATTGTCTATATTGTGGAGGATACTGGCAGTGGTCAATGTATAGTGATTGAGCATGCCTGTATTTACGTCATCGTCCAAGATGGTGGCAAGCAGAAAAGAAATTACGATGAACGGCAAAATGATAAATAACATTCGAATTAACAACGGATACCATATGGTTATAAGGAAATAATTTAATGGGTGTGTCAATTAACCCTCAAGACTAATTTTGAGATTAAAACAACACATATTTAGTAGAAATCTGCACAGTGAATGTGTGTCACTGAAACCAGTGTTAGAAAATTGCAGTTCAGTCTACTAGCAATATATTTTAATTATATGGGTCTCAACATTAGTCATTAAGTGTAAACATGTCTACTTCTAATAAAGGGCCAGGCCCAACAATTTTCATTACTTATATGGATACCTAAAGTGTTAGTTATACATTTAATGTTAATTAAATTATAAGGGACCCTAGAATGTCAACTTGTATCTTTTATGTTGGACCAAACGATGCTTTTTACGTATATGGGACCCAACAATGTTTCTTATATGAGATCAAACAATATTTCTTACAATACTTTTTATATATGGGACCCAACAATGTTTCTTATATGGGACCCAACAATACTTCTTATATAGGACCCAACAATATTTCTTATATAATATGGTACCTGACAATATTTCTTGAAAAATTTCTTAAATATGGGACCCAACAATGTTTCTTATACGGGACCCAACAATACTTCTTATATAGGACCCAACAATATTTCTTATATGGTACCTGACAATATACCTTATATGGGACCCCACAATATTACTTATATGGGACCCAACAGTATTTCATATATGAGACTCAACAATATGACTTATATGAAATCTGAAAATTAGTGTCAACATGTTTATTTCTTATATGGGACCCTACAATTTTTATAACTGATAAGAGGCCCAACAATGTTTATAACATGTATTTTGGCAGAGGAAGAAGTCATACATGCCATACGTCCCGGATTTTCCGGGACAGTCCCGGAAATGAAGAACTTGTCCCGCTGTCCCGGAAATCTGTCAAATGTCCCTGAATTTACAAAATCCATATATACATGTACCTTATCTTAGGCTTAACTGCACCTCGAATCTGTGTATATATGCAGCGTCTCCATAACAATGTCTACCCGAATAGGCAGACTACGCTACGTGTCAAAATCGATCAATTAACAGGGGTCCTGTTATCATATTGATTGTCTCACGTTCGCTGTCAAACCGAAAAGGCGGCATTGTTTTGGTTGTTAATTGACTTATATCTACATCGAAACAAGAGTGTAACTAATGTGTGACTGTACGGATTTTAAGTTGACGATCTACCGGTACTGTTTTGTTGTATTTGTTTTATGTGATTGGTTGTATGTATTGTGAATTGATTTGAGTTGACAATCTAACGGTACTGTATTGTTGTATTTTTTATTATATAAATGTTATAAATGAATAAAGGTGTATCAACAACTACGCGTTACACACCGGTCTTAATAACAATAACGCAGTGACGTCACCATCTATGTTTAGAACGCTTACACTGAAAACACATGGCCTGTATCTAGTAAAGGAACTAGTAATGTTTAATTTGACGTTAATAGATCAAGTATATTTCGGATAGGCTTTCGAACTTTTGCAATTAACGATGCGAAACAAAACAAAACGTACCAAAAATGCATATGTCTATAAATATCACTACATTTTATACATGTCCCGGAAAATCGGCAAAAGTCCCGGACAATTTAACACAATGTCCCGGAATTGGTCTGAAAAATTATGGCATGTATGAAGAAGTATTGCAATATTGCAATATCATCTGTTTACCACCACTGTTTCCCTTTGAAAGAAAGGAAGTATCTGAAGAGAAGGGGA
The DNA here is from genome assembly GCF_020536995.1 of Dreissena polymorpha. Lineage (NCBI taxonomy): Eukaryota > Metazoa > Mollusca > Bivalvia > Myida > Dreissenidae > Dreissena > Dreissena polymorpha. The sequence goes on from NC_068360.1 coordinate 69,571,350, forward strand.
ATGGGAAGCTTGGTATTAGTTTATAGCCGTGTGGATACATAATTATGGCTGAATGTTACTGCTTCTGTTACTGATTATCATAAAAGCTTTAAAGCAACAATCAATATTCCATTAAAAATTTCCTGTGTATTTTGGCAAAGAAATATTAATCTTAGTCCTTTACAGAAGACACAGAGGGAAAGTTTTGAAAAAAAATCGGTTAAAAAATAATACAATATAAAGAAGTGAAACTCCAGCTGCTGGAGCAGTATTGAATTTTCATTTAAAACAATTAGTAGGTCCTTTATTTAAGGCAAGTGACCGATTGCCCAAACAGTACAAAACAGCACAATACAGCACAATACAAACCAACATAAACACAAAATATGAATAAAGCTGGGGTCACCGCCTTGGAACGGTCAATGCAAAGCATTGGGGGTTTAAACCTGGTTATAGAGCGCTCAACCTCACACTTGGCCCAGCAATATTCATAATACATTTAAGTGTAAATAAAATTTAACGTCATAGCATTGTTACTCAAATTAAACAATAATAAAAGGGAATTAAAACGCATTCAATTTAATTGCTATTTAATTACTCAATTGCATTGAAGATACAAGAGTAACAGAATTACAACTTTTTGACGAACGATCAAATAAAACTATTAACAATTGTCAACTACATTCCTTCTTTATAGAAAAGATTTGAGAATATAGAATCATAGAGTTAATATCTCAGATAATCATCGCGCAAATACAGGAAGAAGCAGCAATAATGGGTGTGAAAATTCCATATTACATAGCTTGGTTGTTTATGTGACTGCTAAACAAATTACAAGGCATTTTTCATGAACAATTCCAGGGAACAGTTAAGCATTTGAAACTTGAAATGTTTTATTTTATTCATAAACCCATGTGGGACAGACAGACAGACACAGTGATTGCAGTATAGCTCCAATCACTTGTGGTAGGGGAAAGCCATATAAAAAAGCTACAGCTTTTAAGTGGAGCAAATAATGGTTATTACGTGTAATTAACCTTCGGTTTATGACAATTTATTGCAATTTTCCCCCAAAAGTGCCCGTCACATGGTATTTTTCCCCTTTTGAAAGGTATCCCGTATCCCAGAGTCAATTGTTTGTTTGCTTAAAGGATTTGATGCCCATTTTATTTGTTCAAACATATAAAGGCAAAAACATGTAGTGCCAGCTGAAATTGAAATTAACAAACAAGATTAAATGACTTAAGGTCAAGGTCAAGGCTACAAAGAGGAATCTTAAATGATGCACAGTACCAACTCCAGGGATTTTCTTAACTCTTTCAGTGCTGGAACTGAATTTTGAAGGCCTTTGCAAACAGTTTGGATCCAGATGAGACGCCACAGAATGTGGCGTCTCATCAGGATCCAAACTGTTTGCTATTCTTATAGTATTCTTTGAAAAAATTCAAAGAAAACGCTAATTTGAGAAATTCAGCAGACAACATTTTAGTAGACGACAAATTTCCCAGCATGCAAAGGTTTAAGAACTTGACTTCCACTTGCACAGATCCTAGGCCCAAGCGTTCTTGAGTTATAATAATCATCCGGAAACCATCTGGTGGACGGACCGACAGACCGACATGTGCAAAGCAATATACCCCCTCTTCTTTGAACGTGGGCATAAAAATCAGTTACTTGTTTTATTTCTGCATAAACAAACTGTTGAGTGAAACATCTATCAGACATGAAAATCATGCAAGATTAATACATGGCTCTATATCTAACATAAATGATATTTAAATTTTCATAATATTTAATGATTAATCAAATAACTGTAGAGAATGAAATTTTGAAAGGCCTTATTACTCACTTAATGTCATAAAGACTAGTCACTTTAGGGAGAAGTTCTGCAAAATCTCAAACAGAAGAAGGAATAACGTTGGTCCAGTTCTTTAAGATTATTAAATTGTGTTTTGGAAACAGTCAATCTTTAGAAAATTGAAAACAGTTTAGACAAATGATCGTTGTTGGCAATGTTATTGAAACGACCATACTATTGACTGCTAGCCGCTGACAATCGAACTGGACGGGGCTTTATAATCAATAATCGAGGTGACTGCCAACAGCTGTTGTGTTGGAATGTATTTGAAACTCTGACCTTTGGGCAAAAGAATTTGGTTGAATTTAGATTGATCAGGTTTAATGCCTTCTTGAACCCAAATTAAGGTCATTTTGCAAGTGGTCAGGACATGAACCAGCTTTCCTACTTCTTGTGACCAGTATTAGCCAACCACAAGTGACCCACTTCTTCCCAACTTGATTCAGAGGTTGGGGAAGAATGACCTACAAATACAATGTTACAATGTTCGGGAACCAATCTCTATGAAGAAACTTTATCCTACCCCCAGATTCAAACCTAAAAATTGACAGTCTGGCGCTCTATCAACTGAGCCATCAACTCAGCTAGCTGGGCAGGCCCAAAACATTTTGGATTAAAAAAATCAATGCACAGAAAGCAGAAAGCATACTTCATTTTTAGCATATGATCATATAACCGGACATAACCTAACTTTTGGTTCCTAAACATCAGTAAATTACAGACTGCGCATTGCGATAAATAGTTGATATTTGAGATGATATTTAATATATAGCATCTTCAAGGTCTGTTCTTTAAAACGCACTGATTGAGTCGTAATGGGAAAGACTCTTTGTCAAACATTTCGGTATGTTTTGCTGACATTTATATACAATTTTGTTGATTTCTGTCTCGTTTCCAAATCGAGGTTAAACATTGTTCGCGGCCACATGCTAGTATAACTATGTTGGCAAGCAAGAAGTTTAAGCATTAATTTTAAGGCCATTTAGTAGTCCTGCCTGCAAAAGTCCATTTCAGTTTTGATTCGTGTTTAAAGATTTTGCAGCACCTTAAATGAAATAAAGAATAAGGACAATAACAGATCAAGCGTGATAATATGCGTATTGCTAATATATTATATTAAAATATATGAAAATCTTGTTGATTCTTACAATAAATGACATCAATCTTATAGTTTTATTTATGATCCATGTTTAATATCGATGATTATATATGATTCAAATAATTTCATGGTTTTTAACACGCCCATATCTTTCTGATCTATTTAGGATTTTCATCAGATATTTCACACAAGAATACAAGATCACATATAGAAAACAATCAATAACAATAACAAAAACATGAATATTATTTATAACTGGCAATATAACTTGGTCCTTGTAAACAACAAAGTTCATGTTTCGACAGTTTAAATAATATGTTAAATGCCCCCCTCCTTGAGTGGTTTTGATCATGTGATCCGTTATAGCTACAACTGATCCGTTAATGCATGAATTCTGCGGCGAAAAAAAGGTAACACAAATACATTTTGAATTTGACAAGGCGGACAGTCGCTCCAACATTATTTTGCCAACCCGGCTAACATCTATAATTAACAGACAATTAAATTTGCCAACTTGTTAACAGAAAGCCAATTTAACATGAGCGGATCAATGTGATTTTAATAAATCAATTTACTTATTAAGAAACTATGTTACAGTTGGTCGATTCTTTAAATGTAATTTAGCAATCTGTGAAAACAATATGTATATATTGTAATGTCAATATTACGCCAATAATTTACTACCAACATGGAACTTCTAACAAACAAACGCAGTCAGTCTGTGCTATGCTTAGAGGGTCACTCGTACTCAAAGAAGCACATGTCTAAGTCAACCATATGATGGTTATGCAGTAAATCGAACATGTCTGTACAGTCGAATTTGCCTGCATGTTGCCAGGGGTTTTTCTGCCTATTTTGGGAAAAGGAGTCTGACCAAATTGGGAATTTTTTATCGACAAAATTGGTCATTTTGGGAATTTTTGCTTCGATGAAACGGCTCATTTGGGAAAAAATTGTGAATAAATCATGCTTAAATAATTCAGTGGTTTAACAAATAAATTTGTTTTTATTTGGTTATTTTGTCTTCTTTATGTAAACAGATGCAATATTGGGCATGTTCAACGTTAATTCAAGTACTGCAGTATTGTTTTTCAGTTACAGTTACACTCTGTGATAAGAACTGAACAGTCAAAACCTTATAGCAAATATTTTTGACAAAAAAAACACTGGTTAGTCACACAAGTTATAAGATACTTCATTTAAAAAAAAAAAAAAATAATAAATTTTTTTTTTTTTTTTTTTTTTTTTTGGAAATTGGGATTTTTTTTTATAATTTCGGTTTGGGATCGGGTCCGTTTGCTTTGGGAGTGCCTCCGTTGTCCGGAGGCGCAGACAGTGCTGAAAAACCCCTGGTTGCATTTTATGAATTTCGTCTTCAATGTATAATTTTTCTGGTATAACATTCTATCAATATATAACAATTTAATTCTTTGCTATTATATAAATATAATCGGTGATAAAACGCGTAAGAAAGAAGACGGTGAGCCACTGACAGACACAAAAGACCTTTTGTTTGGATGTTTTTTCGTTTGTGTATTTTGTGTATATATATGTTTATAAATGTCATATAAATGTCATATCATAAAAACAAATGAAATTAAGCACAACATATTTGCGGTTTTTATGTTTATCCCATTCGCAAAATGGCACTTACATGTATTCCAATAAATGTAATGTAGGAAATGTAATGTTTTGAATTGGCTAACTGTCAACAAGTTGGCAAAATTAATTGTCGGTTAATTATAGGTGTAAGTCTTTGATAGGCATATAGAACGTTTTGCCGTTGAATAAAAATAATGTAGGAGCGACTGTCTGGGTTGACAAAATAATGTAGAAGCGATTGTCCGAGTTGGCAAAATAATATAGGAGCTACTGTCCGCCCTATCAAAACATTGTAGGAGCGAATGTCCGCCCTGTCAAATTTAGCGTTAGCTAAAGAAACTTCAGCATACAGTTTATATAGTATTGACATATCTGTACGCTGAAGTCAACCCTGTATCGAAAGTCAACCAGAGTGGTGACAGATTTATGTCACGCTATAAATCAAAGACAGTATGTTTTCTTGGATACATTCCTTCATATATTGGTGAATGAATATAAATTACTGCATCGGGGCATATTTTAAGATTCAAATGTTTCAAATGCATCTTACAATAGATGAAAATAACTCTCATCAGCCTGAAAGTCATAATTTTGCACCATTGTCGCTTTGTCATGTGACGAGTTTTCATTTGGATACTTTCGGATCGACCTTGACATTTTTTGCTGGAATTGTAAACATTACTTTCGTTTTCTGAAATCTATTATTTGTGATTAACAAGTTACGTCTGGTGGATTTAAACACTGATTTCAAAGTGAATTTGGTAATTTTGAATATTTTGTACATTGATTTTGTATTTACACTACAATTTGTTTACAAAACAAGCAAGAATAATTATAAAAAAAACGGGAAATGTCTTTCTGAATTTGTAAACAATTGAGCACATGGTTTGTTACTAAAAATAGAAATAACATCATATGACCGTGAAATCTCGGGAGATTCGCATTTCAATCATGTGTGTCACGTCACTGTTTTTCTCGATAGACCAGTTGAATGTTATTGTTTACATTCGGGATTTTCCGCGCATGCGCACTGGCTGGTTGGCAAAAAACACTGGTTACAGTAACGTAAAACATGTATACATGTCGTTTGTTTAGTCAATAAAACGATACAAAAATCCGAAATAAACATAAAAACTCTTAAATTATTGTGCAAAAATATAATATTTAGTACCAATAAATGTATTTTCATAAATATAATTACCTCTGTATAAAAATACATATTAATAATATTAATACATCAGACTAAAAACTGGCAATCCAACAAAACAAAACAATAAATATTCTTTCATATTTTTTGTGATTGTAAGATTTTGGTAAATTATATTTCAAAGATAATAACACATACATTAATTTGATTATAATTATAAGTGGTGCAGATATTGTTATTGTTCATAAGCGAACGAAGGTGCAAGAGGGGCATTTAATCAATTATAAAACGAAGCCCTAAAAGCGGAATACATTACAATTAATAAACATTGTAGTAATTTTATTTTACATGGAATGAATTACCGTTTCGTTTCCATCGAATGACAATATCATAAAGTTTAGCATACATATGAAAAACAAGAACTGCATATTAAGCAAATTAAACTGTCTTTGCATGCACTCTCTTTACTGGTGGTAAGGAGTGATAACAATCTAGCATTTTATGATAAATATATCTATATATTAATTTATTTTACGCAAGTATTTTTTACCCTTTTGTTGTTTGCTTGTTTTCATGTCATTTCATACACTACAGAAACGTACAATCTTAACATGAATAGCCGAGTTTACATTTGCCGGTACTCGTTAAATACGTTAATTGTGTAGCAATGAAATTGCACAATATTTTTAATTTATAGTTATTAACACTCTATTATTATGATTAAACAGGCTAATATATACATACACTAATTCCTGTTAATCCATTTCGGACAAATATCTTCATTTTTTAATATGTTCAAATATTTTATTAAAGCAACTGTTTCGTATTTTGGCTTTACAATTTTGCTAAGATGATCGCTCAATATGCCAAGAGATGACATGGAGGTATCATAAATGATGTTTAATGACCAGACACTTGTATGCCACATGTGGTTTATGCAGTGGCCAAGAATAGGTCCCTGGATTTATCACACCATGTGTTCTTTGTAATTGTTTGGACAGTATCCGATCATAACGAGATAATCGCTTTATGATGAACAAAAGTGCAATAAAACACCGGGTTAAAAACGCTGAAACAAAGAGTGTCAAAATTGGTGTGAATAATTAAATAAAAACAATTACATTTATCAAGAGAATTTATTTAATGTGTAACAAGGCAAGTTTTTACAGGCATGTTCAAATCAGTTACTATATGTTGCGTACATAAAGTCGATCTATTTGCTGTTTGTTTACATCCTTATTTTTGTTCGTTCATTAAATTTGTTTTATTCTGATAAAATTTCAAAGAATTTTTTATCTAAAAAATGGTCGCGAAGATGTGCCAAGTAGAGATTTTTATGGTAACTGCATACCGTGCTCGTATATTGTGTTCCACTCCAGATTTCGTTTATAGTAAAAACAAATAATAACAACAATATAATCGTTCCAAAAATGCATTTCCTTGCACGCTTATGTTTAATTCAGACATAGTTAGTAAAATTATATTTGATATAGTGCATGATTATCAATAAAAACGATTATTATTTCAACTTTCTCTATAAGCGCTTATATGAATTTCACCTCTTTTTGCCAACCAGTGGGCGGAGTGTAATATTTGCAGGTGCGCGTTACTTCACTCGTCAACTGGTCTATATGTTAGAGCAGAAAAGATAAATGTTAAATGTTTAAGATAGTATTTTGTAAAAAAACATATCAGTTAAATGTGAAAAATGTCAATCTTTCCAATAAAGACATAAAGTAGCTGATTTGGGCCAATAACTGCTTTTACAAGCTGTTTTGGAGCGGTCTTTGTTAACTGTCAACTTTTCGTATATTCCTGGTTGACTTTCCTACTGGGGTTGGTCCATAACTTTAATGTTGCGCCATTCAAAATTCATAGAAAGCGAATTTTAAAGTTATTGAAGCCAGAACTAATTTAGCGTAGGAGCGATTGTTTGTGGGAGCGTTTGTCTGGAAACCTTATCAAACTGATGTAAAAGAAGTCTTAAACCATTTATTGCTTTTCCCCAGAACAACTTTATTACGCTACTGATCCGGTAATAGTAACATGACTGTACCACTAAGGCTAGTCCAACTGTCTTGTGTGGTTAAAGATTCTGTTCTTTTATAATTTATTTCCCCAGTCTAACCATTGCAGTCAGCCTAAAACATATATTGAACTTGTATCGCATGGAAATGATCTAATGCTACAATCATGCTTGCTTTCATGAATGTCACTATATCTGCATTAAATGCAGATTATAGGTTACATTTGTTTGTTTGCGGTAACAAGGTTGTCACCTAAATTCGTGCCACGGCTTTACATGTTTGAAATATGTTTTCATTGTCAGCAAACGTTTCAGAAACTGTGTCCTAATTATTGGTTGCAGTTTCAGTTTAAATTCAGTCATTTGCAGAATAATTTTAATAACCAAAAATATAAATAAACCTAATAAATATTATCGCCACTTACCTTTTTAAGTTTAACCGCGAAAATTGGCAATTTTTATTACAGAGTTGTCGTTCGTTGCTATTCTGGTTCCCGGTAAATCACTGCGCCGAGGTTGGTCAATCTCATACGCAGTGGCCTCCCTTATTCTAGAAAAAGACATTAATGATTGGCGAATGCCCAAGGGAAGTAACTGCTGTGTGGAGTTTGACCTAATGTGTGCTAATGGGAGATATAGGCCCGACAATTCGAGTAAAATTACATATGCAAATTTGAATTTAAAAATAGTCATGAGTATGTTAAGCAGCCTTTTTTTAAGTGGGTCTTCAACTGTCGGGTCCAAGGGCCCGATAATCGACTTTGGGACCCGACAATCGACTAAAGACCCAACAATACGGCCGTAAAATGGACGTTTGACCCACCATTTTACCCAATCTGAAACTATATATATATATATATATATATATATATATATATATATGTATATATATATATATATATATATATATATATTCACACATATGGCCAGTTACGGGGTCTCTGATTTAGAAATAGGTTATGGGGTTCCCACTTTAAATACATGTATCTCCATACCCTTTTTTATCCGATATAAACACGAATTAAGGTATATAGGGGTACCTACTATTATTATTGTATATAAATACGTCATTTATTTAACGTCTTATACAAGGAAATATATAGCGAACTTATTTGCGAGGTATATACAATTTCAATTTCAGACCTGATTGTGGTTTTCGATTTAAGACCTTATTGTGAGATTTGATTGCATTACCTCCCCTACACCCCCCTCATAGTAATTAAAGGAGCCTAGATTGCGGGGTTGTATATAGACCCCGTTTTTTATATTGACCTCGTAAGTACAGTCTGAAAACTACAGAGACCGCGTAACTGGCACTATGTATTGGTATATATATATATATATATATATATATATATATATATATATATATATATATATATATATATATATATATATATATATATATATGTATATATGAATGCAAATCAATGATGTTTAAATATGTTCGATTCTATTACGACCATACGATTCGCTCAGACTAAATTAGAAACACAGACCTATGAAACAACTGTAACATCAGGGATTTAAAAATATTATAAGTACACAACAAAAACAATATGAATATCAATTCGATTTGATAACATTGTTGTTATATGATACTTAAATATAAACCTATGGTAATGCGTTAAATGCATCCGAGGCACGGTGAAATAAATATATAACAGTTACGGTGCAAAAAGTAGAACCAACGTAAACGTTGAGAATTAACACGTTAAAAATATGCGAAATTATGTTTATTTAAACAGTCAATAATGCGTGTCAATATTTATTATGGTAATGTTACATTTAGGGGATGCAACACCTTTATCAATATATGTTTGACGCAAGCCATTTTTATCGTTCTTTTAAAATGCAAGGCAATGGGTTTGGTTTTCAACAACAATAAATAACAATATCAACTAAATTACATCACATGTTTGTTTTTCAATACTTAATGAACCACCGTAAGATACTGTCATTGTTATAAAGTTCTGTAAAAATGATAAACATCGACATTATACAATGCGTTTTGTTTTAACAGTCAATAATGTGTGACTTTATCTAATATGGTCCTATTACTAAGCAGGGGATGCAACTCCTTAATCAATGTACGTTTGGCGCGTGTCATAATTATCTTACTATTATTAACGCATGCCTTGTTTTTAGTTTTAAAATTAACGCATTTATATTTATATATCTTTTCGCCTTACCTACACAATGAAACAACCAAAAGTATAACTAGCGGATGGTTACATATATCTGTCTTATGATTATGATTTAAGAGTTTCGTTTTCCTACATTAAATGCATTTGAATTACGCTGGTGCATAGGTATGTGCATATGCAATATACATAAGTATGTCAGATGCGGTTTTCGGTGGTGAATATAATACAGAGCGTTCCGGAGGGATCGACGCTGGTTGTATCTCGAGAGATTTCGCAAATTTTTTATGTTAGATAAGCATATGGTTGAGCTCAGTGAAGAAGAGCCAGGAGCCTTTTCAAACCAAATTATGAACTGAAATGTATTACTTTATGTACGAGAGGGTTCCTCTTCGCTTCTGGAAGAGATATTATTAGATAAGGAAGCGTAAGATATCGGCTTCAAGCTAGCTGCCTTACTTTAGTACTTAATTTCTTGAGCAAGGTAGACAGACATGAAGAACTTCAGTAGTAGTCAGATACCTCTGTCAACGTTGGCCTGCACAATGTGGGACGTATGCGGATTAAGTTATAAAATAACAGCTCATGCCTAAAGAATGGTAACTAAGTGACCGCATTTACATCGAGCTTTGAATTATTCAGAATTGTATGATGCCATTAATTTCTGATTAATAATATTATATATGCTGATTAATCATAGTATATATGTCACGTTCGCAGCGATTTTTGGGTATTGTTGCGCAATTGATTTAAAAATAGCATTTAATTTAGGGCCGATAACACGCTTTTTAAGCGGCGCTTCCAAAATAAACAACGATTCTTCTACTTCATGGGCCTGGAGTTGACAAGCTGCGTGGGAGGAAACATGAGCGGCAACAACTACCCCATAAATTGGTTATGAGACGTTTGATTAATCTGACTAGCGGATGTTTGTGCCTTTGAAGGGCCTTTTTAATTACCATAAAGTTGCATTCAGTTCAACAGATCCTGGATGTTTTACCCTCATTGAACTTGACCATGTTGAGGACATAAGTTCAGCTTATTGATAAAAGGTGTCAGCATGAATGAGGAGAGGTACGTTTGTTTATAAGTTTCCATGGTAACCAACTTTTTATTGTGTTGACATTTATATAAAATGGTATAACATATTAAGTGTGTGTTAATACATATGTGGGACATGTTTAAAACAATGACAATTATGCATTTATTACGCATATGTTGAAAAGTGAATTCTAACACCTTAAGTTAACATGGTATGTTTGCGCATTTTCTGTCTTCACAAACGAATGCTGTAGTATTATTACCAATACTTTACTCATAGTTCAAGAAGTTACACCTGAAATTTCAATATTACAAAATGAATACAATGATGACGACTTCATTGACATAAAGCCTTGATCACAGTGGTGAACATTCTAAACTTCCGTTTTAGTACGGCTAATACGTTTCAGAAAAAATCATTTGTTGTTTCGGCCCAACGATTCTGTTGTTGCAGGTACTACTAACAGATAAGAAATACAGCAGTCCACAATAAGGCCGATTGTCAAGACATTCTTAATTCACTAACGCTCGATGCGGTAAAATAACCCCATTGGTGAACCTGAAGGATATTCGAGATGATCTGGTTCCTATAGAACACATGAAAGATCGCAAACTGGAGGGAACAATAGCATATCATGTCACGGTTAACAATTAACATCCCAGCATGGATAGTTTGTGAATATTCTACAAGGCACTGGGGAAACTCTTATGCAAAAAATTTGCCATGTTAAGACAGGATGATGTCATGGTAGCTATTGAAAAAGGTGAATTTGTGAAAATACATTCGATAAATATAAACATTGTATTCACTTGAATTGCAAATGGTTTATCCAAGATATGAAGCATCCTGATAAGACGGCCTTTTTGGAGCTTTTGGGGCGACTTTGAAAGATTGCCTTATCGTGTGCAATATAGATCTTAATTTCGCATGTTTGCGATTGAAATCGCAATTGGCAAATCGTTGTGCGCAATCCAACGAACATTACGCATACCAGTTACAAAACAAACCGCAGTCGCCTACTATCTCTGAGATCGCTTTCCATATGCAGCAGATTCGACACGGATACGCTCTAAAAACGCAACATTTCTTATTTCCTAAACATATATGTGTTATCGGAATGCGCGTGTGTGTGGGGGAGTGCGTGCCTGCGTGCGTGCGCGTGCGCATACGTGCGTGCTTGCGTGCGCGTGCGCGTGCGCTTGCGTGCGTGCGTGCGTGCGTGTGTGTGTTGGATTGTTGTATGACCATTGCAAAGAATTAGATTTGTTAAGAGTCAATACATGACTTTATTAGCCTGTCCTGACATAGCTATGTATCAAACATGCAACTAAACGTTGTTTTAAAAAAAAACTCCATAAACTAAATAAATGTAAATTGAACCGAACATAGCAAATATTTTATAAATCAAGAATTGATACAGTAATGAATTAAGTTCGAGAATATATCTAGCTTGTTAAACATTGTTGAAATGTTGACAAATTATCGTATTATGACAACATTAAACTCTGGACTTATTAAGCAATGCCAAGACATTGACTAGGCTCTTAAAACGGCCGATTTTTACGGACCATATTGATATGTTGATCCAGTAATCACCATTCAGCTGCTTAAATCAATATAAGGTGATTTATAACTTGATTTTAGATAGATTATCACCTTCAATCTGCTCGATAAAGGCATGCTTATGGACAACCCGGTTATCTTTATTATTATATTTATCTTGCACGATTAGCAGATATGATACTTAAAACTTTTATCTTAAGAAAAGTAAGAGCTCTTAAGAGCTCTTTTTGTACCCTTTGTTATCATTGTGTGGCTCGTTTGGATTATCCAAGTGATTTCCTATCAGAGAGGAGATTGAATTTACTCTTCACATTTAAGTCTTTAATTAAAATTGATCTTTGATATTTTGGAATGTCTTTGCCCGTTGCGTATGCACCCACTTCGAACAAGTCTTTAAATAAATATAACACTAATAAGTGTCAAAATGCACATGTTTCATTTTAAAGTGGCATTTTGCTTTTTTAAGATAGGGGTGCTTTATGTGGCATACAAAGCAATATACCCTAAATGATAATCATATTTTTGCAATTATTGATGCGTGTTTATTAATAACTGAATATTTATAAAAAAAAGTAAACAAAACAGCTGTCTTATTCTTTAATGAGTGCATTATATATTGGATTAATACACACACGTGTTATTTACAACAAATGAAACATTTGACCGATATTTTGTTTTATTTTTCCAGATGACCGCCGAGATGGCCGCCAAACCTATTAAGGAGCATACCTATAAAACTATCCACTCACAATCGATGATTTGGGTGTCCTAGGTTTCGGGGGCCGAAGAATACATTACGATAAGCCTATTATATTACTCAGAAATAATAGATTGCAACCACAATGGCAAGGCACAAAACGAAGTTCACTCAGAGATTCTTATTATGTCAAAAGTCATAGTTTGGGAGACAATGTACACTTTGAATGAATTGTTGATGTCACTTAGCAGTTGAAAAATCAAGTATAATTTATGACACTCAGCTGTCCACTATCTCCTTATACAAAATCACCTTTGTCCATAACATTTGTCTCAGAGCTTTAAATTGTTGGTGTTGCCTTTCTCCTCCTTAATACCGACCTCTTATGAATTGTTTGGAATGTCAAGTTTAAGTTTTGCTATGGCCACATACAGCAGTGCATGTGATTCCATAGCTTTTGCAGCTGCATCGAGAGGATTTACATACCATAGTATAGATAATATCGACTATGTTCAATTATTCTTCAGGTCCTGCATTTTTTTAAGGTCATACTCGGAAGTAAGTGGTCGTTGTTTTAATCCCGCCCCCATTCAGTATGTTAAATATAATAAGCTTACCCTTCGTTTGATAGTATACGCGTTGACAATGGATTAATATTGCATGGGATTTTGGAGAAGTCGCTCGGGAGTGAAGAATGTTTCGGCGGCAGCAACTTTTCTTGTGAAACTATTATGGCGTAGCGATTTTAAGGAATCATTTGAATAGCAATTAAACAGATAAATCATCAAGCCTTTTCCAGAATGTGATATTTCCTCTTGAAAATTGTTTAGAAGGAGGAATGAACTAGCACAAGAATTCATGATAGGGACAGGCTTTATGAATTTCCGCAACTTTGCCTTTTTACGATGCGAAAAATAAGTTGAATCCCAGCCTGAGAAAGCATGAATAAAGAGCAAATAAATTAACACTTCGTCTCCTAAAACTTCTTTTAAAAGATTAAATTAAGTGTTACACGCTTTGTGTTCCGTTAACTGTTTGTTTCCATCACTGCGAAAGAAGATGGTCCCATTGTCCCTTTCAGTAGACTGCAGTGACAAGATGAGAACATTTTTAAACTTGCACACTAACTGGATCGTCGAATGTTGCTTTTTACAATATCAACGTATGCTGCCCCGGTGACATATCGAGATAACTTTCCCTTTTAGTCAGAGCTGTGATGATTAGATAAATCTTGCCTGCCTTGTTTGCACGTGAAAAAAGTAAACATTTGCGCATTAGCATGCTGTTACGTTGGTTGAACTCATAATATTATTTATGTGTCTTTCAGTGCAATCTGCATACGACTCAGCTACTGCGTTTTATGAGACGCCCTTTTCCCATGGTAAACAATTGAGCAAACAGCCATCATCAATCACGTACCAATCTGTTTCAGGAATAAAGTTCATCAGCATCACTTGATTCGCCTGCATCATGATCTCTGATTGTCTGAGCGATATGTGGTTGTTCTGGCTTCCAACACGGAAGAAACACCTGGGACAATATGTCTTCAATGAAATGATACTCTTTAGAGACCACTTCGATGTTTGTTAAATGACATAATCACTGCTAATGCCAGTTTAAACCATTAACAAACTTTCGATAAACGTCTTGGTGCGTTTCCTTAAGCTTGGTAATTTTCTGAATATACTTATAATCAGATCGCAGATAATTGGAGTACCGAAATGCTGCAAAGACGTATAGACAACCAGACACTGTCAGCAATTGCATCAGCCTTCACCCAGAACCATCCGGCTTGATCGACAACCTTGCATGCTAAACATATCCTAATAATTCAGCAATAAGTAGGGTGTCTGTTAGGTCTAGGCAAATTTATGTTTCTTCATTATGCATGATCCAGCTGTATCTAAATAATCCTTGGTGATTTCGACAATAAGATGGTTGTGTAGGCCCTTGTCAACTATTGCGACATATATCGAATATATGCATATTGTATTGAGCCAAAATTGTAATGAAATGTAATTGCGAACATTGAATGTCATTAAAACAAAAGACAGACAAACGCATAATAATTATTATAAAGGGTGACAAGGTTATGCTTACAACGCATCTGAATGCTTTGCATAAGTGTTCTGTACATGTTTAGCTTTGAAAAGCCACATTTAAGAATCAGAATGCAGAACGAGGAGGCTTATTTCGAAATTATTATTTATTCCTGCGTCCGAATTGGGAACACATGCGCCCCGGGATACTGCGGAATGCAGTCGCTATGGCCAAATAAAAAGTATTTTAGCTACATGTTTACATCCACGGTTTGTCGGATACCGATTTCGGTGGCGGAGATTAGGATCCAAAGCGCGTCGCATCTGGAAACATCCATGGAAGCATCACATGAGACGGAACAAATTCCGTATTTACGGACAGCTTGAAGTTGAGTTCAGTAGATACGATCATGGATCCTTCGATCAATTCTTTAGAATGTCATATGACGAAATGTACGAGAGGGTCCATCTTCTATTCCGAAAGGAAAACATATTAACAAGGGAGCCGTAAGAGAACGGCCTCAAGTTAGCTATCAAACTTTGCTACTTGGAATATTGTTCCATGTATTCAGATCGACATTTATCAACTAATTATCTGTAATAGTCAAAGAATTCGATAAATGATATTTCGTAAAATATGAGAAGTATGTTAATGAGGTTATACAATTACCTCTCATTCCTTAAGAATAAAAACAACGTACCGAGAGTTTCGTAAAGAGGTGGAACTTTCTTATTGTATTGCTGCCTTCCAGCTCCTGATAATTATGTTAAATGTTTAATGATGTGTTTTAACCTACTGGCTATTGTGTGTGTATGTGTGTGTGTGCGTGCGTGTGTGTCGTGTGGTGCGATCGAAGTGCGATCTAGGTGCGACCACTGTGAATTGAGGATTTGTCAGAGAAAGTATTGTTGTATTTCGATATAACAGTCATAAACATACTTTAACATGATCAAACCGTTTGTATTGCCGACAACTGTAAACTAAGTGAATTGTTTTAATTGTATTTAAGAATGTGAACTTGTTAAACTATATTCTAGTTTGCAGGCGTATTTCACATAATTGCCACAAGAAGACTGGTATAAATAAAAAAAGTATTGTGTAAACAGGTGTCTCTTTTCACGAGCTTACTTATCTTGTCATTCATCTCTATTTGAGAAGATGCATTCGCTAACTTACGAGTTAATA